>NC_064030.1:9773552-10373552 GCF_917208135.1 Athalia rosae
CCCCTCTTTCGTTCGTGTATTGCACACTTTCCTAGGCAACGTGTGCGTATCATCGTTTGGTCTCAATAAGTCCTTGGCGATAGTCGCGGCGTCTCTGGAAACAACCGCTAACGAGGGAATCCCGATGTCAACTAACCTCGTACCCTATCCTGAGGCTAGAAAACATCTTCCGCGAAATACTCAAAGGCACCAACCGCGAGGGTGGGAGGTAAAAACCTCGCTACAACGTAGCACACGTATTCACCCCGACGAGGTACTTCTTTTTCGGTCGACTAACGCTGCAAAGATTCGAATGCACGTTAAAAAAAAAAAGAAACTTTTCTCTCCGTTGATTAACCCTCCCGGATCAGTCCTCCCTCGATGTCCGCCCTTTTTTTTTTTTTTGGGGGGTGGGGAGGGGGGGGGGGGGAAGTATTTCCCGGAGCCGTCAAACGTCTACCTCGAAAACTTGCGTCGCTTCGCTTTACGCGGAATAGTTGAGAGGTGGGGGTAGAGGTGGGGTTTTCCATCCGGGGTCATCTCCGCGCGAGAAAGAGAGAGAGGAGGAATTTTTAGGAGGCGCACCATCGCCGTCGCGGTGCAGGGCGAGGGCGAGGGCGAAGTGGCTATACGCGGGACGAGCGACGCAAATTAAATGTCGGATCAGAAACACGGCTGCTGTCACTGGCAACATTGCTACGGGAGAGAAAAAGGGCGATGGCTTGCAGAGGGGGGCGGGGGTGGGTGATCCTGGTCCCGCTTCTGGTCCGGGAGTCGCGGGATCGGGAGCGGGACCGGGGCGAAGGCCATCGTCGGGACAGCTCCCCACCGAAGGAATTACCATTTTAAACCCCCCGGGAGACGAGCGAACTCGTCCGTACCCACGGAAAGGATATGAGTTTGTTCACTCCGCGAGTTCGCTACGGTATACATAAGTTAAAATGGCGTAAGCCCACGACTCGGTAATAACCACATGACCCTTGGGCTCTTCCTCCCTACGCGCGCGTGGCGTCGTTCGACGAGAAAAAAAAAAAAAAAAAAAAAAAAAACCGAAATAAAAGGGAAAAAAAAGCATCGGTAATCTGCCCACCGACGAGGAAACTAATCCTGGCAGGCGTCAAGATCCGACGACGGTTTGTACGCGTTAAAATTCAGAGTCCGTCTCCCGTGCGATCGTGATCGGTCGGTCGGTCGGACGGAAAAGAATAAAATAACAAAATGAACACGGCGGGGGACCGATTCACGACATCTGGACGGTGTCTGCTTTCTTTCGGTAGGAAGGCGGTATAATAAGGTATATCGTTAAACAAACATCGCGCGTTTCCGCGCGAGAGTAAAGACCGTGTGTAATTCTTTACCTCGCGTAGTATTAGCGCCCGGAGTTAGGGGTACATAACGGTGGCGAGGATCAGCCCGTATAAATCAGAATGCGCTAATAAACTGCAGAAAAAAAGGCAACCCCCATAATCGTAAAAGTGTAAGGGATGGAAAAAAGACGGGGGGGATGCTGCTGCTGCTGCTGCTGCTGTTGCTGCTACTGCTGCACCGCGTATACGAGCTGGTGCAATTATTTTCTGGTCGGATAACAAAGTTATGAGAAAAGTTCGCGCGGTTGTACCACACCGAGCAACGACGACGATCTGCGGACTATAACCACACCCACCCTCTGATATAAGCTGAACGCGCGGCGTTCCGCCCCCGCAAGATCTTTATTTTGATATTATTTTCGTTGTATTATTGCGAGGGCGTTTTCTTGATATATTCCCCGACTTTTTATACGTTATTTAATATTTTTATACACATTTTTATTTTCTCGTGGGTATTTTTTTTTTTTTTGTTTTTTTTTTTGTTTTTTTTTTTCCTCGTTCAGATATATTGCCGCAACGGGTTGCGTCCCGATCCAAAAAACTTTGGGAAAAGTTTGAGCCTCGTAGAGCACCTATACGCCACCCACGGATGGGTGGTACGACCTGGTGAAAGTTTTCGTTTCGCAAAGTACTGCATGCACGGCACAACGTCAAACTCTCACGCTTCATTTTACCTCATTTCTATATACGTAAGCGTATATACCCAACCACCGCCTCGTACCGATCTCCTTGCCCTAGGTACCTACCGACGGGAGCTTCTCGGCGAATTTTTTCTCCGATATTACCGTAGCTTTCGTTGAAATTTGCCAAGAATAAAATCGAAATTTAATCTTAAAAATTGTCGTTTATCGAAATATTTAGAACTCCGTCGCACGCGTCGACGCGTTACGTGACGCGTTACGTGTTTCGGTAGCTGGGAAATAAAAGTGGGGGAGGGGGGAAACTACCTCGAATTTGATTAGGGTCACCTCGCAAATGCGAAAAGACGAGGTGACGTGGACGAGGGGAAACGCGGTAAGATATCGTAATAAAATACGGTATCGTCGTCGTCCTGCGGTGGCCGGGTGCGGGGTTTTCGGCAATAACGAGAGACATTCGGAAACAATAAATATGGCCGCGTAATCCTACGGTTTGCGTGCCGGGGTTGCGCGAAGAGTTCTTTGAGATGTTCCACCGACTTATTTTCTCCGGTTCCGCCCCCCCCCCCCCCCCCCCCCCCCCATTATTCATTCGAACCGAGTTACTTTTCTGCTTTGCTTTTAAATCTTTAAAAACGAGACCGACGAAGAAAGAAATCGCGTCGCGACACCATCGTCACGTGACCCGTGGAGAAAGGTCAAAGGAAAGACACGCCGTGGCGGAATAAATAAAAATCTTCGATTCGCGCTTTGACGGCCGTGCGCGTGGTATATATTTCCTACGTCGAGGTGAGGTGGCAATTGGCGATGGAAGGTTGAACCGCGAGAGAGATGAATTTTTTTTTTCTTATCTCATAATTTTTTTTTTTTTTACCGTGGTAAGACGAGATAAAATAGAGTTATTAGAAAACGGTTGAAATTGCGGTTGAAGACGACGATTTTTTTTTTTTGTCAATACAGTTCCCAGTTGTTATGGGTTTTCGAATTCTTCTTCTTCCATTTTTCACGGGAACGGATGCAAACCTGACGCAATTTGATTTCTCCGTTCATTTTCACTCAATTAACGACATGTAAATACAAATATCGAATTTACATCTCAACGAGGCAGCGTATAGGTTTTGTTGCTGGCCGTTCGCACAATGGCTTCGCGAAACGAGAAAGAATTGTTACGAAGGGTGGAACGGTGCAAAAGTGCGCTCCTCCGTAAATAAAACTAAAGCGAGAGTAAAAACGACAAAAGGTATAGAGAACGGGTATGAGCGGTGGATGCGAATGAAGAAGAAAAAAAAAAAAAACAAAAACAAAAATGGATTAAAAAAAGAAGTCGGTAAAAATATTTCGCTTTCGTTGTCGCCGTCGACGACGCCGTTGCCGTTGCCGTTGCCGAAGCTGTAGTTTTAGTTGTAGTTTAGTCGTAGCTCTTGGGCCGATTCGTATCGTCTTGCTGGTGCAGTTATAGCATCTAGTCGAAACTCACCCTGTCTTTGCCCTTCTCCATTCCCCGTTACTTCGCAAAGTAACGAATATATTCGATGCAGTTGGTTCGAACGATGTAAAAACTTTTCACATTACCAACAAACGTACGAATCACAAATCTATGACTTCCGCTATGACTACTTAGAGAAGAAAATATATCCTAGCTCTTTTTCCTTCGAAAGGAAGCGGGAAAAAAATAGGAAGAGAGAACCGGAGAAAAAAAACAAAAAAAAAAAATGATGGAAATACATCAGATGGAGAGGAATAAAGAAATTGAATTCGCCGAACGAAAAATTGAACTACCTACCTTCATTTTCATTTAAATTTTGTCGTTGTTTTTTCTTATCAACGAAAAAGGGCGGCAAAATTCGGCTCTCGAAAAATCCAGACAATTTTAATTTATCCGTTAATTATTCCATTCGGCCATAACCATAGCCCCTGCATATAAATTAGTCGTTTACATGTCATACCGAATTACGTATACGCGGAGGATATTTTTCAAAATATAATATCGAAACTACCTAGCTGATGCAGTAGAGCCATCAAAATTCAAACATTATATTCATGAATTTAACGCACTACGCTGGCACGGTCAAACCGTACACGTATAGGCGTGTACAGGTATAGGGTATACGGGGACACGTGCAACGTACGTACGTACGTACGGTTTATGTGAAATACGAGGGAGTCGATAGTTTTATCCGCCGGTATAGGTGTACATATTTCGATACGAACGTCGATCAACTGCTGCGGAGTAGAACATCGCGTATACATATATATATATATGGAGTGCACGCGCGATATGATTTCCCGAACACCTGGTCGCGCGCGGAAAACACGATGTGGCCGGGGTGGTGGAACCGGAGGATTGAAGCATTTGAAGGTTGAAGCAGTTGAGCACGCGGACAAAGTACCCACTGTTTCAATCACACTCGGAACTGAACGAGATGGATTTTCCTGGTCGATTTCTAGACGCGAACAAATCGGGCACATTTGTACCTGTCCATTATAATACAATATCGATGAAGCCACTTCGAAAACTAACAAATGTCCCGCGTCCGCCACGCGTCAAGCTTATCAAAAATGAACAGACGAAGAGAACGAAAACCTGAGAAGAGAGAGAGAGCGGGGGAGGAAAAATGAAATTGAAAATAAAATACACGAGACTCGATTAAATCAAGACTCTCCAAGTGGTCGTTTACACGAGAACGTTACAACGGCTAACGCGAATCAATTACACGGTGACGCCCATTTTCTTGCAACCGCGTCACTCGCGTAAAACGAGCCCGCGACACGACAGACGTTGCCCCGGCCCCGTAACGTCGACTCGCCGGTGCACCGGCCGGCTTAAAATTCGACCACCTCGGCAACATCGGGAGTCGGTGGGGGGGGGGGGAGGGGGGGGGAGGGGGCAGTCGGTAGTTCCGAAACACAATTTGGAGAGTTATGAGGAAACGCTGAAACGCTGAACTGAATAATTCGGGTGGGTCGCAGCCATTCGTTCCTCGGTAGGTATAAATTATTTCAAGGAGGGCATTAATTTCCTTTGCGAATAATTAACGGACTGGACAATGAAACCGTGCCTACCTACCGCCACCTTCGCCGACTCCGTTCTCCCTTCTCCCTTCTCCGTTCTCCCCCGGCTATTCTCCTACGGCGAGTCGCGAGTCTCCTCCACATACCTTGCACCGTACGCTTTTGCGGTGGTCAGTCTGCCCATTTTCTACCTCTCGAACCCCGTGAAACCAACTTCGCCCCTTAAACTCCCCCGCCCCTCTCCCCCTCTCCCCCTCTCCCCCCTCCGTCAAATATTAATCGTGACTTATACACACCGGCGGACACACCGCTGCACACATACGCTGCGTAGTGACGTACTGCGTTCGGTGGTCTACGAGCCTCGGGCTAGCCGCTACCTCGAGAACTACATTATTGAGTGACCGCGGCCTCAGTTCTCGTATGAGTTATACGCTTGATGGTGTATGAGCAAGGGGTATATACACCGTGAGCTTATCCATGTATGCATGCGGCGGAAAAAGGGCGCAGCGGGAAAAGGACGCGCGGGCGATATACACTTAGCTGCCGGTACCCCGCTTCTAGCCTTCCGCTTTTCGCTTCCGCAGTTTCCGCCTCTCTTCCGAAACTCCGTGTCCAAAGGACCGGCGCGTTCGTTTGATAACAAAAAAATTCGACAACGTACATTAGCTCGCCGTAAAGCATCCCGGATTCTCCGGTCTCGCTTGCAATATTCAGGAGAACAAAAGAAAAACCATAACTATCGTACATTTGTACCGGAATAAATTCGATTCTCGACAACAGTTGCGAGCGGTTGTACGCGCGTAAATTATCGCATCGTCACTTATTCGCTCAGGTTGTACGCGAGCTTGTTAATTCCCAAAATGTTTCTCACCCCCCACGTTCCGTTGGCGGACTTTACGAAACGTGCGGCTGGGTATACGTGCAGGTGGATATACATCAGAAATATCGCTGCGGAAGGGGATCGAAAGAAGCTCGCAGCTCCATGACGCAAACACCGTCGTTGCAGGCTGCAAAAAGTAGCGGTGATAAAGAACTCGATTATACGGGAAACAAGACACCGCTTCATCCCGCAGGACCTACGGTAAAATGTTTGAGCCGTCAATCGAACGGGTGCACGGCAAACTTTATAAAATCTCAGAAGCTGGGAGATTACGGAGAACTTGCGAGAATATTTTGAATTCATTTCTTTGATTTTCATTCGCTCGCTAATTTAATCTGCACGTTTCCGACTCCCCACAATGTGTTCGACCGTTCGGCAGGAAACATGTGTTTCCACTAATTCATTTCGACGGAGTTCGTATACGTTCGCATAGATACGAGCGGACGAATTTTGAAAATTACGAGCAGCTCTTAGCGAATCTATCGGCCGGTTTCACCCTCGCGTTGTCGAGAAGAGCGGCGATAAGGGAACGGGTGATATTACCCAGGTCCTACCTAAGTAGCGTACGCACATCACACGCACGTATATCGGAGTATTTTGTGGGTATTCAGGTATACATACAATATGTACGCGGCGTATCGTATACCTCCCTATATGTATATCGCTACACGTGTTCCTGTCGCACCGTGCAATTACGCACGGAACAAGCTACATAGTTCGCTAATAACAGGCACTTGGCTTTTGAACAGTATTTTTACAGCAATATATCATCGACCCTAATAGCTCTCGAACACACACAGGTCGTAAAGGGATATCAAGCTATTCGATAGCTGCGCGAGGTATACGGCAGGGAAACATCGAGTTGGTACCGAGAAGGCTCGAGAAAAAAAAAAATTCAGCCTCACCGATTTTTTTTCTCTAGATTCTTTATAAGGGATGAAATTTATTTATTCATTTTTTTTTTTTTTTTTTTTTGAATTTTTGGATTTGGTCGGGGATTGATTCTAAAGATCGAAGATAAGAGAGGGGGGGGGGGGGGGGGCGGGGGTGGGGGAAATATGCGAACCTTGCAGCGGTAGAGAAGAGCGGAAGTCTCTTCGTCGCGAGGGTTGGATATGGGTATAGGGCGCGTACATCCGGTTTGAGAGAGAGAGAGAGAGAGAGAGAACGAGATCGAGAGAGGTACAGAAAGAGAAGGGAGAGATCGTGGGATAAGATCCGAGCACAGAGTACATCCAGCTTAACGGTTATAGTCCCGAATATTAAGTCGAGGGTGAAACGGCGTTGCGGGTTATGAAAATTATTAGTGACCGTTTCGTTTTAAAAAGGACTAGAAACGCTCTGAAAACCTCATTTTACAGATACGCCCGGTACCCTGTTACGGAGATAGCGCGGCGAGGGAGAAAAAAAAAAAAAAAAAAAAATATTCAAAATACACATCCCCTTCCAGAGGAGAGAGAGAGGTATGGAAATGTGTACAGAAAAGAAGAAAAAAGGAATAAATGAAGAAAAAAAATCCAACCCCGGAAACTACCCTCATATTTGTACCCAGGGGTGTTGAAAAAAAGGGGGGAAAAGAGAAGGCCGCTAAAATTTGAAAATTGATTCACCGCCCGTAGAATATTCGGTGCTCCGTGTAAAGCAGATCACCGCGGAATTGGCCGACGGTTTACAGCGGCGAACGCTTCGGAAGGGAAGGTGCCGGTTTAACCAAGCGACGAACGACGGCGGTCGAAAACTCGATTGAATTCGATTCGATTCGATTGTTAAAGCGTTAAACGGGTACGGAACTAAGTTTAGTCGACCTGACATTCGTCTCTGTGATTACATACGTATTTCGGAGCGTCGACAGCGTCGGCCGTGGCGTACACCCGTTCCCTTCATTTGCAACGCCGATGGACGATGAACAACCGGCAGTGATCAGTGAACATCCAGCATGACCAACAACCGCCGTCCCACCGTCATTCCGCTACCACTACGAGGACACTCGTCCGGAGCCTTTGTGAATAGCGAGGCACACGCGCGCCACACATCCGACCAGATGCGTGTTACCGTACGGCGGGTGGCTACGTAGGTATCGACGTAATTGTTCTCCGCAAAGTGACATCGCGAGCGGCACCGTTTCCCCACGAAAATTACTCGCTTTGATCTATCCGGCCACTCTCTCACAGTTGCGCTTTAGCGGGGAAAGTTCGAGCCGAGGACCGCGTCCTCGATTTCCCGACTCCGTCTCGCGATGACGGTCGGCGGTAACGATATCTGCGAATCGCGTTGGCGATGAGAAAAAAAAAAAGACAATCGAGGGAACGGCGTGGCTGCGATCGATAACCGACTGTGAGGGGGGCATTCGAAGAATGATCGGATGTGCAAAATGCATGTGAATTTTTATCGCTCCAGTTCCACAGGTGAGCTTCTACGGACTGATAATTACACGTGTGTCCAGGGAGGTATCAGCTGTGGACATGAGAAGTAGACCTGCGAACTCGTACGATGTACGGTACAAAGTCGGACGTCGGGGCGACGCGATGACGCCAGACCGACCAAACCCCTATCATTAGTCGCCGTTCCCTCGCGAGCCGCTTGCATTACCGCTTGCAGTTGGTATTCTAGCGTTTATCTACCCTCTCCGTGGAATAAAAAACGCGACCCTTACGGTGGAACTTTTTCAGCGACGGAAGTTCGCGAGTACCTCGAAATTATCGCAAAGTTCCGAACGAGCAGATTCGAAGCTTACGCGACCTTCGAAATTCGGTTCGACGCGATACGGAAGGAAGAAAAATGGAATAAATAATTGCGGAGCAGCCGGCACGATCTCATCGGCCAATTTTTACCGAAGGGACGTGTGTGACACGCGGTAACTTGTGCGAAATCTGGCATCAGTTGCCTCATCAGCAGTAGCGGCAAACGAGATGTGGTCGGTATACTTATAAATTATAGGTACTACGTATGTGCGTACGAGTAATGTACGTACGTACATAGGAGTATATGAACGCGTGGACGTGCTTAGCGATAGGTGCTATGTGGACGGTGTTGCGGTGAGAGAAACGCCGGTGAATATGGGTACGTATCGGCGTTACGGTTGTCTATAGACCCGACCGAGCAACCCTATCTTGCACCCTGCACCGGGCTCGATATAATGGACACAACGCATCGGATGCACGGTACAACGGCTGTGGTCGGTTCGCCCGTTGTCTTTGATTAAGCCAGAGAACTAACGGCCACGTTCCATAAGCATGCTCGGTCCATGTGCGCATATTCGTATGGTCGGGACATCGTGTGCGCGTACACCTAAAACGGAGAAATTTGAAGGACGGCGTAAGAATTTTGACGGATCTCCGAAGTTGCTCGTTTATATCCCGCGGTCTTTGAGGAAGCTTTTTTTTTTCAAAAATCCTTTTATTTCTCTCGTCAAACACGAATAAATTATTACCTTGAATTTCCTGATAGTGGTAGGGGGGAGTGGGAGTGGGAGTGGTACAGATCAAGTCGAAAGTTAAACAGAATGGAATGAATAAAGGAAGGAAGGAAGGAAGGAAGGAAGGAAGAGCCCTACGTTGAGTCTAACTGTTGGACTTTAAGATTGCTACTTTTATGCTTCTCTTGCTAACTCCTTTAATGCGTTGTACCAAAGTTTTTATCCCTCGTTGCCGCGAGTACCGCGGGTGACTGCGGGCGAGCCAAGAGAGCGTCGAGAGCGAGATGTGGTCCACGATTTCACGTAATTAGCAAGGTATAAGCCCGGCCTTAGCTGCCTGGATGCGAACAAGCCCGCCGGAAAATGGGAAATAAGATGAAACTAAAAGAGAATTGGGACACGGAAACGAAAGGTACCCCTGACCGTTCAAGATACCCGAAAACTAAACGACCTTCGCATTGCCCTCCATGTGGGCGGCAGCCCAAAGTTTCATTCCCGTCAACCCGGATCATGGGGGAAATTAGCTATTCACCGAGAGAATTTTCGCTGATAAGTCTCGGTGTACGTACGTACGTATGTATAATATACCGAATTTCAAGGAAAATGGGATTACGGAAAACTTGGAGACGAGAAAAAAAAAAGAAAGAAAAAAAAACAAAAAAACAGTCGAATGGCTCGGCAATTAGAAGAATGAGTTTCTCACCGGGGCACCGAGTCGTCCGACTTCTACAACTCATTACGGATTTATTTTCACTTTACTCTCGACCCCCACCACCACGACCACTAGGAATATCTGGTGCATCCGGAGCATTACAGCAACTACATCGCCATTAGCTACGCAGCCTGATCCTTGACGTTCCGAGTGCAGTAAAAATCCACCACATCGGGAAATCTGTAAGGCTTTTGGTAAGTGCTTCTCCGACATCCGCACGGATCAAGTCTTCGGCTTAGGTGACGTCTTCCTACCAACGGTTTATAATTTTTCCTTCTTTTTCTCTCAACTTTTTACGCTTTCGCGGATTCGCGGATTCATTTTTCCCTTCGAGGCAAATCGTAGAATTTTTCATCGAAGAGCTACCGTTGCAGGTGTGTCCGTTTTTTCAAATCTTAAAGTCATTAGATTCCAGGTCGATAATTCATGGAAAAGATACAGTGATACGCCTTTGTTATATTCTCCCATGAATTATGATGAATTAGTCGTAATAATATTTGGGGGGATACGAATCGGGCCGTGCTAATAAAACTTGCAAGTCTGACAGATTTTCTCTCGAAATATCAAATAATAACTGACGATGACGTGGCGCTGTAGATTCTGAAAAAGTTTCCACACCGGCATATAAGTATAAGGTGCACGCCCCCGATTTCCATGGAGATGTAATTTTCTCATATTTTATGCCCTCTTTAAAAAAGCATTACCGGGATGTCAAATCGCACGCTCGCGTTTTCCCTCTCGTCACACTTTCTTTCTTCTCTTTCCTCTTCGCTTTTTCTTATTTTTCGTTTTTTTCCTCCCTCTCTTGCACGCTTTTCAAAGCCTCTCCGCATCCCCATAGCCCCATCCTCTTCGCCGGCTCAAACCCCTCCGGGGTAGTAATGGCATTGATAATTCCTGAATCTCGTTGTTTTTTGAGGACCTTCGAGCCTCGGGGCTCGGAGGAACAATTTCAATCCATCCGAACCAGAAATCATTGTTTAGTTTGTTTCCATGATTACGATATCGATCTCTTACCTCGGAATAAGAATATTCGGGAGCGGAACTCCCGAATTTCGACGGAACTCCGCCGATCGGCGCCGCCGACCCCTCCGCTTCTCGGAGTGCGGAGGGAACGAGTGAGCCGGTCACGTGCCGAAAGGCACGTGCGAAAGTTGCAGATATCTATGGTATACGTAGGTATATGTACATAACGTTATAGGGTAGGTATACGTACGCGAGACGAGACGAGACGAGGCGCTATCCGAGAGATCCGCGACTAAATCTGAGCACCGAACCTGGGGGGGCGAAGGAGACTAGACGGCAGCGGCGGCAGTTACGCGAGAAAGCCTTTGTCGGTAACAAATACGATAAGCCATTTTCCACGACGCAAAGTTTACCGCGCCACGTGCGTTCGTCATCGCTGATCTCTCGGGATACCTCTATCTCTGTACCGTTGCGAAATACCGTAACGACGAAGACGAGCGACGTCGAACGTCGACGTTCGGACCGGACGAGCGGTAAGAATTTTATCGCTCTCGGCCGTTCGATATCCGGACGGTCGACGGACGTCAAGACTGCGGCAAAAGGAAAAGGCGTCGAACGCTGCGTCGAAATCGAATTTGTTAGGAAGTAGCGATACGTCTGAGAGCAGTTTACTTCCAGAAAAGATGTCTAAGTAGCTCTCGCTTCGAGAATTTACAAACGACGCTGTGCAAGCCCGAGTGTTTCCCCACCCTCCCCTTTTTTCCCGGTACACTCATCGTCCATTCGTCCACGGTATACATAGATATCCCTTGTGTCCATCGACAGTTTTACGGCGTCGCGACGAACTATCGAGCGAATCGCTCGAATGTAAACTTCGCGCCGCTCCCGGAAACCGGTATAGATCCGAAGGGGATGATTGTATTTCCTTTGAAATTTCAAACTGCCGGTAGAAAATTTTACAACGAAAATCGTTGCGCTTTTCTGATTCGCGGAACTCGGGGAGAGGGGCGCGCGCGTAAGTGAAACGTCGAGCGTCATTCGATGAGAACGTTTTTGCCCGATAGTAAACGAAAAGAAAAGAAAAAAAAAAAGGAGAAAAAAAGAAGGTATTCAAAGAGGGAAAAGGTTGTCGGGTGAAAAGGAAGCCTTCGCGTGCACCGCACCAGAAACCTCGCTTCGCCGCAAATTTTTCCGGCATGCGGGGGCAATATTTTATCAACGAAAGGCATCAAAGCGTGACATTATGGAACGTCTGGAGAGGTAATGACTCGACAATATTATGTCCACTTCTCCGGCGGCGGTGGCAGCGGCAGAAGCATCGGAGAAACTATAACTTCCACCCCCGTAAGCTCACCCTCCGTTGGGGTATTGATGACTGACCAGACGGAGATTAATAGCTGTCATACAACGTACGCGAGATCGAACGTACGTGCGGGAAGGTCTGTGATAGACAGTTTCATACTATTGTTTGTGCGGGCGGATGGAAACTGAAAAAGAACTGGAAAACAAAAAACAAAAAACAGAAAAAAAAAAACAATATCGCAAAAAAGAGAGAAAGTCCATGTACAGGTGCGGGTACGTGTGTAAACGTGTAAAGAAAAAAAACAAAACAAATGGATGATACATAAAACAGAATCGGAAACGTGAAAGAGGGAAAAAATTACGCGTCTTTTCTGACAGGTGAGAAAAATAACGGGGCAGGATGTATCGCCCTTGAATTTGGCCGATTGTGGGCCCCGTGAGCTCTGTTAATTCCGAGTAATACAGCCGGCAGAGAGAGAGAGACGGAGGCGAGTGCAAGGCATTTGTAATATATAAAATGGGCCGTTTGTCGACAGTCGCTGCTGATGAATCACGCGCTTGTCGGGAGGTGGTTGTGTATATTTTCCCTTGCACGTTGTCTCCGCGGGGTGATTAATACATTTCATTATTTTATCCAACCTGCAACGTACACCTCGCGAGTGGTGGACGTAGGTAGTAACACTACGGATACGCTACATAGGTGTACATAATTTATACCACATACGTAGAGTCGCTAGGAATTCATTACCCCGTTACACCACCGTCGGCCGTATCGTGGAAAAAAAATTCAACCGCCGCGAAGAACGCTTGTAATATCATTATGACGTTTCAAGAGACACGTAATGCGATAACCGAATTTGCGAGTCTGCGTTCGCGCCCGATATCACTCCGCACGAATTGATCAAAGACGAAATAATAAGGGCAATCGCCGTATCGAGTCCTCGAAGAGCTTCTGTTCCTTTCATTTTTTTTTTTTTTTGTTTTTTTTTTACCGTCACTTTTCCGTTCAAGTTGGAAAAGAAATGGGAAACTATTACCCCGTGAGGAGAAAAAAAAGATTTTCAGAGCGATGATGAATAGGAGAAAAAGTTGTACTCGCGGGAGTATTTTGTTTATTATTATTGTTTGTTTGTTTGTTTTTTTCTTCAGGTACTTCTTTTATACCTCGCGCGCTCCGGATCTTGATGAGAGAATGATTCAAGGTAGACGTCAGACACTGGATACCAGACATCGGACACCAGACACCAGACACCGACCATCAGGCACCCCATTAGCGTCAACCCGAGACCATCCAGCTTCCAATCGTGGACACGCTCGACTATGGGCTCGACGGAGTAGCGGATGACGAGAAGGAATGGACACGGGTGGATGGCTGCGTATAATACGGCGTACGTTTTGCTACATAAATAAATACCGTCGTGTAACGTTGGATGCACGACGTTATACACCGGCGGCCTGCTGAAATATAGCGCGACGGTCAAAAGAGGGACGATTGAGGGACTCAATTAATACGAACCGAGAGTCCGCCGGGTTGAAAGCGGAGGCGGCTGCGGAGAAAGCACACGAGGGGGTATGTTCACCCCAGTTATGTTATATTCGTCTACCCTTCGCGTCGAGGGTACCGAGCAACGAACCAAACAACCAACCGACCGACCAACCCTTCGGCTCATGCCCTTGCCTCGCGCGCGTCTGTCTACATTTGTTCCGATTCACTGGTCGTCGATTACCACTGGTCCAGCCTTCAACCTCATCCCAAAGCACCCGAACCACCCACTCGACACCTCCGACAACGCGTCACCTATACAATCGCGTCGATACCCCGCAGAGACCGCGGACGACGCGACGGTCTTACCTCACGAATCGCGAACTTCTTCCTCGAAAAAAGATTGCGAGTGAGAAACTGGCCTGATACGCCGTCGATTAGGAATGAAAATTCATTTCGATTCCACTACCTCCTTATCGATCACTGCACACGCATTCCATCATTCAATTTTTCCCTCTCCCCTACTTTTTTTTTTCATCATTTCCGATCCGTGAAATGAAAGAAAAGCATCTCCTCTTCATCCTCCGACGGGTTTTGAGACATTCGAGATTCGCGAGAGCGACTAAAATTTGTCGTAATCGATAAATCGGTTGGTTTTCTTGTCGCCGCGGGAGAAGGGGGTCGAAAGGGGGTGAGAAAGTATTTTACGAATAGTACATGTACGCACGCTGGTTTCTCCGGTTGGTTATATGCGTACACATAGGGTTATACCGGGTGTGTGCGGGTGTAGTATATACGCGGGTAAATAGCTCGGCTCGTTTATCATTAAGCTTCCACATTTTTTCATTTTTTTCCATTTTTTTCCATTTTTTTTTTTTTTTCGTTCCTTTAATCCAGTGAAATATTTCAATGCTATAGCTACGCACGGAAAACGAGCCTGTGGGTGTTACGCGTAATTGATGATACCGTTTTGCATCCATGAACGGGCACTTTCAAAGAAATCAGCCAACTTTAAGCGATCCTCAAAATTTCCTAGCCATCCTATATCGTACCGCCTGCATGTTTCCGAATGAACTCGTTTCTATCACCTCTCCGCTCTACGGGGCTTCGACGGTGTATTTGTACCGGATGAACGGTCTCATTATCAGAGAAAATATAATTAAAAAAAAAAACTTGAAATCGAGATCACACCTACAGTATCAACCGATCAGGAGATACTCAAAAAAGAAAGAAACGGTTCACGATGAGTTTTTAATTAAAATAATAGCGGAATTGATTGAATATCGGTACGCTTGATCTATCGAAACGAAATTTTTTTTTCAAAATGAATTGCTTTCACGTGTGTTTACAACTACAAATAGGAAAATTTTCAGATTATGACATGTGTTTTTGTCGAATTTATGTCTATCAACCTAAGAAGCATCATTCCAGGGACAATATTACCGTTCTCTTAATTCCTCTGGTTTACAATCGTTTTTAACCCTCTAAGACACAATCACAATTATTTCTTGTAATACCCCCTTCGCTCAGTTTAGGTCTTGAAGAAGGTTGTCGATAATCTTTCCGGTCGTCGTCTAGCTCGTCAGCTGTCGATCAACATTTCGTCGCAAAGTCAATGTGAAACTATCTACCGTAACGATATTACCATGATTACAATTCAAGTTCGCGTACCGATTATTGCGATCTCAATATCGTCCCTGGGACGGAATTAGGCGCCTCAAAATATGATCTCAGGATTTGCACTTTTTTGTTAATTAAGCTATCTTCATAGAACTTTGAACAAAGTTGACGGGGTTTCCATCATTTATATTGATAAAGGGATAGTGTACCTAATGTATGACGTTGGAATCATTATTTCAATTGCACTAGTTTTTTTTTTGCGACATATTTTTTGAAAAAAAAAGGGGACGATATTCGACGACTTTTCCTTACTCGCAAGGAAGTTATAAAACGAGTACAAAGTTATAGAAGTTAACAGTTGTTGGCTGAATGAGGGTTCGGATCACCGGTTGGCATCTGATTAACGTTATAGATTTTCAAGATCGAGGCGTGGGCGTCGCTGCGTCGAGCCCCCCCATACTTTTTGTTCTTCTTTTTTGCTTTCTCTAACTCCTTGTAATTCTTTTTTCCCCATGGCGATACATTGAAATTAGTAAAATTAACGAGGTACGAGTTCGTTGTAAAACAGTTTTTTTTTCTTTTTGGTTTTTCAGTCAGACCGTTCGAACGTTCATAGAAATTACGAATTACGTAACTGTGTTACCGATTCTTCGAGAAAAGGGTGAAACTAATTTTAGAAGTACTTAATCCACGCCCGGAGAGGGTTAAGGCGACTGCGGGAGATCCGATCCGAAGTCCGGAGGCTGAAAGCTAGAGATGGAGAAGGTGGGTGGACTGCGAAGCTTCTAAGTATTTGATGGAATATGATGGACGAGTCTGAAAAACTCACGTTATTGCTAGGATAGAACGCGCGCGTTCATCGCCGGACGGAGAAAGAGTGAGACAAAAAACGAACAAAAAAAAAAAAAAAAACTGTGATTCCGGGGTATCGCGCGAGTCTTCCATACAACACACATCCAGAAAGAAACAGAAATGAAAAGCAATAAGCTAGAAAAAATGGAACTGGAATTTTTTTCTTTCTATTCTGGAAATTGTTATCTGTGGTAATTTGAGTGATGTGTCCAGACATTGGATATAGAATGACCGGCTTAATCCTAATCACAGTAATTGGGTGTTAGGAAATTCTTTTGGAAGATTGATTCTTCGTATCGAAGAGCGCGGTCCTGTGTGAAGTATATGGGAATTGACACGATCGAGAATCACCCGTTTTTTTTTCCCTCCTCTTTTTATCATTTCTTGTTTTCAACGGATTTCTCCCACCATACGCGACCGTGTGATTGGGAGGAATGTGTACGGGACGTTGATTGATTGAAATTGAACTGCAGGCTACTGTACTTGGTTCGAGGGATTGATGAAAAGGTTCGACTATCGGGGATACTGCACCGTACGTTTCCGCGATATTGGAGCGGCAAAAGCAGCAGAGATAGCGACGCGGCTATGGCCGCGAGCTGAAGTATTTAGGCAGCTTAAGAATCCCCAATTATGATTGGCGGCTGATACCCACCCCCCACCCCCCTCCCCCTTCCCTCTGTTCCCTCCTCCAGCTAATTACCGATGGTAATCCCTCAAAGCAGAGGTTATTATTATTTTAGTCGCTGATTCTCGAGGGGGCACAAATCCATTGACTAATTCTCCTTAATTGGGTGTCAAATTATTTTCTACCAGATAATGTATTTTTACGGCCGCTTATCTTTATTTTCCTCTCAAGCACCTTTGTACCTCAACACGCCCTTTTTTCCTCTTTGTTCCCTCCAGCCCTCCTCCACGCTAATTATCATTGTATCGAACCCTGGCCAACACTTCCGTTACAATACCCTCGGCAAGCACCACCTGGTTTCATGAAAAGTCCTCGACTCTTTTCAACATTACTTTGCACAATCGTTAGGACTTGAAACTTCCACCTCTGAACTACGAGAACTAGACGTTGTTATCGGATTAAAAATAATAAAAGAAAAAAGTCGAGATGGAATATCATTGAGAATAAATGCTGAGACGAGTCGCGTATATTCCATTTTTCGTTAGGTTAAAGATTTCTTCTAAGAACATGCCTCGCAGCCTGCTGAAAGCTTTCGAAATCGAGTTTCCTTTTCATTCTTTTTCACGTCGAGGGTTTTAAAATTCGTTATCTAATCATATATAATACGTTTTGAGTTGCTCTCAGGGAAAGAAAGAAAGAAAAAAAAAAAAAAAACCAGATAACTCAATGGTGAAAATTTTCGGAATAACTACAGGAGGTCGGCAGACGAAAAATGATTCCGGTGCGACGAATCTGGGATTATTTGAGGGCTCTTCAGACGGCGTTTGACGTTCGTTTCAGTTCTATGTACTTCCGTCGGATACCTTGAATTCCCCTTTTCCGATAGGAATTTTTTATAGAGCGACCGGGTGGCGTTGAAAGTATCTAATTGACAGTTAACGAGAATAAAAACGAGGCGAGGTCGAAAGCGAGTGCGAGGTGAGGATTTAAAACAGGAATTTCAAATGAGATACGAGGAATAAATGAGCCCATGGAAATTCAAATGGAATAAAGAGGTTTTTATCTTTTAGTAGGAAGATGGTATTAATTTCTGTATGAATTTTGAGCTTTTAATTTTCAACGTATTACCGAGTCTCCCTTTTTTTTTTTCACCGATTTTTTTGTTTTCGAAGATTTTCTATTTGTTTTTTTTTCTCCATTCTCATTCTTCCGTCTCGTTTCTTTTATTACTATTTTTTTCATTCCCTCTTTCTCTTGTTCGTTGATATTTTTACTCCTCTGAATGCCTCATTGTGCCAAGTGGCTTTCACGCGACTATGCAAGGGAATTTCCCAGTAGCTTTGACATAAAGGGCTTTTATCTTTCATTTTCCATCTTCTTCAATCCGGCGATGGTGTTTTGTCGGTTAGAAATCTCCCAGCTTTAGCCCCGAAGGCTTAGGGATGCGTTTCCCTCTCTGAGAGGGTACGGCAGGGGGAAAAATCAGGTCAAATGAAAAGGAACTTTTTATTTCTTTCCGCGAGATTACCTTTAATCGGACCATTTACGGTAATGCCGCAATTAAAGATCGCACGGCAACCGAGCGCGCCGAAGACTATCAACCCCTTATTTCGTTTCAATTAGCTACATTTATATTAGATCTCCGATGGAAACATCCCCTCAAGCGAGTCGCGTGAGTGGCCGTATAAATTCGGTTACCCGTCGAAATAAATTCGAAAACATCGGCGAAATCAAATAAATCGAATGTATCGAACTCGTTCGCCACTCACTGTTATATTGCTGAGCGAGAAGCGACGCGTAGACTTGCCCGGGACTTCGGGCCCCACGGGTCCCGGACGAAGGTGGACCTCCGACACCGTGACGGGAGTTGTCCTCTTCGTCGCTACTCGAGGGTGCACCGCCGTAAGCGCGCCGGTCACGCCACTCCAGGGACCGCTGCCGGCGCAATCCGCGGCCCCCGTTTGCGTGCCCCCGACCCAATGTGCCCTCGCCCTCCATCACTGCGGCATCTGAAACAAAGAGGAGAAAAACACTGTCCGTTAGAAATTTTTCCAAAAATTTTCGTTTCTCTTGTTGCTTCTTATTCGTTGACTTATTTTTTTGTTTTATTGCGAACAGGATTGGAAGTTTTTTGAACCATCTCAGGTGTTTCTGATAGATTTCCAGCTACTGATTGGAATATACAGACATCAGCTGTGGGAGCATGTTTTTTTTTTTGTCGGCAGCGTTCATCTGCAAAGCTTTGACATAGAACAATTAAAAATCAATCATGCAAAAATTCGATTTCGCTGTGGAGATAGATTGGAATATCAGTGTCAATACCGTGACTGATTTCACTCGGGGTAATTTTTTCAAAATTTAAACCCTCCTCGAGTCTCTTCATTTCTTTCTACGATTCTGGATGTAAATTATTCCCAATTTTTAATAAACGTTCCCTTGTTCCTTATCGTATTGATTCGAGTTTCATATCAATCTTTTCCAGGTCAGGCGTTCCGAACTCTCGAAGATTTCGAGGATCCCTCAATGGAGGAGAGGGAGGTAAGAAAAAAAAGGGGGAAAAACTCGCGAGAAAAATTGAACCGGAAAAAAATGAAAGAAAATAAATAAAAATAGCTGTAAAAAAAAAAAAAAAAAAAAAACGAACTTATATATACCAATTCAATTAAAGAGAACAAATACTGGTGTTTACCACCGACGACGTGAGCAGCCAGTGAAATTGGTCTGGGAATTTGCTCGTCAAATATTACGTAAAAATTTAATTAAATGAAAGTAAAATACAAAAGCTTTTCACCATCCCTTAGAAACTGTGAGAGAAGAACGGATGTAATAGAAGTCGGTATCGTTACGAAATAAGTCTCGTATTTGTTGTGCGCCTTGTTTATAATACCGTCTCATCATTCTTCAAACACTTTTCCCCCTCGATTCTTCGTAATTATTTTTCATACAGTGTGACTAGTAATATTCACTTATGAGATTCCGATTTTCAGTAAGAATTTAATTGCTTTGTTTTAATCAGAGTTATCGAGTGAGGCGAATAAAGCGAAACGATCGGTGTCGTTCAAAGACGGATGGAACGTCGAGGAGATAAGTCTGAGAAAATGTGACGTGGCAAATATAAAAAGCGTATAACGGAAGAAAAAAAAAAAAATTCACGGGAATGGGAGAACTTCAAATAAAAAGTCTCATCGTCCAACGAAAAAGGAAGACACCAATTTCCGGTACTAAATTCACCCGCTACACCTATACCTTCATTTAACACCTCTAAGAACGTCCGTTTACGACTTCCAGAGTCGTAGTTGACCGGAAATGGTGTCACGTGTCCTAGAAATTATGTCCCAATGCCCGTGGAGAGATCTCCGCGTCAAGAGGTACGCACAAAAAATAGAGGCGAATCGAAACAATGGAGAATGAAAAAAATCTAAAGAGGATCCGCCAGGCAAATATTTCAAACGAACAACTTGACTGAACAATTAGGGAGGTCATAGACTCGAAAATGTCGAGCCAGTGGCACGGTTCGGTTCTCGCAGGCACTTTCAACCCTCTTTTCGGTTTCCCCCTCGAAGATTCTCGAGGGTCGCAACACGACTAACCTTTACATCCATCGTTCGACACGCATGCGGGTTGTATGCATAGAGTCTGTTTTTGTTTTCCGATATATATCGCGGGGATTTGTTTCACCACATTTCTCTTTACAGCTCTTCAAATTCCCTCGCTCCTCAAAAGATCAATTGCCTCTCGCTGCGAATTAACGATTGCGGGAAATAGGTGGGGACTCGTGCGGTGGGAAGAATATATTTTTTCACACGAAAATTTGTTAATTCGACCAGAAGATTCGCACGACTTTACTCCACCAACTTTCGAAAGTCCTTCGCTACGTACGCAACTGCGTTTCTTACGGTACAGCGAATAAGCTCGGCCGTCGTATAGGGGTCGGAGCCAGTGATGGATGGTACCGCAGCGTTGAACGCAACGCGAGCAAATTGCCTGGTCTTAGTTGGACAAATATTCGGGGCGAAGGTCTCATCTTTCGCCTATGCCGTCTCCGACGATCCGACGATTTTTGAAGAACCGGTACGACCGAGTCATTCGAAACTAACCGGCGTGAACATTTCACCTATGCGTGGATGCGAGCGTGGAGTAAGAAAAAAAAGCGTTTCGATAATATCGGGCGGAATGAAGTCCACCCTGCCGAAAGTCCCGTTGGAAGTTTCTATTTGTAATGAAATTCCAATCCCTCTTTGGGAGGGATTCACTCGATCGAGCTATAGGTACTCGAGAAGGGACGACTGCGACGACGGGTTTTCCGAGCTACTCCGCGGCATCTCGACTCGGCTCCTCTTCTCCTCCCGTTCTCGAGTTCTCCGGTCTTCGGCGTCGAACCTATACCCGAATTTAGGAACCTGCACAGAAATCTATAGATACCGCTCGGCTGCGCCGCGGAGTACGCGGTGGATCGGCCTAGACCATTGTAGTGTTTCATAGTGCCGCGGCGATAGGCGGAGAGGGCCAATATCCTCTCTAATCAATTACTGTCCTCCGAACCCCCCCCCTCCGACCTTTGCGACCTCTGTCGCGTCCTTCTCGTCGACGTCGCGCGAACCCCACGCGCCTCTCATCCACATCCAGAAGATCCCGGTGGATCAATCTTTAACCTGTCCTGTCCCACACCCGTCCTCCACCACCGCTCCTTCCCTTCCCTTTCCTTCCCTTCCCCTTCTCTTCCCTTTCCATGCTTCCCTTATTCCCGTGTATAGGTATAGATGGAGGAACGACGGAAACGTTTGCGGTGCACTCTTTCTGATCGAACTCCCGCGCCATAATATACTCAGGAAGATGATATCGCTGGGTAAACATCCGAGCCACGCGACTACGGTATCACTTTATTAAGTACCAATGACGTGGAATGAGTTTCATGGAAGTGAGTGGATATATACTTCCTCGTGGAAAAGGAGAGCCATTAGAGAAGAGAGCGGAAAAAATTACCAGACTCGCTTCTCTCTTTTCTCCAGATAGAAGAATTTTCTTCTACCCTACCTACGTGAAATGCATCACTGTCCTCGATATTTTTCACATTCGGCATCGTCGGAGTTCTCGATGAAAAGAAAGAAAAAAAATGAAAAAAAAAAAAACGAAAAAAACTGAACGAAGGAAAAAAAACACAAAAATGACGAGGATACCACGCCCATACGTGATCCGCCGGGCACAGGTCGGTTATATCATCTGCGAGCTTAGACGCGCCTTAATCTTGCATGTACACTGCTCAACTTTAAAACGCTAGACGTCGTAAAAGAGCTGAGCTGAGCTGAGCTGAAGTTAAAGCTGATTCTGAAACTCGGGTCTGAACTGCCGGGTTATACTGCAAAGCTACTTCCTGCAGCGCGGTACTGCGCGGCATTAAGCGGTGCATCTAACTTGAAAAGGTATGAAAATTTAACAAAAAAAATTTCACTCCACTTTTATTTCATTATCTTTTATACGATTGCGCTATCTGTACATATATATTTTCGGCTTGATCGCCGATTTGGGAAAATATGTTCCCGGCGTAAGTGGATCGTCCGAATAAGCAATCTACATTTTAGCTACGGCGAATACGACGGCAGCTGGTTATCCTACGGGAGACGAAATCGGTTGCTTTTAGCTCTGCACCTGGAGGGTAAAAATCTGCCTACGTTTCATTCGGACGACGCACGTAGCGGCAAGTGTAGATTATTGTCAAGATGTTTCATGAAACTATTTTCCCGGAGACTCGATATCAAACCGTTCGACTACACAAAAGCTTGGGTTATCTTACAAATTGAAAATAGATCTCGTTCGCGTTGAATATAAAAGATCGGGGGGGTTTAGGTAGCGATGCAGGACGGGGGCATTTGAAACTTGAATACGTCAGAGACGCGTGCAGACGGTGGTACCGAGAGTGGAAAGAATGAGAAGAGAAACGAGATAAAGGAGAGGAACTTATTGAAAATACATGATTGGACGGTGGCGCGGGGCGAAGCTTTGATAGCCGCATTCCTCTATTGTGAAAATAACCGAGGGTAGCCGATGTTTGTGCGCCATTAGCGAATGTGGAGTGTATAAAGCGACGATTGAAGGGTCGAAGAAACGGAATTTAGTACCACCTACTAATTTACCGTGACTTAATTCAAGCCGGTTTATTTGCCGGTAGGGTTTCTTTGTGAGAAAATTAAACTATCCTCGGTCGTACTTGAAGTTCTAAAATAAAACAAACAGGATTAAGTAAATTCTTTGTAAATTACCTATCCCGGACTCGGAGCGAAATACGTGGTACGGAGAAGGTAAAGTAGAGAAGGTGGGTAACAAAAGGGGTAACCAGAAGCAGCTCGGTACAGTTCTCCGCAGGAAGAAACCGCGACAGCGTAAATTCAAGAGCGTATTGTTCCGATTCCGTATAAGAGTGGTCTGAGAAGAGAGAGAGAAAAAAAAAAAACAAAAAAAAAAAAGTGGTTAAAAAAAAAAAAAACCTCCTCAGAAAATCCCTCTCACCTTTCGTCGGGCGATTTCTAAAGCGGGAAACTGCAGTGCCCCTAAAAATACCTCGATGCAAATTATATGTGAGTGGTGTGTATAGAAGAGGCTTTTAAATTACCCCTAATTAAGGTAAGACTCGGGAAATTGTTGGTCGTCTCATCCCACCGCGGGTTCTTCCTTACACCGCTAGGACGTAAGAAGGACATCAGAATGCATGAAACATAGAGAGTGGTTGCGTATAAAGATATGGCTGGAGAGTAGGCTCTTGAATATTCATAGTTTCCCTCTTATGAAGGCTACGCGAGGCGCCCCGCGGGTTCACGGGGAAAAAGGAGGAATATAGAGGAAGAAATCGTTTCCGAGTAAAGTTCCGCGGTTCTTAATTTTTCGCGAACGAGATCGAGATTTCGCGGTTCGGACGGACGAATTTCGACGTTTTCGAACCCCTCGAACACCCCCGAATACGAGAGGGTGCGATTCCTTGACCCACGTCAGTCGGGAATCGGACGAGCTTTTATTAGCCATTCCGTCCACAGAGCGTATCGCGTTGTATCGCGTTGCAGTTGCGGCATATATGACGACGGTTGAACAGTTAACCAGCTAGCTTCAAACGAAACCACAATGCAGAGGGTTATTGACTGCCCGCACTGACTAACTCCGAAATTACCAAGGGGTAAGTTTAGGATTGGAAGGAGAAACGGTGGCGTTGCTTTCGGCCTTCCGGCGTTTCACTTCCCTGTTCATCGAGGAGTTAGTATTGCTTTGGTTCGCGTAAGCTCAATTTCCACGAGATTTCGGAACTAGTTTCGGTCATCAGAGATGCTGACTGGTTGGTACCTGTACTTACTCCGCCGTAGCTGCAACGATCCGGTCGCCGCGAGGCTTTTGAATCATGTTATGTAGGTGGAAACGCCGACGACCGATGCACACCCACTCCTCTCTTTTTTCCCAAGGATATTATACTATATCGGAGAAGCACGGATTACCCCGACGTGTTACGTATTCGACGGAGCCGAAGGTTTTCCGGATACAACGAGCGCTGCTATTTTACCATTTTTTTTTTTTGTTTTTACGCGCCGGAGTTACGTGGGAAACATCAATTAAATAGCGCAGCCGATTAACTGTAACGTAAACCTCGACAAAGGCTCGGAGAGTGGCTGGTTCACCCTCTGCTGGTTCATCAGGTGATAATTTATATGGTAATTTCAGCGACGTAATAAGTCGCCCTTCACCCGCGAGCCGCTACAAACCTCTCCTCTCATGCACTACCGGCTGCAGCACACCGTCGCATACTCTACATACCTAAATCGCTCGAATATATATAGCAGCTATGCACGTACAGACACACGTATAGGTATTCCGTCACGTGTTAACCTCTCGCCTATTCCCCATATGCCTCTGCAACATTCCCCGTGCCCTAACCCAGGCTGACCTAGCCCCTCCCGCTCCATGGAGGTATTCGGAAGCTGCGTATATAGATGTGAGCGAATATCGGAGTGCAGGCGTCGTAACGAGGTGTGTTCGTCGATTGATCGGAATTTCTTCTCCACGTCACCGTCCCATGTATCGTCAAAGTAATCGGACCGGATCCGCTCGATGGTGTAGTGAAATTAACCCTCGGTCGGTGAATATCGGCGAAGTTTCGATGGATCGTTGTCAAGAACTTTTCCCTCGAAATCCGAATTCGCAAACTGAATTCACCTACCGATAAAACTGATCGAGTTTCAATCGATTTATCGCACTGAAAATTGAAAAAAAAAAAAAAACAAAAAAAAACAAAGTGGTAACCCTTGGATTGTTTTTACCACGGATCTTAAATTTTGGGAATTCCGATTTTCGGCGTTAATGAGTGGTCTGAGCATGGCTTCTGGGATTCAAGGAGACGTAGAAAAAGTTTCATCGAGTTCAAAGAATATTTTGGAAATGCAGCCCGTTTGACGTGAAATGCCCCTTCCGCGTGTTATTAGCGGCTATTGTTTCGCGGAATGATCGAGCATGCATACACGTGAGCATTCATTCGGTTATTATCTTGATCCGAAACCCCCGGAGGCGGTATTTCGACTAATGTAAGCGCATTCATCTCATGACGACGGCAACGCGGGAGAAGATAACAAGTAACCGGGAATATATAATATAATATAAGCCGTGGAGCAGCATGTGCCTCGAGCCAATTCACCTTGTTTTTATTTTACAATGCGAAACAAAAGGCAACGCTTTTACAATATTGAAATATATAATATTCGAAAGCTGATGCAACTTTCGTAACCCAGTTAGACGAGAGGAAGGCGGCGAACGAAGAAGGAGCATAAATCTTCGATAAAAATTCCGATTATTGATCGAAGATTGAAAATTATCAAGTTAACGGAGAAGTGTCATTTTTCGTCGGAGGCGAAGCGACGGTAACCCACGCAACAGCTCGATCTTAATCCGGAGAGCTATTTAATATTGCATAGCGGCTCAAGCGGCGGGTTGAAATTCAATTGAAATCAAGTGGACTGACGGACGTGTATAGGTATACAGGAGCGTACAGTAGAAATGTATACACACGTAGCTACACACGTTATCGTATAGAGGTGTACCTACCATCCCGTCCGCCGACATACCTATCCTTCGGACTACGCGAAAGCCGGGTATGGCAAATCGGGTTCGGCGAGGGGACATTATCACTCAGAGTGACCTGTTGTCTCCCGATCCACCCTGGCCCCGGTTTCAACCGGCGGCGTCCCCGATCCCACCGCCGCGTAGTTCACCGCCGCGTCGGTTGCTCGGGAGAATTAGTCATCGATTTGGTCTCGCCGGAGGATATTGCGCTCGACGTTTGTTATCGCCGTCCCGGAGGCCCTCCCGGGGGCAACGGAGGAAACCTCGCCGGTTGAACTCGACTCGAATCCGTTGGGTTGGCGGCGGCGGCGTTCGCCGGTTGTCGTACTCGTACGCGACAGGCGCGAAAGCGGAAAACGAAGAGAGACGTTTAATTGACTACAAAGGAGATCGTTGCCGCGGTTCCATCGGTACACGCTACTCAAATACGTTTTACGACAGGTTACGTTCGACGGGGGTTAAGTGGAAAACCGAGAACAACCGGTCAAAGATCGGAATTACGTAAATTGAAATCAAATAAACCATTCAGGAGCGTTTGAAACTAGTTTCAGACGCCCCGAGGTACAATACATCATCCGCACACCCATTCTTGACGTCCGTTGTTCACCACCGCGTGCGCTACGACGATACGAGAAAATTATCCGTCCGACGGATCGCCGATTGATTTCAGCGTCACGAGCTAGCCGAGTTTTATTTGTAAATTAACGCGAGAGGAAGCAAAAAAAATTCATCCCTTTCGAACAAAGCCGGGATAACAAGCGCGTACAGAGTTGTACGTATTGAAAATGCTCCGGACTAACCTGGATCATTAATTTATCATTCCTTCTGAAATCCCCTCAAATCCTTGGCACTACGCTACCTAGCACCCTTCATAAATTCTACCCCTATACGGATTCGAGTTCCCTTTTGTAGAACGTAAGCTGAATATAAATGTATGTATACCTTCGTCGTATGTAAAACCCTCCGCCTCCGGTGCGTTTGCGATCACGCGGAGTACGAGGGAATGGATGATAAAATGCACCGTTCGCCGATGAATCCGAATTTGGAAGCGATGCCGAAATGAAAAATTCTTCGAAACTCGTCGCGAATCATCGAAAGACAACAAGAAGGAATCGAACGTGTCGAAAGTGCGTGGGGTTCGACCGATAGCTATTTACTCACGAAGGTGAGTATATCCCGGGATCTTTATTGGCCGCGAGGGAGGTGGCACCCTCTCGTCCTTGTCCGACACTTTCGGAGGGCACACGGTTCGCCGAAAGGAGAGAGAAAAAGAGAGAGCGCTCTTCTCGCCTCCGGTAATCTGCGTGGCAGTTTCGTCTTCATTTGCCAAATGGCCGTTAAATCCGCCGTACTAAAGTCGCGGAGAACGCTTCGCGCCGTAGGAGGAACAGCTAGAAGGGCGTAAACGTAACGGGAAAACTTAACGACGATGTAAACCGGATGCTACGTCACGACATTGGACTCGCGACCCTTTCCGTCTGCTTTCCAGGTACCACCCGCTACCGTATCCCCCCGTCATCATCGCTACGACTGATTGTAAAAATCCTCCACTTCCTTCGTACGTCTCCCTTCGTACGGTGTATAGCCGAAAGAAATGCCCCTTAAAAGGCAAGTACCGCGAACCGATCGATGATCGCTTCTTCGTCTCCAATTGAATCTAACCGAGTCGATTCCGCTATTCTAGACTCCCGTAAAATTGACCGACGCGGGAACGAGGCTCGGGTCACTTCCACTCGAACTCGACGGATAGGTGGAGGTGGTGAAAATCCCTGAATATGATAAATCCCGGACGCGGAGGGACGGCCGTCAGTTTTGCAAATTATTCATCAAGCGAAAGTGTTGCTGACCATCGAATCCGAAGGATTGACAGATCGCACTCCTGGTCTACGATGAAATTTTCACGAACTGCTAAATGCAGTCAATCAAAGCTTTTCTATCGCCCGTGAAACACCGGTTGCTCCGATGTCCTCCGAAGGCATAAAATATTTTACACCACCAGGAATTCACTCGTCATCAGTCGCGTCGCGTGATTTAACGACGCCAGCAGGATCCCCTTCCCCCTACCCCCTACCCACCGTTGATCTACATATTTTACATCAGCAAATAATTGTGCGATACCGCCAGCTCGCACTTCGTGTAATTCCTTCGGCAATCGATCATCGAGTGCAGTAATAATAACCGTCGTTAAACATCGGACGGAGGGAAAGTAGGTACTTCGAGGGGAATGAGAGATCGAGTCGCATCGCCTGGCGTAACGACAAATGGGGTGGATCGTGTAAACAAATGAAATAAAGTAACGCGAGACGAGAGAAGAGGATCGTTGTCTCGCTTCGGATGAAACCTGAAGGACAAATTGACGGAGGGGAGGTTGTATCTCGGTCGTCGTGTGTAAGGGACTTCTTCAGCGGGTTCGCGACGGGATCGGAGACGATCACGTGTCGGTTATGGGAATCGGGGGGAGGCTGGAAAAATCTGGCTGAGATTACAGATCCCGTTACGCGACTGTACAACACGACGCTCGAGCCGCTATCGGGAGAACTCGGCCGGCTGCGATTACTTTTTGTTTGTCAAGTTTTCGGAGCGAGGGGTCGTCAGATTCGATCAACGACACCCGCTCCGCGATCCATCCCTATGCACGTCACTCAATTACGGAAACGCGTAATACCCGCTAACGCGATTATCCCGCGGTGCAAGCGACGCGGTTACACTCGCCATGGTGCCGATATCTCGGCTTGGGAAAGGTGATTCCCAGTTTCGAATTAGATTCGCGAATCTTCCGTGAAAATCCGAACGACATTCGTTCGTACGAATTCCAGAATTGATCGCTGATTAGACGGATTACCCGTTCAATTGGACGATTCGATGGTATTCTCTGAATTTTTTACCCCGATCCTCGTCGGGGCAGCAGCTGGTGATCAGCGACGGATGAAATATGAGTTTTTGAATCGACGCGAGAACTGGAATTTCTCTCGGTTATGCAATCTCGTATTCCACATTTCCTCTGTAATGTCCTCTCGTAGTCGGTACGGGTCGCTCCGCAGTCAATAACCCCGCAACGTGATGGGATATAGACTTACGACACGTGTAGCCGCACGTGTATCGCCGCTGGCACCAATGGCGATCGCAAAAACATTTTCACGTACAAAGTGTCGCGTCGGCGATTCCACGGGGATGAAATTTTGCATCTCTCTTTTTTTTCGTGAAACTTTTTTCATTCTCCTCTTTCCTTTTTTTTTTTTTTCTTCTTCTCCTTTTTTCCCTCCCATTTCGGTATACCCTCCGCGTAATAAATTCTGCGTATGTCGCCCTGCGTCGAGAGTCGTTCTAACGTGAGACATAGTTCCCCAGAATACAATTAAACGGTTTCTCCTCTAGATCTTTAGTTCCCAACGAGAAGGGAAGACTTTTTCCCCGTGAGATTTGAACTGGAAACGGGAAGTGCACGTGACCGTGAGGGAGAGTGCGTCTTCGACGACTCCTCGGGGAGCTAAATTAAGAGCCAATGAACGTGGATTTCGCTGCCCGCTATACCGCGACCAAAATGATTATTTTCACGATAAATCTCCGCTCGGATTCACCGTTTTTCAGCTCTTTCGAAGATTTAATTGGCGAATCACGAGACTCGATTTTTCCATTTCTATGAAAATGTATTCGAACATGACGACAGTCGAGTGCAAACGAGATACGTGTAATCGTCCTCACGTCTGTACCGCGACGGCTTCGTCATCAGAAAGAAAGACAAAAGTATACAGATGTATAGTACGTATACGTATAACTGCCGCATTTGCCGTATGAAAGCCTCTTAGAGTTTTCGGCGAAAAGTGAGTTGTCCAAGTCCTTTAGCAGGCTGGTCAACGTCACCTGGCCGTTTTCATCTGGTAAAAACCATCCAAAATGTAAGAAGCTTAGAATCATTATTGTATCCCTCTGCGGGTTACGGAATGGAGAGAGAAAAAAAGTTGGTGAAACTTTACTTTCCTTTTTGTATCTTCATCGTCTATTTTTGTTTTTTCTGTTTTATATTCCTCGCACATTTCCCACACCCATCACACGGTTTTTTTCATTTTTTTTTATTCGTATTATTTATTTCTTTTTTTTTTTCCCACTTTATTCGATTTCAGTTTTTTTCTTCTCCCCCCCCCCCTCCGCTTCGGAGGACTCCGACTCACGTGGTGTATTTCTGCAGGAGGGGAGCGAGGGGGGCCCAGCCCCGGGTCTTCCGTGAGTGGGGATTAATAATAAACAAGCATCAATATATTACCCCATAAAAAGTTGGAGTTATATTGGCAAAGATTTTCGAGATGTGCATTATATAAGTTCGCGCAAGAGTTCTCCCCCATTCGGTCAGCTATATCTTCAAAAAGTTTCGTTCCAAGTTTGAACGACCCCGAGGATCGACGAGGTTGCGTGCCCGTGGAGCACGAGGATGCGTCCTGAGGGAAGGTCATCACCGTCGGGTACTCCGAATGAATGTTTCAACTCGACGACAAGATTCGACCCCCCCCCCCCGATTATACAATCGGCAGTTGTCGTACTTTGTTTTGTTTTCGTTGGTTAATTATTTTTTTTGTTTTTGTTTCTGTCGCAACGACGATACTTACAGTGACGCGTCAGGGCGGTTGTCAGAAGGCGTTCGTCGATGTCCGTGTAATTCGGCGGACTGAAACAAAGGCAAAACAAACATTGTGGTTATACGAGGGGTGCGGTGTAATACTATATAAGGTATTATATTTGGCGTAGAGAGAGAGAGAGAGAGAGAGAGGGACGAGAGGCTACTAATGAGCGAGTATAGCTCGGGCTTGAGAGTTACGCTCGTAGAGTATTTAAATTAATTAATACGATACGAGATTCTGCGTTTATAAAAGCCTTGGTCGAGCGGAAGCTCCCGTGCATGTTTGATGCCGGAAGTGCTTCCACCCGGTCCGCCATCCTCTTGCTGTGGTTTCCGCAAGCGCCGTAGGGTCATTAGCCGGCCATTCATTATGCAAGGCAAAGCTATATCGCGTCAATACGGGTATACGGGTCGGGGGGGAGGGGGGTGTGCGTCGACCGATGGTAGCCGCGGCGGCGACGGCGACAGATTGTTGGCCCAATCAATAACAATGCACCCGTGTTTACAGACCGGATAATCAACAGATGTGGTTTTCCTATACCAGCCTCCGGTTCCTCTAGCTAAAACACACTCGAAACCGACCGAATCTCAAAATATCCAAAATATCGCGCGAGGAACCGGGTTGAAGTGATACACTCGGTCCGCTCCGTACGCCCCGGCACTTCGGAGCTTTTCATTTGTTTTCCGGATAGTTTTTATTTTCGTACCGTCATTTTCTCGTATTCACGAAATGAAAACTGCAAATGAGCCGTGATTGACGTCGGTGTGGTTTGAAAACGAAAATATTATCGGCACGCGGTTATGAATTTCATTGTTAAACGTCCGTCATGGCTGGTCATCGATGTATGCGAGAATCAATATTTGAATACATCTACGTGGATAAATGTACCTGGATTTGCTTTTAAAATCGCTCCAATTGGCAGAGGAAGTCAATCCATCCACTCGTTGAACCGTTCCTTCATTTGTATTCCATTCCAATTGATTTTATTCGCTGCAGCGAACCGCGCGTATTTATACCGACGTCCATACCTGAGCTACAGATTTTGCGACGGATCATTCTCGCACGTACTCGCGCCGATCGGATACTAATTTGTTGAAATTTTTTAACGCGCGATGAACAATAAGTCGCCCACCCCCGACGAGCGGGATAAGGAGACACCGAAACACAAATTTAAACTCCACTTCCCTTTGAATCTGACGAATTCATTCCGGTTTCGACCTCCGCTGGAAGAGCGGGACTCGATCGAGACGCGAACGTAAGATATTACCGTCTAGAAATCACGGGGGGGGGAAGGAGATTTTCCTTTGATCTAAGTTTCCGCGGGAATGCAGAGAAGTGTGGATACGGGGGAGGAGGTGGCGGTGCGGCGGCGGCGGCGGCGACGGCGACGGCAGCCAGAGAGTAAGTCCGCGAATGAATGGGGGGGACAGTAGTGCGTTCGCCATTTCCACCCCGCTATCCGAGAACTTTAGAGTAATTTGCTTAGTTGGATTAGATTGTGAATTTTGCACCACAGTGTTTGAGCCCTAAGTTTACCAGTGTTATAATTACTGCTCTGGGCCCCCCCCCCCCCGAACTGTGTAACGCGGTACGTAGAAACACGCGTATATATGTATACGCACCGTGACACGCACACGCGTACGCCTCTTTCAGCGTGTCTATATTCATTTGTATTTATACGCAGGTAGGTATGTATATATGTACAGCGTACAGATATAACGCGCGGGATTTCGTTGGGTAGGGATATCTACTCTTCACCCTCGACCGCCTCTCAGCGATGCACAAATCCCTACTTTGATCTCCGATTTCAAGTCGCTCCTCTTACCGCCTCCCAAATCCGAACGATACGTACTTATCCCGGCGATACGTGTAGCGTGTAGCGTCTCTACGCTCCGGACACGAGTGGCGCAGGTATACTGTAAGTACGTGTATTCCGCATCGCGAAATCCGGCAAACAAAACTGAGTTTCAGCGGGAGGTAAGTTCGCCCCGTAGCGAATTGTGGAAAAGCGTGCGGTACGACGACGAGGGGAGATCCGTTTCTAAATATAGCGCTCGAGATAATCAGATACGTCGCGGACGAGCGAGGCGTCCGCGTTGAGTGGAGCAACGGCGTAAGTAAATTACGAGTAAACAAATCGCGGTAGAGAAACGACGTTACGGTGTCCCGCGAGGACGGGTGCTGCAGTCGCGCTTCAACGAATCCTAGACTCCTTGCTCTAGGCACGAATGGAGGATCACTGTTTTATCGATATTGCAGCAGACGCGGCTCCTGATATGCTTCGGAGTCGACGACGACGACGACGGGGGCTCGGATAGTATAGATATTATACCGTACATGTGCCCGGGTATACAACTGCAGCTGCCTGCACTCGTCCACTACGGTTGTTTGCCGAAGGATATACGCGGGGATCGACGTTCGTGTAATATCGCACTTACTCACGTATTTCTCATCCCATTCGCCGTCCTTTTACCGCCGCCCTCGCCCCCATTTTCTAAAACATATTTTTTCTCTCTCCCGTCTATCGCCGACAAATTTTCCAACACGCCGAGTAATATTGTTGGGGGATATACTACGTAACGTACGTAACGTAACGTACCGTACCTGCAGCGCATATGACGGACGCGACGTGGAGAACGTACGTGTCGCGCGAAAAAAAGAAACGTCGCCTTTCGTCGTTACAACGCCGTATACACCGATATACGTGTCGTAGCAGCACCCCCCCCTCGCGTTCGACTGATGCCAATGACGTTTAAACCTCCCTCGAAAAAAGGATTTCTTCTCTCGGAGCCGGGAATACGCCCTGACACCCCTCAACCTTTTTTTATAAGCCCTCTGAAAATCCAAGTTTCACTATCTGCAGGCGACTCGGGAAAGGTAGAAGAGAAAGATGAAGAAAAAAAACAAAACAAAAAAAAAAGGTGAAAAGAATAAAAAATAGTCGCAAAAGGTACTGCAAAGGGGTCGCCTCTTCCATATAGGTATATATGCATGAACGCACGAGCAGAATCCGCGACGCTCAAAAGTGGAGCGAGAAGGAGTACAAGTAGCGAAGGGAGGAAAGAGAAGCGAAGAAAAAAGAGCAGGGGAAGAGGTAGAGTAGACGTTGCCGCCGTCAGGAAACTTTTGTTTAAAATTGGAATTCCTTTGCGGCTCGTTGGGACTAGGAATGCAGATGGGATGGGAGTTGCTGGTGAGACGAGGGCCGAAAGGTTGGGTTATACGGTGGTGATAGGGACAGAAAGGCCCGTGAAAAAGGTAAGTCATGATATTGTTTCGTCATAAAAGGGAAGAAGCTCCTTTAGCTGTAAGAAAATCTTACGAATGAAAATAATTGAAGAAAAATAAACGACGAAAAGAAAAATTCCAAACAACCGCGTCATCTGAGATATTCGAACGCGATCGGACGTGACGTGACTTAATTTTTTGAGAACTCGCGACGTATCGCGAACTCGTATATCGCGCGACGGAAATCTCACAAAAAATTATTCGACGAAACGGTATTCCGATTTGTTTGCGATACGTTTAACGATCTCACGAGTAAAAGAACAGGTTCGGTTCAATCTTACGGAAGGGATCTGCGAGTGATGATATAAATCGAATTTTCCAAGCGACTCTGAATCGCTTGGAAACTTTCGACCGAACTTTAGAATAATAATACTGTTCCGAGTGAACCAAACAAGGTAATTTAAACGAGATATTTCTCTTAAACGATGACACAACGGTCGAAACTCAATTTCGCGGTGTACCTATAACATTGTATATCTCCCGTAGTCGCGGCGTCGTCGATCGCGAACGATGAAAGATGAAATGAGACGTAAAATAACCCACTTACTCGTCGCTCAAGATATACACCGAGAAAAAAGTCGAATCAAAAAATTACCGCCACCTCCACCGATTACCGCAACAATTTCCGCACTCTCGCGATTCCGTTGCCAAATAAATCGTAGGAGAGTTTCGCATTTTCAACAATTCTTCCGGACAAAGTTCAACCGCGTTAACGTAGAAACGATCGCGTTCAAGCCGAAAGCGGTGTGTCACGTACGCTAATTCCTAACTTCGTTCGGACGATAATTGAAGCCGCACACCCCGCCATCTCCAGTTTCGTGCGAGGGAATTGAGTGTTGCCTCAGATCTTAAGAATGGATCTTTTTTTTTTCCTAATCGTTCGCCGGTTATCAAAGTTATCGTAAAAGGGATGAAAGAGCGCCGGGGATGTTGAAACAACGAAAGCTTCGAGGGCTGTCGAGGAGAAGGAGGAGGGAGAGGGAGAGGGAGGGAGAGAGAGAGGGAGGAAGAGAGATAGGGTGAAGAATGCTTGTTAACCCCTAAATCAACCTTCCGTCAAACCCTTGAAGAATTTACGGGGAATAAATGAAGGTGGGACGCGTCGCGACGTTATACACGCGAGACGTCGCGACGCCACGGTATCCCGGGCTACGCGATAAGCTTAACTTACGAGTCGAGGCATAATGATATTAAATAGGGCAAAGCGGTGATGTATAAATTAGAGCAAACCTAAGGTAGATAAAGTTCTCCGGAGGTCGGAGGTTTCATTAAAAGCTAGTCGGTGGTCCCGCTTCTACCTCCCCCCCCCCCTCGCTCCTCCTTGGTTCGGAGTTTCTCGGTTCAATCCAGGAACCCGGGGTCGAGCACGGGGAGTTTTCTACGAGTACGAATGTCGGGTATAAGGTTTCCATATACCCACAATGTATACTTGTACGCGTCGCTGTCGCGTCTTCTGGGAATAGACGCGATACGCCTGCGAGGATAACTAGATTAAAATGTCTCTCTCCCGGTGTCGCGGCTAATGACGTCGGTAACGCATCAACCGCCACAACGAAGAGAAGGGGGCTAATGACCGAAGGTTGAAGAGTGGTCGAGGTTATATACCTACGGCGGAAGGGCCATCATTGCCCGATGAAGACAAACCGCGAAGCAACGGGAAGAGTTTGCCTTCCTCATTCACTCGTCGTAGCAAAGTAGGTGAACCAATTAGAGGTTCGACTTTTAATTGGGGTAAGGATGGAAGGAAGGCCGAGGAGCCTTTCGCTCGATAAAGAAAAATTGAAAAGACTACGGGGGATCTGAATGCTCGAAATTACAGCGGCGAAATAAAAGTCAAAGTCACGAGGCACGCATCGAGTAGCTGGATGCATTTTTGCACTCCACGTATCTGCGCTTGCAACGCGTACGTAGGATAGGTAGAAGAAAAAATGAAAAAACGGCTGCAAGGGGTAACGGGGTGACGGGAGACGTTGGGCTGTTATTAACGAAATGGAACCGCTAACGACAAAACTTAATTCAGAATTCCAGAATAACGTCCAAAGCCAACCCTAAATGGAAAAGAACCCCTCGCCAGGGCTGCTTTAAAACTGTGTTAACGGAATTAAACGCGTGGCAAAGAAGTCTGGCGCAGCGATGCCGCTGGGGAGAGTGGAGGGGGGTGGAGGGGGGCAGGTGCAGTAGGTTGGGTGGTACGGGGTTGGGTTAATTTTTGCCATTACCCTTAACGGCTTCACCCTACTTTAGCGACTGTTTCAGTCTTCTAGACTTTCACCCTGATGAGTTAGTTCTCCGAACTAAATACATACATACACTGCAGATCCAGGGTGTGGTTTCTTCGACGTACCTATTCCTTCCGCGGTATACTCGCGATACGCTCGGGGTTTCGAAAGCTCCACTCGCAACTTTTCACACCGTATTACTTCAAAACACAACCGCGTAACGTCTACGCCGACCGATGCAGCGGAACAAAAATAAAAAGAAAAAAGCCGAACGAACGAACGATTTTCGTCGAAAATTACTTTTGATAAATGTAATATTGCGTACAATGTGTGTGTTTCGTCACACGGAGAGTTTGAAAATATTCGAAGCACGTCGTCCCCTTCCTCCCCTTTCGCCGTTTCTCCTTCAACCCCCACCCCCCACCCCCCTCCCCCTCCCCTGCAGCTCGCCCGAAAGTCCCATGAAACTTGTCATGGATGTAACAAATATAAATATTAATTATAACACGGCGCGACTGGGTGAGGGGGGGGGGGGGGGGGGGGGGCGAATCAAAAAGTCGTTACCTAACCGTTCCTCCCGGCTTCACCGGTATACATATACGTATAGCCGTTCCTCCACCCCACCGGCTCGTGACACGGAGTTTGAGCTTGCAACTGGAACAATTAAGCTTATGACCCTCCCTCTCCACCCGTAATAAGAGTTCCCTCTGCTCTCTTGGCTCGCTGGCCGCCTCTACACCCGCGTGCATCCCACGGCAATCCTCGTATACGTGGTCATGCCAATTACTGACGAAGGGGCAACAGGGACGCGGAAAGGTTCGGGGGTCGCCGGAGTCGCGGCGTCACAACTCATCCTAATTACATCCACCCCTTGTTTCCGTTCGCCAAAACTATCCGCCTGTACATACCTATGCGCGAGTATTATTGTATGTATATGTATGTGTATTATACCAAGCGGGATGCCGTAGGAGAATCGGCGGAAGAAGAGGGAAGGGAAGACCAAGGGCTTAATTATTATTGCCATCTAGCGCGCGGGCTTCTAGATATCGCTAGTTTACCAATGAGTGGAATGCCGTAAGCCACTTACGTCACACACTCCGGCAGAGGTGTAGCTTGATTTACGCCCGGGATCCCCGAGCGTCGCGACCACCCACGGGAAACAAACTTTTCCCTCGTTCTTTTGTTTTATCTTATTTTTATTTGCTTTTTTTTCCCTTTTTATTATCTCAGTTTTTTGCCCTTTTTTCTTTCCTTCCGGTTACAGGGCGAGAGAAAACAATTGCGTTCTGAAATTCACCGTGTCCGCAAAATAAAAATACAAACTACGTGTATAGGTATACATATACATATACTCGGACAAAGTTTATAAATACGTAACTGCGTCACCCAGTTTACCGGAATTCCACACCCACCGAAACCAGGTATATATGTATATATATGCGATCCACCGATTTTTGGGGTGGAAAAAATTTCGCAAACCCGTTATCTTGATTGTGATATGGTTGTAAAACCGCCGGATCTAGTTGCGGCGCTTCAATTCCACGCGTTTCGTACATTTTTCCGTGCCTTTTTTCCCCCTTATTTCTTTTAATATACTCAACACCTATTTACACCAACCGTGTCAGAGAACAGTCGGTTCCCATCCTGCGAAGGTACAACTTAACTCATACCAGACCTGCGGAGATAATTATGTTTACAGTTTCACTAATTAGTTGTACATCGCAGGAGTTTCCCCAACGCGTAGCGCAAACAGAGTCGTCCTCGTCCTCGTCGTCGTCGTCGTCGTCGTCGTCGTCGTCGTGACCGTCATCACGTACTAAGAAGTGTTGACGAGTTTTGCGCCCCCGCCCGCGCCCGCAGTACTTAGTAATAATAATTGTCGAAGTTTCTACTAGTTCGATGAACGCTACAGACCGGAGGTAGGAGGTAGTCAATTTCGCGAGAGATATACATGTTACTACGTTCGCGCGCACCTACGTTATAATTGTAGACGATACGTTTGAATTATAATATCAGCCGCGCGTGATTTATAATAATCGTTTAGAGTAACGCGATGCAAGGGGGTTAGGTTATAAATAATTCCTAGGTTAAAAATAAATCTACCACGGGGTAAAAATCGTCGCGTGGCGACGGCGTTGCGGTATGATAAATTTAAAGTGATATTTTTAATACGAGTAAGATGGAGAGACAAGCCTCGTGTTTCGCTTATTATGATTAATTGGCATTATAAGATTACAATGCCGGTAATGTGAAAAATTCAACAAGACAGGGCCGCTGCAGCGGCGAGGGAGAGAAAACGGGGAGATCCTCGAGGATGCCGTTTTATACCACCCGTCACTTTTCCCGGAGTGGAAAGACATTCTTTCTAATTACCCTAGATTTATTAACGGCGGTGAGCTCCGCGGAGCTACTGCACTCACCCGTTTTCTTACGCTTGAACGTCGTTCGTTCGTTCGTTCGTTCGTTCGTTCGTTCGTTCGTTTGTTCGCTCGCTACTAGGCTTCGCTTCTGTCTTCTCGTCTACGAGGGTGAAAATTTTTTCGAGTAATTATTACCCGCCCTACCGAGCGTCGTCTTTCTTTACTTACTCACTTACTTACTTAACCCTGTACATTCATATATATATATATAGTCAAGTGTCTCAATTACGATAATGACTCGCGCGGCATCCGCACGTGCTACCACCGAGTCAATAAATAGTCTCGCACGCAGTTTTTGGAGAAAATTTCATTCTCTACACTCCCGAAAATTGCGCTTCATTTCGAGAACTCGTACGGTTTTTTTTTTTTTTCACCCGCAAAAGAAACTCAACCGAGCATAAACCTTTTGAGAAGAACTCTCCGTAGGTGAAAAAAAAAAAAGGAAAAAAAAAAGAAGCGGCGGTTATACGGTTTGGGTTACGGAGTTGGTTGCAGAAGGAGCAAAAACCGTCAGACGGATACCTAGAGGGGATGAAAAAAAGTCCTCGGCATTTGCGGTATTCGTCCTTCGAGCCAGAGCTTTGGGAATCGGGCGCAGAAAAACAAAAGGAAACTGCCCGAATCGGAGGACCGAAGTAACGGACTAATGGCCATTCAACTCTGCACGCATCGACGCGCGAATTCCGAATTATTATCGTCTGAACACTACTACGCGAGCCCGCGGGACATTTTCCGCCATACCTTCGAACCGATGGAAAAATTAAGCCGAACAGATCGAATCAATTTCTGAGGAAAGATGATAATTTTGGACCGGAGCTTTGTCGGCTTTTCATTTCATTTACTCTATCCGTTATACGTTTTAGCAAATGTATATGATAATAGCGGAGCCCGTGCTACATCGGCGCGGCGTAACGTTGATTGAAACAATTGTTTGACCGAAATCCCGTTCGTTTGTCACGGTGCAGGGTAACAGAAATTTCGCTGTGTCTATTCTAGAGGTGTTTTAGTGGCGGAAACTATAACATGAAACGATAGAATATACAACCTTTCCGCGAATTGTCCGGCACTGATGCGCGACTCTGCAGCATCAGCGTCAGCATCAGCAGCTGGGTTGAAGCTGCAGGTAGAAGGCAAATGAATTCGGTCGCATCAACGACCGGCGTATACGCGCGTATAATGTACGCTAAAATTACGTAATACACGGCTTCGTAATAAAACGTTCGCGATAATCACATTGCCGCAGCTTGCAGCGCGGGTACATCGACGCGACGGTATCTCCGCATCGACAAAGCTCGCGTGATCCCCGCTTGTCCAACGAATCGTACGTCATACAAACAACTCGTATCTACAAATTCGGCGAATCCATTTCGATGCGCGAGCCGATCCAACGGCTGAAAGAAAAACAAAATTCTTACCGATGGTGAAAAAAAAACCGAAATTCACCTTTTTCGCGGGGGAAAAATTTATCGACGAGAAGCTTCGGATATCAGCCGTCGTCGGAAAGACCGAGGAATAGGTGAGGAGGAGAAAAACAAAAAAAAAAACTACCCCCGTCAGATTCAGTCGCGTGATTCATTTCGCGGAGTTGCGCCGCGCCGCGCACCGGCGACGTTCAAGGTTCGTTGGCTGGTCGGCGTCGCGCGTTTACAATCTCGTCCTATACCTTTTCTATATACACTTATGTACCCTTACATAGGTATAGCTGGCTCACCTATACGTATAGTAGGAACGAGCAGAGCTACCCCGGCAGTGACTGATTAAAGAAGTCCACGTCAGAAGAGACGCCTGTCCGCCCGTCAAAACGAGGCGTTAATTGCACGGCGCCAGATTGATTAAGGCCTGAATCTTATTAGCCTTCGAGAAGGGCTATCCGAATCCAATCTCAGCCCGACTACGTAGGCCCCGGCTTATGCTACTTTCCCGGTAATGAAATAATAATTGTTGCGTAATACGATTCACCCTTAACACTTTTCAGGTTGAACGCCGCTCAGTGAGGTAGCTCGGAATTTTTTTCGCCCCAGTCGATCGGCTGAGCCAAATTCTATAGAAGAATATTTTTGCATCATCTTTCGCACCCACCGCGTACACGCGAATTAGAAAAAAAAAAAAAAAAAAAAATAAGAAAAAACAAAATATTGACAATTAAATGGTCTCCGCTTAGAATGATCGTAGAATTGGGAGTGGTTCGTTTGGACAGAAATCGTTTGGACAGAATTCGTTTCTACAGAGAAAATTTGCCCATGGTTCGTTTGGACAGAGGAAATTTCGACTTAGGTTCGTTTGGACAGAAACTCATTTCTACAGCGAAAATGGATTCTGTCCAAACGAACCTAAGTGGGTTCGTTTGGACAGAATGTGATTTGAGCAGCGAAAACGGATTCTGTCCAAACGAACCTAAGTGGGTTCGTTTGGACAGAATATGATTTCTGCAGTATAAACGGATTCTGTCCAAACGAACCGACTTAGGTACGTTTGGACAGAATATGATTTGGGCAGCGAAAACGAATTCTGCCCAAATACACTGACATGGGTTAAGTTAGTTTATTTTCTGCCGATCGAATTAGGTTCGTTTTGACAGAATCTGATTTTTCTATACAAATGCAACGAAAACGGATTCTGCCTAAATACGCTGACATGGGTTGGATTAGTTTATTTTCTACCGATCGAATTAGGTTCGTTTGAACAGAATCCGTTTTCGCTGCATTTGTACAGAAAAATCATATTCTGTCCAAACGTACCTAAGTCGGTTCGTTTGGACAGAATCCGTTTATACTGCAGAAATCAGTTTCTGTCCAAACGTACCTAAGTCGGTTCGTTTGGACAGAATCCGTTTTCGCTGCTCAAATCATATTCTGTCCAAACGAACCCACTTAGGTTCGTTTGGACAGAATCCATTTTCGCTGTAGAAATGAGTTTCTGTCCAAACGAACCTAAGTCGAAATTTCCTCTGTCCAAACGAACCATGGGCAAATTTTCTCTGTAGAAACGAATTCTGTCCAAACGATTTCTGTCCAAACGTACCTCACTCGTAGAATTATTATGAAAAAAAAGGAATGGGAAAGTCAAAAAAAAATGAAACGAAAAAGGAAAGGATATCTAATTGGCAATTTGACGCTGTCGTTTAGAAGTTAACACCGGCATCCTCGCAGTCCGCATCGTTCCCTCCGTTATTACGGGTCGCGTGTTTTACATGAGAATACAATCAGTCCAATTCAGTAGAGACAGATAGATATATAGGTAGGTGGAGGCTACCACCTTCTATATCTACGGGATTCGGGGGCGGATTGCGCTGCAGAGGGTAGCTGCTGTAAAATTTGCTCTCATTCGGACTCATTCACTACGGCAATAAGTCAAACCTCCGATTCAGTGTGTCAAAGCACGTAGAGTCGCTGCTGGAGGCGTACCGGTTGGTATGAATAGGGGTAATTTTTTATGCTTGAAAAGGTCGCCGTGCTCATCAAATTACGTCTATTAGTAATATTGCAGTACCGACGACGTCATGCGGACGCCGTGTTGCAGAAAAAGATACGTGTACGGTATACGCGCGAATTTCAGAAAATTTGCAATATCGCGACGTTCGTACGTACGTACGTGTATCGCCTACGTCCTATTTTGGCTTTAATTAATTATAACAAGCGTACTCGTTCGATTCGGCGTTTCGGGTTTTGAGTGAAAAACTTTTTGTCCGTAAACGAGAAAAGGAAAAACATTCGCTTCCGTTGTGAAGTTTAATTTCGAATGAAAAAAATTATTTGCAATTCCGAATTTCGTGATACAGGTATACTACGTATCGTACGCTCGGTATAGAATTGTTATAAGCTGAGGTGAAAAAATAACGAATACAACGTCCGCATAACAAGTTACATAAATATAATTCAATACGAGACGATACAATATAATCTCGTTGTATGTCTGTGCAGGTGCTTAATTAGCTCGTTATAAAATTAATTAATAATTACATGACAGGGAGAACCAAAAATATCGTATGCCATTCAAACTTGTACGTGAACAACTGATTGAACGGGGCAATACGAAAATAACACGGACTTGTTTTCCCTTTTTGTGATTTTTATCGAAAAAAATCGCCGCTTATTTGACCACAAGATGCAAAGAAATTAAAAAAATACCGAATACGTTTCGAATTTTTGTCGCTACGGTAAAAATTTCCCGTACATATAGAATAAAACTGACGCGAGGTTCGCTGTCCTATTTTTATACTCGTCAATTATGGAGAATCATTTACAGAGCCAACGTCATTGCAGCCTCGGATGTATAGTAGCGGACAATTAACGTCGTAACGTAACATCCTAAAAGACTGACATTAGCAATTAAAAGTTGGCAGCGGTGATTGCCGTTGCGTGCCGCTGCTGCTGCTGCCGCTGGAGTCCGACCCGATATACGCATTAGCTGAGAAAACAGCTCGGCGAAACCCGCGGATATCTGCGTTCAATGAGCGAACGAAATCGAACGAACTGCTATCGGTGAAGGTATACGTATAAATTTTTCCCGCGAATACCAGCCGAATGACGGACATGCGGCTCGCCCATACGAGTGCGGAAACGTGAATTATCTCCGCGGAGTCATATTACTCCGAACGTTAAAACGACTCAAATTACAATTTGCAGATCGACGTGATTACCTGAATGGAAAATGGAGAGAAAAGGATAAAAATAAAATAAAAAAAAAAAATAGCAAAAAGGGAATTAAAAATAGTCGAAGGTCTTTTTCAATTTTCAGAATAAAACGACTGTCAACCTATCGGCACGTGTCAGTTGCAGGGATTGTGAGATCGTTTTTCATACGGTCCCCACCCCCGTTTTACATTCTATTCTCTTATTTCCTCTTATAAATTCATCTCTACTTTTATTTTATTTCACTTTCCTTCTATCATTTTTATTTCAAACTATACCGATGGCTATGAATATGTTTAATAATCCGATGACATCGAATTTCTCCGGAAACAAATGGAATATACATAATACATTTATAAATTGAGGAAAGCTCGAGGCGGTATTCGCGCGGAATTGAAGCTACATACCTGCACCGCGGGTAACGCTGGTATGAAAAATCGCAGAGGAGTTTAGTTGGCGGTGAATCGCTGAAGACGTTTTCATTGTTTCTCAAGATAATACGTATACATATATATATATATAGATACGTACGTATAATCCGGTGCTCCTGGGTGGCTACGTGATCTCGCATAGCCTGAGTTACGGTAACGACAAACGACAAATGCCTGGATTTTTATGAAGATTTTATGCCCCGTGCCGACAAAACATTTCAATGTTTTGTTACCCGTACTTATCCCGTCCACCTTATACCGTATACCACCGCGTACCTCCTATATATACCTACCTATCCCGCACCCACTCGTCTTGGAGACTAGACGTCTGAATGATATGACTTTTTAATAAGTTCAACGTCGCGGACCGTTGCCTTGAAGATGCTGCACCGGCATCTCCCAACTCCTATCCTAGTTTCAATGTCCTCCCAGCTATCCCGAGCGACGTCTGCATCCCTAAATTCATTCGCATTCGTTTCTCACTCGACGTATATAAACTAGATATGGATCTTATGTATGATTATACGTGTATACGTATACGTGTACGAGCCGGGACAGGAGAGGGTGACGGTCGAGCGAGTTATGCGAGTCGTATAAATAAATTCTCTCGTATCGTGAATATCCACGTTCAGAGATGAATAATTGCGATTCGCTGAAATTATATGATACGCGGATGGAAAGCATGTATTAAATAACAATCGTCCGTGCGAGCTCTCATTTTTCAATTTCCATCGTGTTCGAGCGGAACCGAGACTATATTGGACGGTTGAGGATCGAAAGCGCTCTTTCTAGTCCTCCGGTCGCTTCACATTTTCGATTTTAGTCATTTTATTTCGTTTGTTTTCAGTTTTTTCCGCAAAACCAGAAGAAAAAAAAAAAAAAAAAACAGTAGATGCACGTATCCGGCTGACGTACGGAATATTCCCCGTAGAGACGTAGAGGACTAAACTCGCGGAAAACTGGAAGCGCGCCGGTAGTACAAAAAGACGTGATATTGACGAACGGAAAAAAGAACGGACGTTCGAAAGGGCGAGTTTCTTCGGGGGTGGGGATAATTGCTAACCGGTATATAGACGGAACGGCGGAAGAAGGGTTGGGAAAAGGGAGACCGTGACGTCACCGCGAACAGTTTCACCTATAATTGGATTTGTGATCAGTTTCTCAAAGATAACCGAACGGCCGAGGCGCAGCCGAGCAACTCAAATTACCGGGGAAGCGTAAAAATAAATTATTTACACGACTCAATCAATTTTTTTATTACCACATGCACGAACGTGCGCAGCGCCCGTTAAATTTGTACGTGTAGATACATAATGTTAGAATCGGCTTCGGTCGCCGCCATATTTGCATGATTCAACGATCCGCGTAGCGATATATTCGAAATTGATGGAATTTTTGAAAATGTGAAGATCGCGAAACCTTAAACTCGGCTCGGCGATAATTACTCCGTAGATCGATCGAGGACAGATAAAAACGGGACAGATTGTACGATAAGTGAAAAGCTGCAGGGAGTAGGGAATAGAAAAGGTATGGAACGTCGAGAGTTTGAGTTATAGAGTGGACTGAAGTCAAAGAAAGAGAAAAAAAGGGTGAAAGGAAAGAGGAAATAGCAAATACGAGTGGGAAAGCGAGTGGAATGCTTGTAGAAGGTAAATAAAACCCCGGCCAATGTAGTTAGGCGAATTGTTTTCGGTTTACTTGGAGAAGAACTGCTGGGATCACGTCAGATTCTATGTATGTCGCGTTAAGACCTGATGCCGCTGACTCTAAACCCCACGATTTTCAGATTACTCTCTAGCGTGTACGATTCGAGGCGAATGGAATTTCGAGGAATCGCGTAATACCGGAATATCGGGGATGAAAAAAAATTTAACAATTCGCCGGACCGTCAGGAACGATCCCCGTCTCGGACCACGTTTCACTCGGGATTCTCCGCGACCGCGGGAACATCGCGGAGGCTACCGAGGGAGAAGGATTTGCAAAATTGAATCGAGCAAAAAATAACACCCACCGAGTTCGTTAACCATTTTCGGCTATGATAATTAATCTATTTTCCCAAGGCTTGTATCAAATACAGTGCTCCCTTAATTTGTAAGATATTATACCTTATGCTTGTTTATCCTGATAAAATGGAGAGTTAGCGAAGTAATTAGAGCGGCTGTATCAAGACAGGGTTTTCGGAACAAAGCGGAGCCAGATTTATTTGAGAAATTTCGCGATTGTTACATATTCAATTAATTTTAATGAACCTTTGAGTCGCAGGACAGATTAACGGAAACCCCAAAAATTCCTCGGAAAAAACTATAATGCCGAGACTCCAACGGAAAATCTAACTCCGCGTCAACCTGTGTAGAATTGATCAAAGAGCGCTGAATTTTTCCGTACGCTGCGCGATACCCCGAATGTCTACACCCCGTCCCCGTATACCTGTATGTTGCAATAAATATGGGCAGCTATATCATCGAGAGGGGGGGGGTGGCGCGCATCGCCTCGCAGCAGCATCTTCCGCTCTTGGGTCCGCTATTTATCGACTCCTCGGTGAAGAAATCGCATTGTACTCGTTCGGTAGGTATTTCTAATAACTTCCTCTTTCTCGTGTCTGCACTTCACAATGCCAGGGGTAATCCGACACTATCGGTCGTTCCTTTTTCTCTTATTTCCCTTTTTTTCTATTTCTCTTCCTCTTTCTCCTCTGGAGCAGCAAGCAGCCTTTCGCTCTCACCCCGACAATTACTCCGGCATATTGTTCGCGTCTGTGTCGCGTCGACGAGGGGCCAGGAGACACGCCAGGATCAAGTTTTTAATCACTCCCGGATCCCGGGATCCGGCTGCAGCGGCGGCAGCGGGAGAAAGCAAAGGCGGCATCGAGACTCGCGCCGCGATAGGAAAGAAAAACGAAGAATCGAATCCTCCGCGATTCTTAGCACGTTTCAGAATTATTTTGGCATCGAAGAAAATTCATTCCCCCGCGCGATTACGACTTTACAACTCGCTTTGTGCTCTCTATAATTTTACCGCACTTCCTCGGCCTTCGACCGTACGACTGCATTCCGCGTATTCTCGAGACGATCCTTAAAATAACTTCGAGAGACAAGAATACGAGAACAAATGCACTTAGGCTGAAGAACGAGGCGAGCTACCGCCAATAAAGTACTACCTATTGATATTATTCTCTAGCGACGTAAATAATCTCAGCGACATATTCGATTGATCGGCGAGCGACGCGAAGTTGAGAAGATGCTTCCACATCAGCCGATATATCCAGGGGGGGATGGCGATTGCAAACTCGAGTATCAGCAAACCCGCGGGACCGAAGAGGAACATAAAGTTAATCAACTGAACAAACTGATAACGTTGGATGTAAGATATTGCCTCGTAAATGTTACGTTGAATACCATCGAGCTAAGTGAGCGGGAAAAATTTTCAATTTTTCTCTCTGGATATCCTTAATCCAAAAGTTCAGTGATTCGATCACATTCGCTACGTCGAATCGCTCCTGATTTGCTCGATATGAATGATTTAAAAAAATTGTTCACGTATTTCCAGAGGAAAAAAATTTAGGGTGGTTTTCCAACAGGACTCTGTTTCTACGAGTGCCATCTTTCGCAAGGTGGAAGAAGCGACTCGTCGATTCGGTACCAGAGAGTAATCGATACCCCGCGGGAAAAAATATCGCGCTCACCAATTTCAAAGGGATGAATAAAAATCGACAATTTTCACTCCTCATAAATGACCTCGTACAGATATAAAAAAAATTATTCCTGCGGTTTAACGATTGCAAAGTATTTCCCAGGTCGCTTCGGTTCTGATTTCATCTCCAACCGTCGGCTAAAGAATCACTGGCCCCCCCAACTGGATCGGCTGATGGCCACCCCTTGCACGAGTCGTGAATTTCCTTCCATACCGACTTCGGCGATCGAATTTCCCTCCTGCAATATCAACGTCGCTGGCTCGAGCTTGCGAGGAGTTCTTATCCTCGGAGGACACGAGCTGCAGTTCGTCTACCTTATCCTATTTTTGTTCGAGCTTTCCATCCCCGGCGTTTTTCAAAGAGTTATCGCAACCTTTTGCCGCTAAAATATTTTTCTACCGGTCATTTCTTCGAAAACGGCTGGAACAGAATTTGGTAATATAATTAATCGCGAGGCATGGAATTTACAGTTCCCGTTGAAATGTTCCATTGCATTTGACACACGCGGAAACCACAAGGTTTTCGAGCGTGCAATAGACAGGCGACGTTGTACGCGTATGCGGCGTGCGGTCAATTTGACGAAACCATAACCGTTAGCGCTTGGCTTCCAGCGGAATTGTTTGAGGTCTGTAAAATCTACGGAATGATGTCCGTCGAAAATGGTACGGCCCGGCCGTTGCGAAAATTATTTCCTCTATAATAGATTTCCTATCTAGGAAATTAATTTTATATATATATATATATGGTTTTATTTTTATTTTTCCGGTTGCTCGAACTCGTATTTCCTCGCATTGTTTTCCTCCGACAGATTTTCAGATGAAACTATAGCGGATTTGTAAGAAACGGTTAGCCCGTCCTCCGGGATTGCCAGAGCTTCGGACCTGTCAGAATAAGTATCCTGCTCGGGTTCCGGATAGTAATCGATGTTATCAAGCGCGGTGAAACGATAGAACGATATAGAAAATAAGGAATAGAAATAGAGAAGCGATAGCCTTCGGTTGACAAGAAGTATTTTCAATCAGTGGAAATGCCCGACGTAACATACAAGAGATACGCTGGTACCTTATACTACTATAGGTATACGTATTGTTCGCAGAAATAATATCGCGAGCTCCTATAACGACGCGTCTCGGAGCTCGTCAATTCAACGTTACGTCTACTTGGTCAGTTTTATTGGTCGTTCGCATAAAACTATCGTCGCGTATTTTTCAAGATCTTCAACGAGAAGAATAACCGCGGAGAAACTGTTACCACCTAACTGCCGCGCAATCATTGTATACGTCTATAGTATAGTATACGTGCGATAAACTCGACATATTTTCGGGACGGGCGATTGCAATTTTTTCAATATTTTCATAACGGAGTACGTGTATCCCGCGTGTGCGTAATTATTAATGACACACGTCACGTCTCGCTACTGTGAAAAGTTATTCGAATTTGCAGGTAGCGCTTGAATAGGATTTCAAAATATTTCGTATGCGCAGCGTGACGATTTTAAACGTTTACCGATCGCGTCAAATAACTGAACAAATATGCGTGTACCGTGGAATCGAGTTTGGAATGACAAATAACCCGTTGTCATCTTGACGTTTGACGTGAAAAGTCGAAACTTTACATCGTCGGCCGTTTCACGGTATTTCAGAATCTCGTTCGGTAAGAACTACGATATATCAGGAAAGACGGATCGGAGGAGGCTACGTTGATTGATTTTTTCTTCGCTCGAAATATATAAGAACTCGCGGGTATATACGAAACGAAGAAGCAAAATAGCGAAAAAAAAAAAAACTAATGTGGGAAAAAAAAAATGAAGAAGAAGAAGAGCGAAGAAAGAATTACAAAAGAGATAAAGAAGAGGAGAGGAAATCGAGAAACTTTTCTTGAGTAACTTAAACTTTATCAGGGTGGCAACCCTCCGGGAATTTGCGGGGTGATATTATTGGCGGTATATATTCCCAAGTCCTGCGAAAGCGTGGGGGATTCCGGGATTCGGAGGTTTGTCTCGTGAGGTTTTTCAAAATGTAATGAGGCTAACGATCAAAAGGGGAGAAGAGACGAACGAACCGGATAAGGGACGCCAGAGCGAGACGGAGATACGAAGGAGACGAAATTGTGAGACGGTTTTTCTCCCCGAATTGTTTTCTTATTGTTCACGAGGGAAGGTATACTCTTAATCCGGACGCTAATGAAGGGCACCCCGTCATCAATGTGATTGATACGAATGGCGCGGTGTAAGAACAATGCTCACCGCGCAAGGGGTCGCCTTTGATTTATTTTTGCCTCGATTCGTTAAAGACCCGCGTGCGACAAAGACAAACAAAAGAAACGTCACTACGTACAAGCAGCTCTCCACGTCCGAACGTACATTTTTCTTTCTCTTCTTTTATCCTTCGTTTCGGACCGCTGTCCGGTTATAGGTCGGAGTTTTCAAAGGTACAATTACAAGGACTTTACCCGTTCGACGAGCCGTTCGTCAGATATCGTCAATATTGTCGGAGGACTACGAGGTTCTTCAACCGCACAGAAACAACATTTCCTTGGCCCGGTGTTGGCTTCTCTCTCCCGACGTCGATTAAATATTCAAACTCTCGTCCCGAACCACTACCGACGATCGGACGGGAGGTGAGCTTATTAAAAACGTTTATCGGTGTTATCCGAACTTGTCGTCGCCTGAATTTTTTCGAAAATCTAATCGATATTCATGTTCGCATTCGCTTTGTCCGCAACTACGAAAATTGAAATAAATAAATAAATAAGGACGTAAAATTACATTTGATGGAATGTTTGTCGCATTCCACGATATTATACGAGTCGAATGTTCGCGTTTACGGGGTCGATGTTCGACATCCGTTATCTCCGTGTCCTCGGGGTAGGTAGGTATTTTCGAACATTGACGTGGAGCACCAGCGCGTACGTACGTATAGCTACAAACTCGATGAAACGAATAAGAAAGTGGAGGATTCAATATGCCGCGTTCCTTCCGCCTTCATTCTCTTTCCATTTCCCCTCGGTTTTCCTCCTATTTTCAAGATTCCTTTCTGCACCACGTCGCATCGCGTCGAATCGAGTTGAGTCAGCAACGGATTTCGTCAGCCTTCGTCGAGAAACTATTTCAATGCCTAACGTCGACGAGACCTCGGTATCCACGTCTATATTTCTCTCTGTACACATCGATACCACGCTACCGCGGCGTTGCGTCGAGATACATCATCTCGGTCGGAGCGGTTCGAGCCCGAAAGAAGAAAAGCTTCCAAATTTCCGAATTGCACTGGAAATATTTTTATTATTCGGCCGCGGAAACTCGCCGGCTACGGGTGTGAGGTACGGTAGCCGGATAGAATTGCGTTCGATAGTTCGAATAACTTTAATGCGAGAATTAATGCGCTAATTTCGATATGCGCGGAACAAATGGTGCCTATAAAACGTGCGGTGTGTGATATACGCGTGTGCGCGGATTTGCATAATACGTACGGGTGGTAGGTATACGTATATGAAACGAAGGTAGATACACGGAAACGTGGTTGTAGGTTGACCCGAATTCCCGAAATCGTTCCTGCGCAGCCAGTACGGTTAAGGCTTGTACCTGCAGTAGCGGCAGAAGTAGCGGCAATCCACGGGAACGAACGTTCGGGGGGTTGCGCGGCGAAACGGGGGTCAGAGAAGGGCGTGTTATTAAAGTAGTAAATTTCATCCTTGCCAGGATATGGATTAGACCTGGCGTACGGGCAGCGGATTCAAACCGTTGGAATGTCAGAAAACAAAGTAGTGGCCGTGAGGAGACGTTCGTAGGTATAACCTTCGTTTTCCTCTTCCCGCGAACCGAGCCGCCGTTTCGCCTCTTAGTTTTCCCTCTCCCTCTCACTCTCTCTCTCCCTTTCTCTATTTTGCTCGCTCGTTCCACTTCCTGTCCCCCGCATCTCGTTCGGTTTCCCCCTATCCAACGTGCCATTGTTCTCAAGAATCGAACTCGGCGTGGCAAAGTCCGTACGAGAAGTTTACGACGTCGCGATAGTGGGTCAACTATTCGCGCTTGATTGAAGTTTCGCATTTTCCATGTTCAGCGCGTTTTCAAGTAGGCAATCTAAACCGTCGCCGCAGTGATTGCGACCACTTAAATCGGATTGGTGACAAATTTAAATGCGCTACCGTTTCATTCCTTTCTACTCGTTGTCACTTTTTCGTTCGCGGCGTTTTAAAACGCTCTCGTTCTTCCGGAGGACCATGAGTCGGATCGAGACCTCGCGAATTTTGATTAGCGTCGAACTTTCAATCTCCGTGCGATTTTACTTTAAATTTGAAAATGCGGTTTAATTTATCGGCGATAATTGCGACGCCTCGAAAAAAAAATATAACAACGCGCGTGGGAATGCAGCCAGCCAAAGGAGGAGCGCAGCACCCGGAGGTTCGCGTGTAACTCTGAATTCTTTTGGCGATTCGAAAGCCCGCCTAGTCGCAAGAAACTGGCTAGCGGCCAGCACATTAGCCGGGCAAGGTTCTTTTTACGAGAAATTGCAGTCACAAATCCCATTGGCTTTACCCGGCTGGCGGCGGGCAAAGGTGAAAAGAAGAGAGTAACGGTAGAAGGTAAAACCGGCGGACGGGAGAGTCGGGGAACGACGGTTGTACGACGGCGTGGTCCGGAGATCGCCTCGCTAGGCTAGGGGGACGTAGATAACGGCACCGACTCCTGGGGGGCCTGCTCGGCCGTTACCCGTAATTGGACGCTCCTGCATAATTGTTCTTCCCTCGATCCCACCCGTTCTTCCCCTCCCCGCTTCGCCCCCGCACACTTTCCGTCGTCGCCGAACCAACGAACCCGACCGAACCCTAAGAAATACCTCCAAGGACGACCCGCCAATTTCGAGGATATTCGCAAAAATGGATTCGCCAAATATTCGGATCGACGACCACCACCGGTACAGGGTGCCTCGTCGTCGTAATCTGAATATGAATTTTCATCTTTACATTTTTCTTCGGAGCTATTTAGTTTTCAATTTTTCTTCGTTTTCTCTCATGATTTACTCCGGCTGCGCGTCGTTTCTGCGTAACGATTTATCACGGAAACCGGTGTACGATACGGACGAGCCCTTCCTGTTTTTTCATTTCTTTTTTTTTTTTTCCGATGGGCGTGTACTCGCGTACCTAGCCGGTACGGAATTTTGGTGCCTTTATATAATTCGTGCTAAAATTTTAAGCAAATTACGAGGTCTTTAAATATTGACATTGTCGTCGACTGGGGAGAACGAAGGACCGAGGACCGAGGACCGAGGACTCCGGTGGAAGAGGAGAAGAGGAGAAGAAAAAGAAGGGGCGAGGAAATCCCAGGGGCCAAGATAGGTCTGTCAAGCTCGGCCATCTCCAGCCCGCGGGGAAGTCTAAGTCAATTTAATTCTGATTAATTACTCCTTAATTAATACAAACGTGTCTGGCAAGGAAATAGAGTATTATCAATAAACCGATTAAAGGGGATCTTCTTCATCCGCGACAGGAATTGCAGATAATCGGATGGATTCCGAATTATAACCGAGTTCTCGGTTAAAAATCTCATCTTCTTATTTACGTCGTTCGATTTTTTTTTTTTTTTCGATCCATCTTTCCTCGCAGGTTTTAAATTTATTATTAAAAGTTGGACTCGCAGTTGATCCTTGAAGTGTACGCGGAGCATCTGGTATTATACGGGTGGAAGGAAAAATCTGGCGATAAAATATGTTTCGTTCGAGTTTATCCGCCATTTCCACAGCCCTGGCAAATATTACTTTTCTCCAATTCGCTGAGGTGCAGAAATTCGATTTTCCGTTTTACGCGCGGGAGTCGAAGTCGCAGTCGTGGAAGGTGACGAATCCTTGTCTACGTCTCGGGAAGTTGGTGCCCCGCGGGAATTCAATAATTCTTAAATTTTAAATCAGTCCGTTTAATAAATACGTTATGATTCAATCTCGCCCAGGAACAGCCAGCAGCCGGATGTCGAGACTCCGCTCAGGCGGCAGCGCGGGGAGAATTCGAGGGGGAAAAAATGAGAGAAAGATTAAGCAAGAAACAGAAATAAAATACGAGTTTGAAAAAATTGAAAAATATTCTACGACTTTCCGATCCCCCTCGACTATTTTTTCCCCTGCCCGGTGAACTCGCCACCTCCCGCTTTCGGCAGCGCTGGAAAAATGAAAAAAAAAAAAAAAAAAAAAAGGGCAGACACCTTTCCGGCCATTTCCTACGGTACTCGAAAAAACCGAACGTCGCGGCAAATCCACTAGCAACGAGCCATCGAACGAGAAAGAGGCAAAAATTTTTGAACCTGATGGGAAGCGTATAAAATCGTGAGTACCGCCAGACCAAGGTAAAAAAAAAAAACTCGCGTCGAGGACGCAAGTATATACACATATATATATATAATACACGTTCGCACAGGGCGACAAGATTTCGGCGCGTGAAAGATGAAGTTTTGTAGTAGCGAGAAAAAATTACGTTAGTCCTAAGCCGACCTTCTTATATCTTCCCAAAATGTAAAACTTTTCTCCCCATACATAAAAGCTCTCGTGCAGCCCGGCGGTATACGTATAGAAAAAGCTCTGCGTTTACATGACCAGGTCCCGAACTAGATTCAGCGTCGTTTCAAAATTCGCTTACAAAAATCTGCAAGAAAATTTTTTCTCATCATTTAAGATCTCCCAACATTTATAAAAAAAAAAAAATATGGAGTGCAAGACGGGTGCGTTGCGAATAAAGAAGGAAAAAGAATCGAAAAAGAAATTACGGGTTGTCCAAACGTGTAAATAAATGAAAATCCGTATCAAATCAGCGATAGTCTGAGATGATGGAGGCGGATGTTTGATCGTGGAAGATTCGGGCGCATCCCCCGACCAAAATTATCCGCTGAAAGTTTCCGGGGTAAAGGGGGGGGGGAGCGCGCGGCTTCTCCTCTATTGGTAGTGCAATCTAGGTCGATAACTAATTAACGAACTGTACATTTTCAAAGTAATCATTAGGTATCGCCGAACGAGATCGAAAATATAGTGGAAGTTTATACTTCCAAGCCCGCCCCGCATCACCGCCGCCGCCGCCGCCGCTCCCGCTACTTCGCCGGTTCGCCTCGAACGAACTAAACCGAACATCCTCTCGGCCCGCCCCCCCGACTCACTGCGCTCAGCAAATCGGATAATTCTTGATTGGATCGCAATCACCGTGCAATCCGATCCGATATAGCGTGCCCGGGCATCCCCGTGCCGCCGGAGAGTTTGATAACACATGGCGTCGCGTGGCGCGCCGCGCCGCGGCGTTCGTCCCCAATAAAATGTGCCGCGTGAACACGGATACATCCGACGTACGATATAATAAGTCGCTCTCGAGAGATAATTGAACGAATGTACCTATAGCTATCGCTCGTTACGCGTCGAATTTCATCGCATGAAAAAAAAAAAAAACGGAAAGTAAAGTATTCCAACCTCGTGTAACAAAGCTCGCGCGCGGATGATTTTGAGGATTAATATTTCGCCGAGAGAAGTCACCGGGTATCGAGGAGTCGGAACTTTTCTCTTTTCTCTCGCGGAGATCGTAAATAGGGATGAAATAAAGTCGTACGGATCGGCTGTAGAAGTAAAATAAAAACGTGGCTATACGTGTAACGTATAATGTAGGTAGAGTGAGGGGATAAGTAAGAATTTGGTCGGGTATCGCGCAGCTGTGTTAGTATAGCTGGGCGCTTGGTGGGCAATAACGTGAAAGTGTAACGCCTTGCCTTGGAAGGAGATAAAGTTAATATCTCGCTCGGTTTTGTAATTGCCAATTATTTCAGCTCATACCGCTCTTTGTTCTCCGACGCTATATCCTCCCACACAGCACTCCGAATAACGTTGGGTCCGTGGTTGGCGCCGCGGTAGCTAAAAAAGAAGCAACGAGGAAAAAAAAAGAAAGGAAGGAAGGGAGGGAGGTGGAAAACAGGGAGTGAGGGGGCGGGGGGAGGGAGGGAAGGGAGGAAGGAAGGAAGGAAGAAAAGGTACCACGCGTCGTAAGTGAACTGAGATTTCCCAAAGAATCTGGGAGGACGACGACTCCTCCCGACGATCCCATAGCCTGCGGGAACAAACGGAGTCGATCCACCCGCGTACCACGTATAGGATCTTGCACGGCAGCTCGTACCTTCCCACTTCCCATTTCCGACTTCCCATTTCCAGTTTCTATATTTATACGCGCCCCGTTGAAATCGTACGCCCACGTATGTAAGGCAAAGGGGAAAGAGAAGGAAAATAAAGGAGGTACCCTACACCTCGACGGTATCCCGGGTGCGAATTCCTCGCGTGCATCGAGCTGCAAGCTCCGCGTGCTATCTCCTGTCTGAAAATGTCAGGAAAGTTTTCTCCGTAAAACAAAAAACAATCAAACAAAATAAAATAAATAAGTAAATAGAATGAAAGAAAACAAAAAACAAAAAAAAAAACAAAGAACGAAAACTAGGAAAGCTCTAGGTAGCAAGTGATGTTTCTCCCTTGCCGTCTTTTCTCCGTGACGGTTCTCTCGTGACAAATGAAGCGTGGAGCACTTGCCGGGTAAGAATTAAGAATGCTCGGAAGTACGCGGTGAAAAAAAGGAAGAAGAAGCGTGTACAACACCATGGTACGGAAAAGGTGGAGAAAGATAAAGGATAAGAGAGAAGAGAAAATTACGCGGATATATATATACGGTTCGCACTAACTCGAGGTTACGTAAGCTCGTGCGATCCCTCATTAGTTGCACATGGGTACCTTAATTGCTCCCGGTTGACCGCGGACGGGGGGGCATAACACGCGGGAAATTTTAGCGAAGCCGCATTACGCGCGGGAATCGAGACAGTTGCGGCTTCCGAAATCCATTCCAATGGAGTTGATAAAATAATACCGCGGCGAGTCGTCGGTATATTTTTTTTTTTTTTTCCCTCTCTTCTTTTTCTCCTTTCGAAGCTCTACACGTTCGCGACTTTTTTTTCATATTCCATCTAGCGACGTACGATATTTTTCGCGCACGTGTACGACGCAAATGTGAACGCGATACTCGCACGCGTTCACCGTTGGCTTCGTTCGCGAACGCGCAAACCCCGCTGCAGACTACGTAGGTAATACCGAGCGACCGCGCGCGCCGAGGGGAAGTTGAATCGGGCTGTAAGGCAAGGCCGAACATAAAAGTCGCAAATTTGAATTTCAAAACACCTGCTCACCTGCCCTTTGCTCACTTTAATAAGATTTTCTAGTTTTCATAAATATCGGAGACTCCGCGTCACGGGGCTACGACATGTGAGGGTCGCAAAAAATATCGTAACAACGTTAACAATGATGATAACAATAATAACAAAAGACACGTGGATGATCTCGTCGCCTCCTAACTTTTACGGGGTTGTTCAACATTTCATATATCAACGAATATTCCGACGACTTTCGACTACATGTAATGTATGCGAACCGATACCATCGTCGCACGCTATACGTGCATATCCGTTACACGTGCATAAATAAGAAGAAAAAAAAAAAAAAAAAATGCATATCGCAAATTATACGGTCTTTAAAAATTCATATCATCCGCATGGAGCTGACGCGAGAAAAAAAGACAAAAAATCGAAGTATCCGTCGAGGTAGAATTTTATCCGGTTGATCGTTCTCCGATGATTTTTATGAACTGCGCTCCGGGGCGCCGTATGACGTAGGTACATGTATAACCGCGATTTCTATATCTACAAATTGTAGAGATGATTTCATTTCTTTAGTTTTCTTTTTTTTTTTTTTTCCTCCCTTATTTCCCGTACACGAAATTCCGCTTCACGTCCCGACCTTACGTACCATACCTACCGTACACTCATGAAGGAATACTAAATGCGAGTGAATCTCGGCTAGCGGGTATGCGAAATTAAGTTTCGAGTTGAAGTTGTGTCACTCTACGCTCGTAACGAGGCGTGACGACGACGACGACGCCGAGTAAGAAGAAGAAAAAGAAGAAGAAGAAGATGATGACGACGGTTCTTGGTTCTTGTTGCAACGAGAATGCATAACTACGTACACCTTGACACAGTCGTCTGTTCCAAAATGCATGAATACGGGGGGCGATGAGGGGGCGATGAGGGGGGGAGGGGTACACCTGTTTCGAAAGTGGATAAAACTTCTATTCCGCATTCGCTAGGCTATGGTTTCTCGGGTCTTCCCATTAAAGCTCGTCAGATCGCGTCGGTATAATTCCGGAATGGGCGTAACGTTGAGGTTCGACGTCCAGATTCGCTGGTAGGGGACGTGTCGTCTCGCGGACCGTCGTCTATAGGGGATGGAACTTGGGTCGGTCGATTTGCCAAAACATTTGTTCCCGCGACCCCGCATCAGACCTAACGCCCGTTTGAGCTAACGATAAAAAAGAGCAATGCTGCTCTCGCTTGGTAACGTTTGCCAATCTATTTTCGCAGAATCGCGGATAACAGCGGGTACATACGGATACGAGGCGCAGTACGTGTACGCCGTAGTATAACCGAGCGAGCTGCAGAGTCGTAACTAGAGCGGAAGAGCCGTGAAGCTCCGGGGGGGGCGGGGGTGGGGTAGGGGGGATGTCGGTGGCGGGGAGGAAGGGCGCTCTGAAAGCCCAACTCCTTAATACCAGGATTTACCAAGAGATCCAAAGCGAGCACGTGCACGCAATTTTTTTTAGAAATTTCCCGCGATCAATAAAACAAAAGACGAGAAAGAAAAAAGTAAGTAGGTATTACCGACGCAAAAAGAAATACGTACACTGCGCGTACTTCGACGATCATCGACCTTTTCAAAAGATAACGAACCGTAATTTTTTTTAAATCCGCACGGAACAGAAATGATACAATCATCTGTTTTCCCGAGGCTTCGCGAGCTCTCGACGGTTTCAATTTCTAACCAAAGATGGTCGGGTCTTCGTTGCCATTTCAAAATTTAGCCGATCTACGAACGTTTGCCGAGCTTGCAAACACCTCGATGCAAGTTCAGCGTCCACGCTCACCCCCTCCTCTCCTCTTTCCTCTCTCTTTCCTCGGTCCTCGTCCCCCCGTTTCAAGACACCTCCCGCTCCAGCACCCCTAATGCGTATAAAATGGCCTGCTGATCCCCCATAAGTCTCACATAACAGCCGCGAGTAAACGCGATTTGATTTTATTGGTAAAAGATCTTTCGAAAACACCCTGGCTTCGAGACCCTCCCCATCTGTAATGATTGCACCGAACGATTTGACCAAAATTATACGTCGTTTAAGCTAATTTCAAATCGTGGATAAGGCGAATTTCCATTTTTCTTCGGTCTGGCGAAAAAAAGAAAAAAAAAAAAAAAAACAAAGTCACGAAATGAGCGGTAGAAAGATTACTTCGTTTGTCTCCGATCTGCACAGCTTGTGTTCGGTCTGACTTTTGACCCTCGAGCAAACGGGAACCCTCCCCCCAACACCGTCCCCCGAGGGATAAGTTTTAGTACTTTTAGCTCCACCCGCTCTTGCCACTCGCAAACGGGGAGACCACAAATTTCACAAAACACTGATATAAATCGCTCGATAACGCCGGTTAGCCTCCGGTGCCGATACATCGTAGGGAAATTTGGCAAAATGCCTGGGTACGTTCACCTGCACACGCTACGTATTCGGTATTACGCTTCGCATTGCTTCGGATTGGAAAATGGTAACCTCATACGCGATAGGAACGTGCGTGGGAAGGAGACGCGGGGGGGAGGTAACGGGGGGGGGAAAAGGATTACGTATGTTACGGAGTAAAAGTCAGGGGCACCACGTAACGCTCCAGCCATATCGCTAATTGCAAAATCCCCAAATGAAAGAAAAAAGAGGAACAAATGAAAAAGCGAATAAAACAAATAAGGGATTCTGCGGTTTAATCTTTGCTCTTTGCGCAGTCGTGTATATAGTTTGTATTTTCGGTATTTCGATTATTCCGCAAACCAAACGATCGTTGACGCGTAACATCACTTTTAGCTCGATCCTCTCCATCCTTCGGGAACGGCGAGCGGCCGAGCTAACGTCGTATGGAGACCGTTGCGTAACATCGACACGTAAGGTCGCGGCCAAAGGTAATTAGAATGTTATTATTGTGAGGAATTCGGATACGGGCATTAAAAATTAATATCGAGAAAGCTTTTACCTAACCGGGGAAAACCGATGTACTGCACACGGCACCTAGAACGTAACTCGAAGGGTTCGCCAGCAGCAGCAGCGTGGTGGTGGTGGTGGTGGTGGTGGTTGCCGGTTTCTGGTTGTGCGCTCGCGTTAAAAGCTCCAGAGCTATGACGTCGACGTGTAGAGAGACGGGTTTTCTCTCGTCATACGAGCTTGTAAATACGTCCGATACATGGTTCGGCTCGCACAAAGTAGCTTATCGGCTTTGCCACGTGTGCGACGACTATACGACGATGACGGTCGAAGTTTAAAACATAAAGGGTTTTTTTTAATTAAACTTTCCCCGGCTTCGGTGAAAAGGGTAAACGGCGAAAGTACATTAAAATAAAATAAAAGTGGAGAGTGCAAAAAAAAAAGGAGGGGGGGGGGGGGAACAAAAAAATTAACAAGTAAACGAGAGGTACGTATTGTGCGAACGAAAGAGGTAAAAAATTGTAAAATTATTTACACCGCGCCCCTATGTCTTCTACGTAATCTAGCCGGTGCGGTAATCGCATACGTTGCGAGGATGAAGTAAAATTACTGTTATATACACTTGTACGATTTTTCGAACGAGTGAAACAAAAGTATTCAAACAACTCACGACCGAAAGAAGGCAGGGGCAAAAAAAAAAAAGTAAGAGAGGAGAGAGGACTCATTCACCTAGTTCCGCGGACCAGTGAATCTAAACACGCGAAACGAAACACGACGCTGGGGGAGGACGAGGAAGGGATGGAAGGTACGCCGTGACGCCGGACGTACCTACGTCGCTGTGGGGGGGGAGGGGGGGAGGGGGTGAGTCGTGCAAACACAAAAGCTCACGGCTGAAGATAAACAGTAGGGTTGCCGGTGCACCGTACCATACATGCCACCCCCGTCCCCCCCTCCATTTCTATACACGGTATGTAGGCCGCTGCTACTGGCTAGGGTTAAATTTTAGACCGGCCGGCAGCACACGAGCTCAGGAAAGGTATATAATGACGCACACATGCTAGGAATGACCAACCTTATGGTGTACACACCGGTATATATGTGCGTACGATATACATAGTGCGCCCGCAAAATAGCCCCGAGCATTCGGAACCGGCGGGAGAAATTAAAGCTACGATATGACCCGAGAGCAAAGTCTTTCCCCATCCAGTTACAGCGAATAACGCGACGTGAAATGATATGATAATTTTTCATCGAATTTGAAAAAATTCTCCAATTCAGAGCCAACATTTTTGTCGCAAACGTTTACGGAGAGAAAATTTCATTTCTCCGCCCTTGAAAATTGCGCGACGAAATGAAGCGAAGGCCGAACGGTTCGTTAGGACTATTTATCCGGAATATTTATGCATCGAGTCGGTAGAGAGATGGTGGAAAAAAATGAAGAAGCTTCAGACCCCGTTGGCTTCTAGTTTTTCCGTAGAGAATTTTCTTCTCTCCTAGCTCCGGCATAAAGCAGGTATTCTGGGCTACGCGCACGTCCTTGCCTTTTACTACCCTTTTCCTATCCACCCCGTAATACCCCCAGGGTCCAAGTGCCGTAGCTATACGTACGTACGTACATAGGTATGTATGCTTTCGTAGTTGACGCGCTTGAAATCCCAAACGTTTCGTCACGCCTGCAGGTAGGTTTAAATATGTACCTATATACGGATGAGCCGGTGTCACAGGTACAGTCAACGCTATTCAACGGAATATATGTCTGGATACGTTTTCATCCACCGTGGAGTATTGATAAAATATTTTCACCATCCGGTCCCTTTTCACTGTTTCCTTTTTCTATTTTCCTCTCACTTTTTCTATTTATTTTTACAAAGCTCGTTCAGCTCTACACCTCTGACTTTCCTGCATCGTATCTACCATTGCCTCCTCTTTGCCATTCACCCACTCGTGATAAGCTTTTCCACGTAAATGTGTCTCTAGGAGAAAAAGTATCGCGAGTATTGATCCCATCCACCTATAGGAAAGTTACAGGATACCAGGATAACCGAGGTTAGGTATCGCCGATGCATGTGTCTAGCGTCTGCTGTGCAGCTACCGGAAGAAGACTACCAGACTTCGACTGCGAATGAGTTAAAAATGACAAAAGAGGAAATAAAAAAATGGAAATGGAGAAACGGCAATTACAGGAGAAGTGCGGGATGCATTTCACTTCTATCGAGTCGAGTCGACGGCGTCCTCGTACCCCGTATACATTTCGAAGCGAAGTAATAAACTCGATAGAAGTTAGGGTGACGGATCGGCCGAGGGTAAAACGCACGTGTTTGTCGAAACCACGTGGGTGCGTGGGGGCCCGAAAATAAGAAGAGAAAGATGAAACGGCAGATGAAGAAAAAGAGGACTTTGTTTCCTCGCGGATATGGAAAGCCCCGAAGCCAAGAAAGGGACAACCGGAGACCCGATATGAGGTACCGTAAAACACATTTCGCCCCCGAGTTTCTTGTTTCTCGTTCCGTCTTGTGACCATAAACGACGGAAACTCACCAGAATTTATACGCGCGCGTAGATATATCGCGGATACACGCCCGCCGATATATATATATGCATGTATTTTTGCAGTGAAATATTTTATTGCAAAACCAAAGAGCGAGTTGCATCTGCTCTGTAACCCCTCGTTCAAAGAAAAAATATCATAAACTTAAACAAGACGAACGCGAAATGTTGGATATTTTTCTAGACGGTCCTTTGACCCCGAGAAAAATGAAGTCTCTGTATCACTACACCGTATTGCGCGGATTTCAAATTCAAAAATTGTACGACATCCTGACGTGGTTATTTCGTTTCCAAGTTTTCTATTCGTTAAAAATTATAAAATGGATGTGAAATTCACGGTGGGTATTAACGCGCATTACCGCTCGTTTTTCGAGCCCATCTCTTCAACCCGCTAAAAATCTACCGAAAATATGAATTCGACGCTCGACAACTGCGACCATTCGGCTTATTATTACGTACGTTGCGTTAATACCGCTTCAATTTTAACGGACGACGAATCGATTATGGCTGGTAAAAAAATTTTTCGATTTCAATACGGATGTACGAAAATAATTATAGAGTCAGCTGTTTTTCTCTTTCTGTTAATTTTTCTCTCTTTTTAACTTACCTCTTGTAATTCAAACCGGAGAAATCAGTGATCGTTCTGAAACAAAAAAAGAAGAAAAAGGTTAACGATATTTTAATATCTCTACTATATTTTCGTTGCGCCAAGAGACAACGTATCGCAGGACTTTGCGATGCAAAATCTGGACCGTGGCTCGAAAAATATAGCTGAAGAAAACGAGAGCTTGGAGATATAATAATATAAGGCGGGCTGGAGATGAGAGACGCCGGGTGGGAAGGGAAAGGGAGGGTAAGGTTTTTTGCTATGGAGATGATAAATTTCGAGCGGAAAAATATTTGCGTTGGCGGTAGACCCGGAGATTTCGTAGGGATTTGGAAGAAATTTTAAGCAAATAATGTGCGCGCGTTATATGCATCGGGCGCCTCCCGGTGTAGAATTGAAATAAAAGGGCGCATTTGAAAATCAGCTGAAAGTTATTCGGCTTATAAAATGAAGTATGGGATTAAATAATGCAACCGCATCTATTTTCAACTTTTAATGAACAATGAAACAGGAATAAAGTTCAACTCTTTATTTTACGTATTTCAATTATATGGCGAATCACATCTGTGAACAGAGTTATTCTCGTCCGGAAACATATTGCGGAGTATTCAAATTTAATATCGATGTCACACCGCGTATATGCTATGTAAGCATGTAGTTTTCATACGTATACAAATTTTCTACAACACCCATACCACGTATTTATCATCGGAATATTTATGCGTTTTCTTTCTTGAATATTCATACGCAATGGCCACCTGCATCGCCGAGCTGTATGAAATAGACAAACTTATATTTTTACCCCGCGAGACGTGAATATCTGGTTATGCAGAAATAGTAGCGAAAAACATATATATATACATATATATACGTGATCCAATTCAACTTTTTTATACTCCTATTTTCTTTTTATACTTACCGCGAAAATATGATCATCCAACATCGAATTTCGTCGGAATGTAATTCTCGAAAGCTGCAGGTCCATTATCTACTTGCTTTCGTACAACAGATGGTGAGCTGTTTCGCGAGGATTGTATAATTTGCAGATAAAAAACTCAATCCGATTTGAGTTCGCGGAAGAGTAGTGTACACGTACCGCGGTAAAAATTGATAAATAAATAAACGGGAATGAGATGAATTATTCTAATAGGAATCCACCTCTGGAATTGAGGACGAGATGATGAAGAGGAGATCCAAAAAGCGTATAATAAAAAATATATAAATGTACGCGGATGAAAACACGAGGGAAAAAAAAAAAATGAGAAATCTGAATTTAAACATAGTTCGCCTTTCTTCCTCTTCTCGTTCTTTTTACCTGTCTTCGTGCTTTTTCAAATAACCTTATTACGTTACCCGGAGTGCTTTAACAAGCGATGCGTCGACCAACTAAAAATCTGCGAATAAAGCTGACGAGCGTGAGAGAAAAAAGCCTAATTTGAGTGGATACGTAAAAAAGAGAGAAGGAAAAAATAAGAGAGAAAAAATGCCGGATGACATAATGTATTCCATTCGGAGGCAATACAATCAACGTTAAATTCAGCAAAATGAATCAAAAAGTTTGCTCGCCGAGAGCAGGGCGGTAACATCGCGTTGCGTGGTGAATCGGTCGCTCCGGGTTGCGTCCACTTTTTTCGACTTTTTCAACGGTTCGGAGCCGCGAAAACATCGGGAGGAGAACCCCGGGCGAGTAAGTCGAGTGCCGACTTTCTTCACAATTGAGCAAACGAGAATTTACTCAAGTTGAGAAAATTTAATCCGCCAAAGCATTCTTTTAATTTATAAGTAATTTTAAGGAATTATACATATACATATAAAACTTTTCAAACTCGTCCGCCGACGTAAATGCAAACGTAAACGCCGCGACGCTCCTCTTTCGTTTTTTTTTTTTTTTCTTCCGCCTTTGGTCGCCGAATAACACGCGGAGGGTGAAGGGTGGCTGGCTAAGTTGAGCGGGGAGAAACTGAAGACACAAATCATTTGGTTTCATGAATTTCTTTCACTTGAGCCGCCGTTTTGAATTAAATACTCGTCGCATGCCGTATGCAGCTCTTCGAAAATCATTCCCTGTCCCTCCGCCACTTCACATGCTGGTATAATTTAGTTTAACCATTATTCGACCTCTGGCGATTTCCAAACAGGAATTTCCAATTTTTGCATCTATCAAAATCTCACTCCGCGTATCGCATCAACCGTACATCAATACTTTCGAACGCCGTGAGTGAGAAAAAAAAAAAGAGATCCATATATATATTTGTAGTTGAATGAAACGTCGTCCCGGTACCATCCGGAAACCAATTGTAATTCAATTACTCGCCGGATATTCGAAGCCTCTGTACTACTCGGGTTTTCCATCCGCCACCCTTTTTTTTGTTTTTTTTTTTTCTCTCGTTTTAGTTTTCTCCCACAGTCTCCGAGGATCTCCAGATCTCTAGTTCTCAGCTAGCTCTCTCCGAGGGCTTGGCACCTAGTGACTTATGGGTTGCGAAGTAACGTGCCAACTTGAATAGGAAATCTGGAGGGCGGTTCTCCGGCGTTCACGTTCACGTTCAGCAAAAGCAAAAGCGGATAATAATAAAAGAGAAGGACACGAGCCGGTATATACCGAGCCTTGCCGTAGTGAATAACGATCGGGATGCAAAATAGTAGTCGGTCGCACCTACTCATCTCCATTATCCACGCCCACAAGCGCTACTATTACAAACCACCTCACACCCCCTGGCCAGACACACGTGGACAGAAAATAAGACTAAAAGGAGAGAAGGGAGAACGCAAAAAAAAATAAGCTCGCTCGTCCGAAATACTGTACGGTTTTTTTCGTCGCTCTATCTGTATTTTCGGTGCACGGTACGAGAGAATCGGAGTCCGATTGGTACATACAACGCGAGACTATCGCTGGAAAATGAGGATTCTAGAGAAGACAAAAAGAAAAAAAAGAAAAAAACAAACTTTGCAGAGCATTTAGCCCGACTTAGTGGCGATAAAATAAATTGCTGTTGAATTAGTCAAAACCGTAGATAAGGAGTGGAGGGTATACATAATATATAAGGAGCTGATGGTGAACTGCGAATAAATTTAACTATTTATTTCTCTTTACCTAATTCTTATTCCACTTGAATAAAAAGTTATTATCGTTCTTGATCGCGGTCGTATTAGGGTAATTGTAACTACGGCGTAGCAGCTGTTGTACATATGTAAAATTACGAGGTCTCCACGATGCGCTGTAAATGCAGTTTATTAAAATATTACAAGTCTTAAAAAGTTTCACGCCGCAAATTTTCCTACTAAAAATGTAACGACGGCTCGGGAGGTTTCGTTGCCAACGTCGATATTTTTAGGGCTTTCTTTTTGTGCACTGCGTCTTTTATATTGTACGTTCGTCGGGAGATAATACGACAGACGTGGTTGCTGTTTTCGCTTTCAGAGAACGAATAATCGTCGAAAAAAGACGTTTCATCTCACCGTTGATCACTGTACGTATATACATATAGGTATATGTATAACCGAAAGAAGTAGTAGAAGACAATATCTGGCTCGATGATTAAAGGGATTTAGACAGGAGCTAAATGGAACTAAACGCGACGAGTTTTATTCTTTCTTTTCGCGTTTTGTCGCCGCTCCTCTCAGGTGTATACTTATGTACTCCCATCGTACACATAGACGGGCATGTGTGCATTCATGTACTCGCGAAGAAGACGCGATCTTTCTTACGCGACCACGCGCCCGAGAACGCGGGCTGGACTATTTGTTTCGTTTTTGTACAAAGGGAGGGAAATTTTTCTCTCCCAATGATAAATGTTGCCCCGCCATTCGTTCTTTCATTCATTCCTTCGTTCATTTCTCCACGTACGTACACCGAGTTTTCACGGTACGTAGACGCGTATCCGGATAAAATATATAGGTGTATAAAATTTTTCTAAAATCAATCAATCCTAGCCCCGAATCGTACGCGCTACGTCTCGTTTCAGCGATCCCCGGAGTTGTAATTGTAAAAAGTTCTGATCGCGGTGAAATTTTTTTTTTCCACCATTAATACAGACCCCCGGCTGCTTATTATCGGAGGAATATTTCCAGGCGTCTGAATCCGTTGAAAAAGAATGGACACGTGGGAGTTGGGTCGCTCCAATAAATGGCCGATTCTAGAACAAGTTGACAACCTGTCAGACGCAACCCCCTTCTCCAACCCCCGTGGCCCTCGCGAACCTCCTTCCGAGAAACTAGGGCGTCAGGTTGGAAGAAGAATGATACCGGCGTAATATATACCCTCTTCTATACATTTATTATTATTTCATAAACCGATCACTACCCACCCCGGGATAATATCTCCACCTCTTTACTTATTTATTTGTTTATTTCATTTTTTATTTTTTTCTATTTTTTTCATTTCTCCAGTTGTCCATTTTTTCGACATCTCCGGGTGGTTTCGAATATTTTCTGCGTCGCGTACGTTTTCGAACCTCTGAATAAACGACGGAGCGAAGATAACGGCGTCACGATAGTAGCGAGTAATAATACCTACGTATACGTATATACGTACGTACCTACGTATATAAGAGTGTACCTGAGCGTGGTTCTGAAGATGAAATGATTAATCCACCCTCAGTCTTCTCTCTTCACCGTTAGATAGTGCAACGTAATTTCCTCTCGTCCGTTGGCTTTCGCGTCTCAACTTCCGGTCCAGAGCATTCGTCCCCCGATTAACTTCTACAACTGGTTACTAATATACCTATAGTACTACGGTTGTACGTACGTATACAGCGTTCTCGCGAAATAATCGAATGCTTGAAACGTCGCTCGCCGTTCTGCGACGAAAAACCGGATGTCAGCACAGAAGAAGAATATGAGAGAAAAAAGAAGCTGCACAAATAGATGAAGAAGCGAGCGAGTACTTTCTAAATCGGACCACCTATGGTTATTCTAATCGCGCGACTGTCACGCGCAGCGTTTTCGCGTTATAAAAAGTCAAATGAAGCGAATGAAAAAAAAAAAAAAAAAAATGTTCACTTCGCAGCGTATATACCCCACACCCGACTTACCTACCTACGTATATAAATTCATACCTTCTACATATACCTACTCGCGAACGAAATCAAGTTTCGTTCGTTGGTGGAAAAATATTAGTCAGCTTCGCGGATCGGTACGGACGTCGTAGTTTTATATCGACTGTATACTCGCTTCTTTTAATTTCCTCTCATCGTCAGCTATTCCGACCCCCTCACCCCATTTTCCCCCTCTGTTAGAGCCAATCGCCTGGCTCGCTACTTTTTGCTAAAATAAATCCATAAATTTGTTAGGTATAAGCTGGCTCTCGCCGATGGATGTACGTACGTACAGATGGATACCTATTCGCGTATCTCGACCGGTGCGGTGAGTGATCTTCGAAAAAACCAAGGACGGAATATACCTGTATTACCGTTCATTTGAAATCATATACGAATTATTTCATTCCGCTTGACACCCGGGTTATAATAACGTAGGCATTTGGGTGAAAAGGACGAGTCCCCGAGGGTGCGGATCTTTTTATAGATAGATAAATTCAAAGTCGCGATGCAGTTGTCAGGTGCAGAATGATAAATGATAAGCTCGCGGTTGAGAAGCTCTTCAAGTGTGCGTGAAGCGATTGAGTAGAAGATAAAGTTCACCCTACGTCACGTTAGGCGATGATGGAGGAGAATAAGAAAAAAGAAGAGGAAGAAGAAGAAGAAGAAGAAGAAGAAGAAGAAGAAGAAGAAGAAGAAGGGAAATATAAAGGGAGGAAGGGGGTGGGATGATATCGGGACGGCGATGCAGGCGGCAGGTATACCTTGCGCGGGCTATGAAAAAACTGTGAAATATGAGAAGGAAAAAGGTTGCCGCCACTAATAACATTTTGCAATTTATCCATCCGCTAACCACCGTTATAGAGGCGACCGCCGCTTCGGCGTCATGAAGCTTTTCTACCCGCCTCTTAATGATGCAATTTGCATAGCCTCTGCTTCCAGAACTGGTGGGACGCACTACTGGCCCTGCTGGGCATAGCGCGAGCCAATTTTAAAATTAATTGAACGATCAACTACGGCCAGCCCGTAGACTTTCTACACCGAATAACCAGATACAAGCAGTTCTACGAATTATCCCGTACACCCGATTCATAACGTGGTAGGTAGGCACACGCGAAATCTACTTTCAACTTTTAGCAGTCCGTCGAGAAATAATTCAAGTAATACCGCGAGCAGCGTGGGCGTAAAAATTCATCATCTCAACGCATCGGGAAAACTGTCGTGAATAAATGGAAAAAGAAAAAGGAATCGATCGGAGCTGTTTTTAGCTGTGCCTGCGGGATTGCGAGTAACAAGTTTAGATGGGCTGAGCGACTGCGAAGAACGTGGCGAGGGGATAAAGCGGCGTTGCACCGAGAGGCGTTGGAGTTTTTAGATCCATCTTCCGTACCGTGCAGCGGATCAGTTAGGTCGGAATCTAGTCGATCCTCCCACAGTCATCGGCATCCGGTTACCGCTATAAAAAAAAAACAAACAAAAAAAACAAAAAAAAGAAAGACGGAGGTGAAATCGGGCGAGGGAGAAACTAGTCGTGAAAATAGCGATTTTACGCTACTCGGCGACGCTTCTGTCCCGATCGGAGTCTGATTAGAAACTTTATGACTTTATGCATTCGACGGGGGGCGGACGTTGAAAAGGAACTGAAAGAGAAGGGCGGATAAATACGAGAACGATAATCGTTGCATGAGGTCGTCAAACTAGGGAGCCATATACTCGCTTCATTGATATCTTCTTGGCAAACGTCAGGAGCTGAACGCGCTCGTCTCCTGTTATAATACCGCGTTTTATCGGCAAAATAGAAATCACGAGAGATTGGAAGAGGACCGAATAATCAGCGGAAGTAAAAACCGAAAAAAAAAACATAAAAAAAATAAAATAAAATAAAATGCAACCGCGAGTTGCACAGAGGAGTCTAATAAGGGTTGTATCGTAGTTCAAATCCAGCTGACGACGTAACGGATCTTCGATATTGGTTATTGTTCTTGAATCGTTTCCAATATTGCAAATTAAAATCGTACCGCGCATAGACAACTATCGTATAGTACGGAAAGTTGAGAACGACCTTATAGCGGTTATTCCGCATCCTGGGCAGATGAAACTTCGATCTTTATTCACCCTGTGCTACCGTAACTCGTTAGTTTTTCAATATCTATGTATTCACGAGCCGATCGGAGTAGCGAATTCTTTCCTCCCGACCCCCGCAACATAATTCCGGGCGAGCTGGCGGCCGAAATAAAAAAAAAACAAACAAGTTACACGACACCGACGCACGAAAATAACAAATCTGGTTCATTGGTCCAAGTATCCAATCACACAGTCTACAAAACCAGATTGTACAAATTAAATGCACACGTGTGAAGTGTATTTAGTCGTATTCCCCGAGTTACTCTACAAAGGGTATAAGGTATTCAGTGTTCCGTAATGAAATTAAACCATTTCCATCGCCCCGATTGGCAGCCGTTCGTGAAGTCCGGACAATTACGTTACTCGACTGTTCGATAAACACTATTTCCTACGGCGATTCAATTATTGTAATAATTTCACGAACGAATGAACAAACCAAACAGAGTCGCGCACCGATATTCGTCAATATATTTTATGGATCTTACGATTACGTCAAAAGACACGCATTCACCGAGAAAACCGGCTCCTCTATGACAATCGCTCAAAATACACCAATTATATCAGACAAAAGAATACTAAACATCGGACGAGTACTGTCCGGTTCGGAAGAATTTCACCCAATAGCTAGATATACCAGCCTCCTATTTTAGAGGGAAATATACTAATAATGGGTACATTATATCGAAGATTATTACGGCGGTTTTTCGGTGTAGGCTTGTCGGCGCAAACTAAATATTCGCCACAAATTGACAGCTCTGACGAGGACACAGATATAATATACATATATACATATATCGATGGGATATAATACGCGATGAGAAAGAGACCAGATAATCGTTATACGCAGACTTTGTTTATAGCTGTCAGATGTTGTCCGTTCGTCGTCGTTAGTTCTTGTCGCTTTTATCGTAACGGACACATCGCGAAGCGTCGATTGACTGGCGGAAAACGGAACCCGTCAATCGATGGCAACGATTTGACGGTTCGTAAGGAGAGCAAAAAAAAACAACAAAAAACTAAAAAAAAAACTAAAAGAAAAATAAATCCTCCGATACTTCGTCCGCGAAATCTCTGGATCGTACTTCGAACCATTATGTTTCGGATCATTGTACGTATAAGGCGAAATAACCGACGATAGAATAGGACGATAACTGTTTGAAATTGTGTATCTTCCATTGGAATGAATAATAATATCCGAACGGTAGGAAATATATATATATCCATAACGGTCGAACGCTCAGTCGAAATAATGGACGAGCAGTTATCGCCGAAGCGTATCCGAAATTATGACTAGAGGCGTGAATAACTTCATTACATTACCCATTACCGTCTCTACTCGCCTCGGCCGCATCAAATTTTGGTTAAATTTTCGATTGCCCGGCATACCCCCCGTACGGTTATATCCCATGTTTCGCCTGGTCGCCCAAAATGCGACTAATATTTTCGTAATTTTCGTACGGAAAAAACAAAAAAAAAACTGAATTATGAAAAAAAGGGAAGAAAACTTCTTACGATCGTCAAGCTATCGAATTTTTTGGCGGAACGTCATCATACCTCCGCACGAGCGTCGAACTTACCGGCTGGTCCGTACGAAGACGGGGGGAGTGCGGGGGTAGTTTGAGGACGCGGTACATAATTTATTATCAACCTGTGTTGTTAAAAATGTCACCGGGGGTGATTCATGCCTCTTACCATAGTATAAAAACCGTGCAGTCATAGATTACGTTCCTGCCCTGCACCGCCGTACCCGCTGCACCCCCCCACGGACTCGTCATCCGTTACCGCACGGTGCACCCCACGTATTACAGACGCGGGCGCACTCCTCTTCACCCCTTGCCACGGTACTTCCGCCGTTTTCTCTACTTCCGAATGCCGATACACCCCCTCGTCGCTATAGTCGCGGTTCTACCCCAAGGTGGATAGCACGTATCGCCTGGCGGGAACTCGTTCCTTCGGGTTCCCTGACATCCGGATGTCGCGACGAGAAAACCTACGGGGTCTTTGATCGATGACGCAAGTTTCCGTTTCTTTCAAACTATTTCGTTTTCTTCCTTTTTCTCCTCCCTCTTCTTCCTGTTCTTTGCCAAGCAGACCGGCGAGTACGTATGTACGTATACGTGTACACGGACGGGGCTATTTTATTCAATGATCGGTTTACGGGCATCGCCGAGGAGGGGGGGGGATGAAACCGTAACGCGACTATAAGGGTAGTTACAAAGTTTAGTTAATAATCGCAGGGACCGACCAGAAGAGATTTGTCATACAACCGTTGTACGGCTCCTCCTCGCGGTTTGAAGCGATACCTCGCAGCTGGAGACAAAAGTGATTAGAAACTCTAATTTCTACGTTATGGCCTACAACCCACACCGTACACTAACCAAAACCCGACGGCAACTAAAATCAGCGGAGTAGAGAAAACCCCGTCGTAGTTGCTGCCTGGAATAATTCGCGTCTCTAATTAATAACGGTTCCGGGCGTCCGCTGCCGACAGAGGACCTCCTCTTTCGCTGACCCCGGCCGATGCCCGCGTCTCAAAGTCCCGAACCCCGAACAAGATTCGATCCTTAGTCTCCTCCGCACGCCCCGACCCGTCCGAGGGTTCCGCGGGCGACCTTGCCCTTCCTCGTCGACTCGCCAAGTCCATAAACGTCTCTTTGATTTATTGACATACGTTCGTCAGGCGACGGATGCCCTCGTTAATAATCAAAATTAACGCCCACCGGTTGTACCGCCCTAAATTGATACGGCGAACGAGAGGTCGTTCGTTTTGTTCCGCTTCCTCCGCGACTACGGATTTCGGATCGCTTCTACACGAAATTACATCTCCGTAAGTCAGAAAATCAGGCTTCGAATTATAATTCAAAAAACCAGTTTTCTCCCCCGACTTTTTGCCGCAAATTTCACCGTTCTCCCCCCGTCCGATTTTCTCTCCGTGCCTTTTTATTTTAATACACTCCGTTCTCTACGGAGTTTTCGCGTACGAAGCTGTTCCATATTTGCCAAGGTTAGGTTAGCTCGCAGTTGACGCAACCCTATAGTAGATGCAGCGAGCTGTAGGGGAGATTGCAATAGTCGCATTTACGTGTGCGATGCATGTACGTGTATACCGTGATAGCGTGTATCCTATATACCGGTAGGTATATTTCCACGTATACGTATACATACATAGGTGGTAAAAGGGGTGTGATACAGGTGGTAGGTATATATGAGGTGGTACGGCCGCTCGCGAAAATTGCATATATCCGAGAGAGAATTTCACGAAGCGTGTAATGCCCAGCATGTTGACTCGAACATACGCAAAAGAAACTACTTTTTCGGTACGATACAACGGCGCACAATTCATGTAAATACACATCTGTATATGAACGTACGTACCTTGTACGTACACAGGTATAATCAACAAACATTCCCTCGTGCTTTCTTTTGCACGAAAATCGTACGGACTAATTCCTCTGTGCGAGATGTTAAAAAAAAAGAGGGTCGAAAGAACACAAGAGTAAAGAAAAGAAAAGAAAAGAAAAGAATAGAAAAGAAAAAAAAACAACAAAGAACGAAAACTAAAAGAAATTCATAAACCACTCAAACGGCAGTTGTTCGCAACGCGAACGGCTTAGCTTACCTAGATAGGTTGCTATACCGTAAGACAAGGTAAATTTTTCCGCACCGCGATTCAGCTGACAGGTACAAATTGAACGGGAGTGTAACGTCGCTACGTAATTGGTCAGTTGTGTCAGGCCGTTCAAGTTCGTAACGAACCCAAGGGACGCCCTCTAACAAGCCGCCATCGCGCACCCCCGTTACACGTTCCCACCCCCGTCGCCGTGTCCATATTTTATGCAACGGAGATCCAAAATTGACGCGACGATTCCCCCCCCCCCCCATATTTATATCCTTCCACTATAGTTCGCGGTCGTTCATCCGACTGTAAGCGATTGAAGGATAGTCACCCCTGTGCGCTCCATCCTCTCAGACATCCCCCCGCGTTTGTTGCGATATTTCTCGAAATTTTCCACACTTATTTCGGTCGAATGGTCAGCGAGTTTTACAAAGAATGACGGGAAATCAATGGGCGCTGACGTGGGTGCGGAGGAAGGGACGAGAAAAGAATGGTAAGGATTTTGGAGAAAAAAAATTCACTTCATGCGCGAACTTTCGACGGTGGGGTTCGCGACTGGATATACGTATAGGTACGTACGTAGTACTTCGTCGGAGCGAACGGGGGGTCAGTTAGATAGGAAACGGAAACGCGGTGACTCGGAAAAATCATCAAGCGAGTTCGGATGTCTTTCGCTTTTCTTATCGGCACCCCGCTCCGAACCCCGGGGAAAAGGGTCTGTTTCCCGGCACAGTTGTAGCGTTGCGTATCACCGAGACACACGAGTCGGAGTCGTTCGGGTCAAATGTCGCGATATATTTCCCGCGACCTTTCAAGGTCAAGTTCAGTTGAGCCGGCGTATACACGAGCTACACGACGAACGGTTATACCGGAGAGTAATTACACGAAACGTACTAGAACTCGAGCCGACACTTTCCACCTAAAATTACTTCGAGTAATTAGTCGTTATCGTCGGTATTATGAAGTACCGTATAATTAGGTAAGCGCGTTAAATTCAGAAGCGTCGTACGTACGTACCTATGGCGAATTAAATCTACGTGTACGTAAACAAATGTCCCACTCGGTTTAAGTTACTTTTTCAGGCTTTGACGCCCCGGCTTCGTTTGCAACACGTTCAACATTCCCCGCGAATGTTCTGGACTATCTCATCCCGCCCTACCGAATATAACAGCGCAAACATCTCGCCGGTAGGTTAGCACTACGTTAAGTTGTTTTCGTCCGGAACCTTGTCTAATTAATGTAATAATATAAGACGTAAGTTCGCCCGTCCCTACTTCGGCGCAGGGTTGATTTTAGCAATCGGGTGGTGGGGGGGGGTCAACCCTTATAAGGCAGTGCTAATTAATTGGCCTAAATAAACACGAGGCGCTCTTGTCACGGTATAGCAAACAAACGCGAAATAAAATTATGATTGATAGGAATGACGATGTGGTCCGTAGAGGCCTACACGTGTAAAAACCTGATTAACAAAGTTTGAATAACATTGTTCAACGTGAAAGCAATTGAGCGGATAGAAAAAACAAATTTACAAATCAATCAAACGAAGAATGAAATTGATATCGAAATTCCGCAACACCGAACCGGAAATTTTCAACAAATTTCACTACACGAAATTCGGATGAGAGCGTACGTCGAGTGTTTTTTCTTCGCAACGTGCGGCGCACGCGGGGAGTTGCGGGCAATGATTCCGAGCGGAGAAATCCTCGGGGGTACTCGAGCCTTCGAGTCATCGAACCGTTCGAAATCGTCGTTTCTCTTTGACGCGGCTTCTTCGCCTGCGAAGGGGTATTGCGTAGCCACGTGTGCACCTGTCGTATAACGGAGGAAATTTCACAGCTCGGAATAACTTGGAGAGACTAAGCCTTAAATCGCAACCCTTCGCGCAACCGCAACATCCACTTCTACGCGCCATTAGCTGCGGCCGCCGTTTAATTGTATCCAATTCCCCCTCCGGCTCTCGCCTCTACTTTTCCCATATCCAGAGCCCCTCGCGCCCGCCGGACCGTTCTCAGAGTCCGTGGCAAGTTCGAATTTCCCCCGTTCCCGCTCATTTACCAACGCCGAAATGATCCAACTGATACAACTATGCAGACAATCAGATTCCACCGATGATTGTTCGGAAGCTACTCGATGGAAACGGGTACGCGCGTACGGCTTGACGGTTTCCACGTCGAACCTGCCGCAGGTAGGAATGAATACTCCGTCCGGGTATCTACGGTTACGCGCACCCGTACCCACTTTCGAGGCTTCCGTCCGTCCCATTTGCGTGTATATTCCTGTGACGATTACAAATTAATTTCCGCGCTTCGCTCCTATGGTTTGTGGTTTGCGCGGAATGTCCGTGTGTATAACCGAATTCAAGTTATCCCGACAACGGATATTTCTTACCAAATGATTTCCACGGTCGAGATATCCTGCGCCGATCGCGAGTCGTTGGAATCTTCGATATTTCCATATCCCGAAGTAATAATAACAATCGAACGGGGGATGAAATTTTATTAGAAACATTCCGTATTGAAATTGCTCGGAGCTTTCGAGGTTTTCGGAAACATCGAAGGGATCGTTGAAAATATATAAGTACCGGACGATGTCAGGAGGCCAAAGCACGTCGATTTTTTCTAGGGTCCGTTCGCCGTGTGCGTCACCATAATCGCGAGGACGTACGTGTTTTATTTATATCGAGGCAACGCTGCGAACGTACACCCCTTCAATTTCGGATATAGTCGGCGGGCTTTATCACCGAAGTATGCGGTGTATTCCGCGGACCACAAAATGTCCCGTAACTATTGTACGGTAGTTGACCGGGTTCAAGAACTCCGCGATAACCACAAGGACCCCGGTACATACGTAGATGGTATAGAAGCTCTTCGGTATCCCTAGCGCGAAATAAACTTTACTTAGGAAACTTTCAAATTGATGATCGGCCACGTAACGTCCCCCACGTCCTCGTCCTCGTTCCCGTCCTCCTCGTTCCTTTCCTCCCTTTTATTCGGTAAATAAACTATTGCGGTAACAAGGCGGGGGGGTTGCCAAACCTGTCTAAACAACGACACACTACTTTTGCTACTTGTATTTCTTCCACCGTATATATATATATATATCTATACCCGCGACTTTGTAAGTTTTAGTTTCTCTTACTTCTTTTATTTTCCGTCCCGCAGCTATCCATTCTCTCTTTTCGTTCTCCTTTTCGCAGGGAGGTTGTATCTTTCGGTAAAAATTCGACGACTCGCTCGGAACAGGTCGAAGAAGTTGCGTTCGAACGACACAATCGCTGTGCCTCGTTGCGCTGAAAAATGTACAAGGGGCTGAAACACGCTTAATATCCAATCGAGCCCGAATTTCCCGCCCCGCCACGATCGCGGTTGTCGAGCTTTTATGATTCCCGAGACACGCAAACCCTTGCACCCGGAAGTTGATCGTACGCCTGGACGGATCATTTCTCATCGAAAAAGCGATAGGTATCACCGGAGGATCCAATGAATGTCTCATTGACGGAACGAGACCACGGACCAGTTAAGCCTTCTTTGATATCCCATCCGCATAGGTATTCTCGCCAACTTCACCCTCGCCCTTCGGTCATTCCCTCAGCGGGGAGGAGGCTTCGCCTCTTGTTTCCCCACGACAGGACGGGGGGGGGGGGGGGGGGGGGGGGGGGCTACAAACCCCCGCTTGATTATGATTGAAACAAAATGTGTCAGGATGCGTATGATTAACGACCTTATCACGATTATTTATGAATTCAGGCCCTGTATTGTCCACCGTGATGGTGGGCAGGTACGACACACACCTATATTCGTGTAGCCACCTGCTGGAAAATCGTGTCCCGGAACTTTGGAACGAGGAAGTATTGATTCTGAATGTCACTTGGACGCTTCGTCACTCGTTCCGCTGTTGTTCTACGCGTGGATTTTTTCACGTTTTTTAAATTCGTCGTTTGTTCGTTCGGTCGTTTTTTTTTTCCGTTTCGATTTCATTTTTTCATTTTCTACGTGGAACATTAACTGACTGTCCAGAAAATTATTTCCTTCGATTCGCGTATGGAAATTTCAAACATTTCTGATACCCACTGTAACGATGGAAAATTGATCGATTTGAGTATAATGGGAAAAAATGAGGCGGCTGATCGTGGGGTTATTTTTAGTAACCTTGCGAGAAATATTTGAGAAAAGTAATCGGTCTACTTTTCGGTGTCGCGCAGTTCCAACGCGCAGGTTACGGGTCTGATGTTTTCTAAAATAATATCAATTACTTTCACCTGTCTTTGATAATATTTACCCGACCTGGAAATTGAAGAATATTACTTCTCATGTTGATGAACTCGACGGTAATTTGCTCTCGGGACAATTCGTACAATTCGTCGAGAGACATTTCGATAATGAGCTTTGTCCGACGATTTTCACGACGCGCATCGCTTGCCGCGATACACCTCACGGATCGTCTCAAAGCATTGAGAGAACCGAACGTTAAACAAAACGGGACGTCGTATTAATTTCATTTTACATTCGATCCTTTTTTTTTTTTATCGTTACGGTCTCAGCTTAGTCCTGTGCTGTTTTTTTTTTTTTTTGTTTTTTTCGTTTTGTTCTCTCTTCCTTTCAAGTTAGTTCTTCTTTCTCTCGCACGAGCGGAAAAATCCACGGTTTTTAACGAGAATTTTAAACTTCATTTTCCAGGCTCATTCATCTACGTTTTCGGTAGTACAGTATCGGGTTTCTCAAACGAAAATCAAAGTCCTCGAGATCCTTGGGTCGATGGTATGAATCCGCGGCCGTGTATAACCTTAGATTTTGCGATGATAAAAGTGCTAAAATATAAAGATCTGACGTAGCTAACGGTAAACCCGATGGAATCCAACCCTACCTGACCTCCATCGCCACACCTTCGACCTCTCGGCACCGCGACCACCACCACCACCACCGTCACAATATCATCTCCACTCACCTTTCACCTCCCTTACCGTTGCCAAGAGCTAGACGGTCGTAGATGTAAGCAAATCTCCCTTGGATTAGACACGCTGGCTTTGCGAAACGAGAGCTGAAAGTGCCACAGACTGAAGGGCGCGTGACGTACACCAATACTTTTACATTAATAAGCAACCGAACCGCGTCCACGGTGTCACTTTGAAGTTAAGAAAGGACGAGAAATTCCGACAACTGGTAAAGAAGAGAAGAAACAGAAGGGCGGGGAGAGGGGGGGGGGGGGGCGAATAAAGTTCTCGGATGTAGATTAAAGATCCGGGAAGACCTTTTGTTCTTCACGGTACTTCGTCAGACGGCGGTGGTGGTCGTCGTCGTCTTTGTATCGTAGTTTTTATCGCGTTGTTTCTCTTGCCCTTAAACTACTTTTGGGTTGATATTTACCATTTATGCGAACATGTATTTCGCACAAAGCATCAACGCGAAATAGTTGAAGCTCGACTACGCAACCAACGGCAAAGGCACCGGCGTAGCAATGCAAGACCCTTTTGTATTCATGTCTCATTTGGGGACGGTATATATTTATCCATCTGATATTCAACCGTCGGGTTCGTTTCAAGGGCGACCTTCGCGCGGGTTATTAGGGAAAAAAGTGATAAAATATACAGAACCGGGAGAAGTTATTCTCGAGCAAAGGCGAGACGATCCGATTGAAGAATTTACACGTCCTTCTGTAGGTGGGGTTTTCTTGAAATGGATATTTTTCCGCAATTACCTTCTGACCGCTGCTCGCAATTCAGCGTCAAAATATCACCCTGTTTCCGGATATAGAATCGATCTCGTAGTTTCCGATCGTTCCGACGTCTCGACGTAACGTGTCGGTTTCTAATTATTCCCGAAAGACGATACTCGCGAAGGAGGAGAAAAAAAAAAGAGTAACACAACGAAGCAAAATAATGAAAACGAGAAAAAGGTAACGAGAGCATGTTTTCTTCGCCGTTAAATCCACGTAACAGCTTCACGTAATTCACCTCGTTCGAATTCAATCGCACGGCGTATAAAAGGAATATTATGCACCGAGAAATTGACGGAGAGTGTTTCTTGCTCATCACTGTCACAACCACTGTGCCAAACGAAGCGAGATTTAATTCGTTTGACAAAATCGGATTTTAACTCGATATCGGCAACGATGACGACGTTACGTCCCCTCGGTTACCGCAGGTACTCACCCGTTTCACCGGGCCAGCGAGGTACGCGAGAGGTTCCATCGGTCGTCCCAAGAGATACGGGGCAAGGTGACCCGTCCGATATTCACGTGCGTCTACACACAGGTATAGACGACGAACGGAGAAGCCATTCCGTCAGTTACACAGAGAAACGGAGAACAAGCGAGCAACAGAAGCCTCCGCCGAGTTACATAGCCACGGTATTGACAAACATCTTCATCAAGCTCCTGTTACCCCCCCCCCGGTTGTGTTTGAGATACAGAGGAGACGGAACGGCGGGGAATATCGCAAGTCCTCAATCCGATCGTCGATTGTGCGGTTGATACAATGCAATGCCCATCTCAAAGGGTCGCGATTCGCCACGCGGTTGGATTTCCGAACGGTAACGTCAGGAGTGAAGCCGACGGGGAATCCGACGGGGAAAGAAATGAAACGTGTTCCGCAAACATTTCCGATTATTACGCCGAGCCGCGCGGGGATCGTTAATTTACCGAAGATTCAGCGGAATTCGTTCGAGTGATGTCTTCGAATTTCCCGATTCCGATTCCGAATCAGCGAAATTATTTTCTCACTCCTCGTCGTCGTTTTTCTTCATTTTGTTTTTTTCATCTTTGACGCGACTCACGTTTCACGTCAACGTACATTTTGAACGAGAAAAACAATTTTCGTTTACTACAGATTCTGTTATACGTCGTACGTAGGTATCTAAAATTTTTGGCATAATTTAAAAGCGATACGTTGCGTTAACGTTGACGTGTAACACACCAGTGTGCGTAGAGTGCGCCGAGCCGGTTCGTTCGCCAATACTTCGTCGGATGAATCTGTGAGAACGCCAGGCGCAGCCGGTGGACCGACCAACGGAACGTTTGACGCAAAAATTGAAAAAAGCGGAAAGTGAGAGAAACTTGGATATCGATGTCGGCGCGTCGGTACGGATGATACGTGCGTCCTTTCAAATAAAGAAGTCCCAGATCTCCTATCGATAGATTCCACTTTTCTTCCGATTTTTATCGCCTGTTTAATTCGAAGAAAATTATTCTCCGAGCAAAGTGGTACGGTCGAGATTGTACACGTGGCTGTAAAACCGTGTCAGATATAAAGCACGAAAGGACTGCGGAGATATGCAAAGCCTGAGCTAGAAGTTGTTAAAATTTTTACTTTTACAACAATAGGGGGATCGCGAAGAACTCCCCCTCCTCCCGAATAGGGGATTATGCGAAGTAGCGACGTCGCCGAGGATTTTGCGGAGGGTGTTACGCGGGGTGGTAAAAGGGGGGGGGGAGGGGGGGGAGGTGGAGGCGGGGTGGGATATAGTCTCCGCGGATTTGGGCGTTGGTTAATCACTTATTCTAACTTGTCCTTGCGTTGAACTTCGTTTCGGATACCGCCGAGTGTTATATATACCCACGTTATACTTGCTCGGTATAAATAATTAAATTTTAATCACCGGACCTCGCCCGGCCCGATCCAAACCTCGCAAACGACACTCGCGTATGAGGGGTCTGAATTCCCACGAGCCTAAGCGCCGTTCGGTATCCTGAAATTATATTTCGGTACGGAGGAAGTGAAAAATAAATACGTGGAATTCGGAGAACATCTGTTTAAAACAAAATCGTACGAGCTAGTCGAGGAGTAAGGCAACCTGCGGTGTATCCGGACGCACTTTCCTAATAGACGCGTTACCGGGGTGTCGAATGACGACGTTGGGGTCGTTGTTGCCCGGTCACGAAGGTGCTACGAGAAGAACCGCGGGGGTCGAAAAAGCGGGTGGTTGAGCTGTCGCGGGTCGTCGAAGGAAAGGTTTCAGCGGGTCGACGTCGCGTGGTCGGAAGGAGCGGAGCTCGCGGAGTGGTCGCGACAAAGAAGCCACCGTGGCACGTGTACGTACGTACGTACGTACAGTGTGCGCCCGCGTACCAGATTCCATCGTTACGAGTCGCTCCTCGTCTATATTTCTCTTTCTCTTTATCAACGTGCTCAAAAGACAAAGCGTAATGGACCAGCTACTCGGGGCTATGGGCGGTGGATATACGTCGGGGGCTTCCTGCGGAGGCTGTAGAAAAGCGAAGGGGAAGGTCAGTCCGGAAGTTGGGCAACGGTAACCGACCTGTCGGCACGTATCTCGACCTCCCCTATGCCCCGGCAGACTTACGCCAGTACATGGAAATGGCGTTGAGCGTAGGTACGAAACTTTCAAGGACTGTACGGGGGTCATTTTATCGAACACTACGGACCGTGGCGACCCAGGTATACAGGTATATATAGAGGGGTATACCGCGGACGACCAACTGGGAACGAGGAATTCGCGAGACGTTTTCCACGGGGAATAATAGCGACTGATATCGCCAAACTTTAATACCGTAGTGGGAATTCAACCGTTGAAAATTATCGCACGTTATACGGGGTTATACAGGCGCGTTGCTCGAGGGACGAAGATCCGGGTACGAGAAAATCGGTTCAACGATTGTTATTACGTTTACGGTTGGAACCGATTTTTGGTTGCCGTTCGGCGGAGCCGTTGCAGGTTCGTTCGTCCGTAGAGGTAATAACGGAGAGTGGTGCAATCGGAGGTCATAGAACACGGGAACGGAGGAGAAATGGAAGAGCCGGACGAGCGTGTATAGCGTCGGATCGGCCCGAAGGAAAAGAAAGTCATTAATACACAATGCAATAACGCCGGCAGGCAGCATTACATTTTATCGCCGCGCGAAGAAAATTAAAACCGCTTTAACAAGTTTCGCTACAACTGAACCACCCCGGAAGCTTTATATATACATATATACGTGGGGTGGATGTAGAGGTATAGCTGTTGCCCCGGCGTTTTTCCATTTCGTTTTATTTTATAGGCGACGCGAATTGCTGATTGTCGATCCCGCCTATACACATTTTCCTTTTTACTAAACTTTTCCATCGTTTTCTTATTTTCTTTTTATCGGTTATACTACTTTAGGAGAACTTCTTCGGTATATCTGTATTACGGTAGTGAAGTGGCGGTGAAAAAAAAATCGACCCCGTCAGGGGCAGCGGCGGCGGCGGCGGCGGCGGCTATGACACTAGTTTAAAAAGAATCGACCGCCTCTTATTTCCCCTCGGGGGCGTCAGAAAGTGAAATTTTATACGACGAGTTGAATTTTCACCACGTAAAAACCTTGGCGAATATCATTTTTCTATAAAAGATTCGACGAATTTCGTTGTTTTCTTCCTACCGTGCGGCAAAACGAACACCCGGATCGTCGTTATACTTTCACCTCGCGAACGACAGCGTCGCATTTCTAATTTTTCATCGTTTTAATACATCCGCGCCGGAGAGGGTGTTAAGTTTTTTCCCGCGACGACTGTGAAAACACCTTCCCTCCGCTGTACCGGAGATTTGACATACTTGTGACGGATTAGAATTCCGCGCGTATTAAAAGCTCCATTGACGAGGCGTGACGTCACAGGCGGGTGTCGGTCCGCCATACCCCCCGCAAACTCTCATCAAGCGTGAAAACATCTAGGGGTTGTTTACAAAGTAAAGTGTCGACGACGCGGTCCCCGTCCCTCTTTCATCCCGTCCCTTCCGATACCTACGCTCTCTACCCTTCCGTCCCTTTGGTGGCGTGACGTACTCGCCATCGCGTATCCGAAAGCGACCGACGGAGCTGCCGTTTCCAACGACACGTGCCTGCACCGCATCCAGAAATACACAACACCGTATAACCGCACGTGTATATCAAGACGATTTCCAGAAGAGGAGCGCTCTCACGTTTTCGACACGCTAAAAGTTCCCGTTTCGTTGGAAAATTTTACCGGGAAATCTCTCGAAAAATAAGAGCGGAAAAAATAGAAAATCCGGAAAAAAAAGAAAATCAGTGTGAAAAGTTTGCTTTACAATGGTGATCGCGTACGCGGACAGTGCTCCGTATTTATACCGTTATAAATATGTATCCTTTATAGGTGTATTCCCATGCGTATAGGTTGGAGGGTAATCGGATTGGCGAAGTTAGCTAATATAACTTTTAGGGAACGCGAACAGCGTTGTCGGAGGATACGAGAGGTACGGTAGCGGGGAGAGTGCCGCCGCCGCCGCCGCCGCCGCCGCGTTGTTCGTCCTCAAGATCAAATGTTCTTACCGGATAGAAACAGGGGATGAGACGGACCCGCCCGCTACGCGTCATCCAATTATGCATATAGGCACAAAGTGATATAACTGGAACATTGATTACTCGATTTCCACTAACGAGCTCTTTACCTCGACGAAGGTACTTTGGCTAACCTTTTCCCTAATTGACAAGCGTCACCCAAACCCCTCGACGGTTTCAACTTTTAAACTATGTATAACACAAGAGTATCGCTGAGACGCTTCTCCATTTGAAATAAAGTTGTTTTCGATTTTCGAGATCGTTTCAATTATCGCCTACCTACGGTGTCCGTTCTTCTCGCTTGTTTTTTTGTTTTTTTCCACTTGTTTTTTTCCATAGTTTTTTTTTTTTTTTTTGAAAACGAATATTTCCCTCGACTCCGCGTATAAACCAGAACAAATCTGAAGCCCAACCCAGTTTCACACACCTTTTTTACTTCGTTCGTACCACTCGTTCTGAAAATTTACTGCCTCACTCCCGTCTAAAGCACCGTAAATAATCGGCTCCTATATAATCCGTGCGATGCAGTCCAGGATACGAGATATCCTCCTCCTCCTCCTCCTCCTCCTCCTCCCCCTCCTTTATATACGCGTCTACATACGTATGTACGTGCAAGTACATATCTGCACTATACTTACGACCACAATCTACCCTAATGGGATCATTTTCAATGCTCACGCCTTGAGTGTATCGCAACGACGGTGGTAAATGCGCCATTTCATGTAGCGGAGAGACAGACATACGTCCGCGGATTCGCATAAATGCCCAATGTTCCGACCCTTTCAGCCGCAGATATGCATTTCGGAATGATAATAGAAGGGACTTGGTTAGATACCGGGATAGCGACGTGCGTACGTACGCTATAGGCGCATCTCGTATACGTATAGGCGACTACGCTATAAGCTCGAGCTTTGCCTCGCCCGTAGCCGGAGTCCCCATTACGCGTAATTGCCTGTAAATGACGGATCACGGTGTCAACTCACCCAATCAAGATGAGCTTGTTCTACCTACGGTATATTTACCGTCTATACGTGTGAGCTCTACGCGATTTTGACTGTGTGACGCGCCGCCGCCGCTGTTTAAATGTAAGCTGAAATCAGACCTGTACTTACAGCAGTAGGCGTCAGAAACTTGACGTTTGCCATTGGTGTATCAAGTTTGTAGCGAAACTTGGCGGAAACTTCTGGTAACGAGAGACGAAATCGAACGGAATACGCGTGTGCGTACGATGAGTGGCCACGCCCGCGTACCCGAGTCTTCGGAGCTGTATCAAAAATCGGCATAAACGAGGCGCGCGTCACGAACGAGTGGTGAGGAAACGATACTTTGGAAATTGTGTGTCGCGCCCGTGCGTTGCCGGATGAACATCCGCGAAGCGACCGTATCTTGGATTTCGCCCGGAGGATCAAAATTATATCCACGATTCGCGAACGCGCGTGTATATGTATGCGGGATTAATCTACGTTACAACGTAGACGTGAAACCGATCTTCCGTGCGCGCGGTTCATCCTTATCCCAGTTACTCTCTACACGGTAAGATTAAACGGGATTAAGATCATTTGTCGTTGGTTTCGCGTAATGCAAGGGACGAAAGCTGCCCCTCCGTTCTATGTAGTATATGAAATATATGTACGGTGTGCGGTACCTACCGTATGTACGTACCGACGATTCGTTTTTTTTCCAGCCACGCATTTTCCACAATTAACGTCTTTTAAACGAAAGAGACTCGGTTACTTTTACCGTACCACGATTTTCCTGAGTTCACATTTCTGTAATCTGCGGTTTGTTCTTTTTTTTGTCTCTCATCAAATTGCAACTCAGCTGATGTATCACTACGTATGTAAAAATGTATCACTAATGCGAATAAAATCATCATATATACTCGTCGTTATATCCACCAACTAAAACGAACCAACGAAACCAAAGTTATTCTCCGAAGCAACGAACGGATACTGAAATTACGCAGAAGCCGTATAAACTACAAATTTCGATACTCAACTTCGTTACACGATATCGGATTTCATATGCAAGATGATGATGATCGTGATACCGTTAATTGCGAAATGAATCTAATTTCATCCTCGCATATTTTTTACCAAAACGTATCCCCGTATATTCCGTGAACGCGAAGTACGACGGATATCATATCTACATCGCGTGTATGTACGTATGCAAATAAACGGAGATTAAATATGTTCAGGTACATACATAGCCCGTACGTAAACCCCGTGTCAACCCACTCCTCGGATGCATGTGTACAGTCGAGGTATACGAAAGTCCTCCGCAACAGCTTAGCGAAAGTAGTACGAGATGTGACTTAGTTTTGGCTAAAGTTTTGCCCGCCCATACGTACGACACCTCGTATAATATCGCGTATGTTCTAAAACAGATTACAGGAGCCGCACGCGGGGATGTAATAACCGCGAGGATTTGGAAGCCGGAACTAATAATCGTTGCGGTGTGTCGAGGGTGGAAGAAAAGTACGACGTGTAACGGTCTCGCGGAGAGGAGAAGAAAAAAAACAGGCGAAAGAACATAATTCAGAATTTGCCGGCGGCGCGGCGCAATCTTCTCGACTTAACTAAACTGAAGCGGAACGCTGTACGGTGCAACGTCGGTTGGGTAGCGCCGGGGCGCGAGTGGAAGCTGACCGTGGTCAGCCGAAGTCCGAATTTCAGACAATGGAGAGAACTGGAGTAGGACCGAACATTCGCGCTATTCGGGCTACAAAGCACTCCCGCTAGTCTCATCCGTTGCACTACAAATTCACCATCCCGAATTCACGGTCCGGCGCAGCCTTCGCGTCCCCGATATGCAACGCGGTCCGCAACCCACCTGACAGACACCGCGGGTCCATAATTTAGGTCGCAGCTATTACCGCTTGATTATTTTCAATGATTTATCTCAAAGGAATTCATTAGGAGATGTACATTACGGGGGAATATTTCCAGAGACGGAGGTATCGCAGCCGCGTGGAATAAATTTAAACAATTCAAACTTCGTGAGACATTGTACGAAGTTAGAAAAAGCTCATCGAGGCGGAGGTATAGCTCGGCGTCAGCGGTGGTTTCGGAGAAACGGCAAATAGAATTTTAGGATCGTATCACAATTTCTCGATCCGGTGATCCCTGCAGCGATCGAGAAGCGATAGGGAGTTGGATAGAAACGATGGTATAGGACGATAGGGAGGTATCCTTTTACGGTGAATCGGCACCATCTATCAAGTTGGGTCGACATGATTGGCGCTTAGGGTAGAGGTTTGTAGCCGGGCTTAAAACAAGATGCCTTGATTGAATGGAGGCTGATATATCAATAGGCTGGAGGGAGGCTGAAAAAAAAAGGCATAAAAGGGTAGCTGTATGAAATACCGAACGAGAGAGTAAAAAATAAAATATGATAAAATAGAATGAAAAAAAAAAGGAAAAACGGAAAAAAAGGCTCCCTGGTCCGTACTCTGGAAAATGTTATTGTACAGAAAAGTGAAAATCCTGCCTGTGCGCCGAATATCATATCGTAGAGGACAGGCTACGCAGATGTACAGTTGCAAAATACATCTGTAACGTACGGAGGTTCGCGCGTGATTCAAAATAACTTTTGCCCGTAGACGCGGAGAATCGAACAACGAACAGATCGCGGATGATAATAATAATAATAATCGTAACACGGTTGAGAAAATGAAATTAAAAAATTGAAAATAAATTAATAAACTACTCCGCGAGCGACGCCTACGTCCCGCTCGTTTCCGTCCACGTAATATATAAGTCATATTCGTTGACGAACCGACCAACCACTCGGCTTGATTAACTTTCAATAAAATTGATTAGTTATATAGTCACATGCATATCGTGAATAGTTATTCGTATCTCTTTCACTCAATTTTTTTGTCTTCTTCCAAAGAAGAGTGAATTATCTCTGAAAGAAAACTAATCGTTGTACGCCTCGCATACCGTATAGAATCACGGTAAATAGCAATATTCCCCCGGTGCGTCGAAATTTGTTACTTCCATCGGAAATTGAATATGGGCAGAAAATGATGCTCGGCGGAGGCGTGCAACTTCGTTGAAATTCACGTGAACGAATACGCGTAACTCGAGTCACGGCGAATGTATAATTTCGTACGAAAATGACGGAGGATGTAAATTCCTAGGTCTGCAGCGAGAGCGGCGTTACGGTCACGGTACAGGTATACGCGCACAATGAGTACCATAGGATTATAGAGAAACTGCAGAGGAAGGCGAGTATACGTCATTGTCCAAGGAGAGAGCAACGGGTTGGTAATTGTCACTTGATCCCAAGCTCGTCGGTGGCGTCTGCCCTCGCGGCGATCTATCATTTACAGACAATTACCCAGAGAGGCTCGCCTTACTCGGGGCACGCGATTCAAACCGGAGGCAGAAACGGGCTTCTCAATTTCCACTGCTCCGCTAAACTACACTACCGTAGCCCGAGGGGCAATCCGATCGCTGTTTCTCTCTCCCATCATTATTTCACCGTTTCGTTTTCTTTTTTCTTTTATGTTTTTTTTCTTTTTTTCTTTTATTTATTTTTTTTCGATCCATTCATATGCTTTACTCGATCAAAGAGCATCCGGTACACCCGTGAATCGTCGTCGAATGTCTCGAAAATTGTTTAGTCATTTTTTCTGTCATGTTTTCTCTCCCGGTCGTAGAATTTCCAAACACGAAACTCCGAAATCGTTGATCCTCGACACGATTTCGGCGACCCCTTTGCAGCGTGATTTTTCATCCAATCTAATTAACGCGTTTCCAATTTCACCTTCGTTATCACGTTGATTTTGATATCGCTCCCTTACGAAATGCAATACACATCGACGGGTGGTCCCTTCCGTTTCGTTATCCCTGTGCTCGGACAGTTGGATTTCGATTTTTTTTTGTTTTTTTTTTTACTGTTTTATTTTTTCGTTCCGTTTTTTCTCCGACATCGTGAATTTTACCCCGTTAACTTTCGCGCGGGGACTCTGAGACGGGTAAACACATGAGAAGTAATAATTGCACCCACGTGTTTGATCTACCCCGTAGTTATGCTGTGTCCACACATCAAACTGCGAGTTTAATTATTACAAATTACATCGCGGAATAATTATGGAGAAAATTGCACCGACGACGTTTATCGTCGGCCGTGTAACGTAAACGCGGCGAACGTTTATAGGAAATAAATCGTAGAAAAACAAACAAAAATTTACCACCGTTATTTCAACTCACGTTTCCAGTTCGCATCGGGACGTCGTTTTATAGCACAGATCTGTGGAATGAGGGGACGTCCGTCGAGCTTACCTGAAAAAAATAAATTAAAGGTAATTAGTCGAATGAAATCTGTAAAGTCGAGGGGGGGAAATGTTATCGCTAGAGTATACCAGAGGGGAAACCCTGTACGGAATTAATCGCGTTTCCCTACATCATGGGGTTTGCCATGATGTGTCTGGCACCGTGGGGTCGATTATTCTGGGTACAGTTGTTGACTATCACATCGCTATCAGAGCTTTCTACACCGAAGCAGAAGCTAGCGAGCTATTGCTGTTATACTAAATCACGTAGGTATATAAGCAATGACGGCCACTGATTGGGTGATTTAGATCGCAGTTTAGATTGCCAAATCCTACCCATGGTAATTAGGATTGCATTGGCTTCACTTTAGTCTACTATGCAGGATAATGGCGGTTACGTCACCGGTTATGTTATTACCTCGTACCTCTTACTCAAAATCGCTATTCAACTATTCAATATTTACCATCGAACTAAATCCCTCCAAGATAATTCACCTCATCATCGACAATCTACGGGTAATATCCTACCACCGTCGTTCCGTCCGGACGTAACAACAATTCGCATCTTTTTCACCTTCTCTTTTTTTTTCCATCACTTTTCTCGCCCCAGTTACACAACTCTTCTTCCGTAATTAAAAAAAAAAAGCAAATACGTATTACATATATATATGTATATGAAATCTGGCTTCCAGCTGCACGAGTAAAAAGAGTTTGCTTAAACTTTCTGAGGGCACAATTTGTTGGCTAACATTTTTCCATTTAAAGTCATGGGAATACCCTCGTAACGCGGAGTTTCACTCGAAGAGTTACACAACGTTTTCCAGGGGGCGACCGCCTGCATCCCTCGGCCAAACTAATGAATCCGAAACGAATGACCGCCTCGCTTCGCGTCGCTATTCAATGTCACCCAGCTCGAATCCAAGAAATTTTCGACAAAAAAATCAACGTAATAATTCTCAGGATACTCAGCTCGAACTACGTGTCGGTGATAAAATATTGCGGACGGTTCGAAAAGTTTACCCCCTCGAAGAAAACAAAACCAAATTGCTTCTAGCGCCGTTGTTCACTTTAAAGCTTATTGACTTCTGGCGGGCTTTCCATCTTTGATGGAAAAAGTTGAATGATCGTCAAGTTTTAATCGTTTATTTTGAATAAAAGTATAGAATTATCTCAATCTTGTATGTTGGATACCTACGTCCGCGTAGAGCGTGTAACTATACCGAAGGGGAGGTATTCTCCCGTTGCGTGTACAAGCTCTGTGATATTTTGTGGAAGAAAAAAAATCACGGCGGTAGAGGGGTGTGGGCTGAAATTTCTGAAATTTCAGTTTTAACCGTACCACGACGATTCGAAGAGAAAAAGTAAATGCAACAACAATAGTTGTACAAAAAGAAGAAAAAAAAATGAACCAGTTGCCTTGAGTGAGCGATGAATTATTCAAGCTCTGATCAAAGACTTGAAAACGCAATGAATTTTGAAAATACGAGGGAAAAGAATAAAATAAAAAATACAGTGTAAAAAGAGCGAGGAAAAATCGCCAGAAGCGTAATAAACGATTTTACAAAAAGACTGTATAAAAAGATACAATAAAAGAAAGAAAAAAAAGTGAAAAATGAAAAATAAATGAAGAGGTAAAAAAGAACTAGAGGTACGGTGTAGAGAGAGAATACGTATCCAAAGGAGGAAATTCTGTGCGCCCGAGATAAAAGATTCTTTTGGAAAACATAATTCGCGACTGGTCCGCCGCCTGCCCGCGAAACATTATGAATCGGGTGGGATCTTGAAACAAGCTGCGGTGGCTCCCCATAAATCGTGGCTTTGTTTCTGTTTGCGGCTGAGGAGAAGCCGGAAGGAGTCGGAGGGAGCAGGAAGGTCTCAGAACTCGTGGCCGTTCGACGCGACCATCCATATATCAAGGATGCGTAGCCGGTGAATTATGTCCTTCGAGTTGCCCCGCCGATCCCCCGGCAAAACTATCGGCGTTTCATTTTATCCCGTCCTTTTGTTTTCCAAAAATAACCAAACGTAGGTACGTATACCCGGTATATCCGCACGGGGCTGCCAACACACACACACACACGCACGTGTGTATCTTTGGAAATATATGATAAATCATCTGCAGATAAAAATGCTATGATCTATACGTAATTTTTTCCCCCTCTTTTTTCTTTTATCTCAGGATTAACGAGATCCAAAGAACGCCCTGATTTCACGGAGGAGGACCACCGTCATCCCCCCCCCCCCTGAAGCGCCGTGTTATTTCCTACCGGGTGAATTTCAAGAAGCATCGCGCGGGGAAATTTCTCGTTCTGCATAATCCTTCCCAATTGACCCCGGGTCAAAGGTCGTCGTCGAGTACGAACCGTGTCGTTTTCTCCCCGGCGGAGTTTAAGGTAAATTTCACATTACGCCCGTTGTACATATGTATAGCGTACGCGATACGTGCGCACACCCGTCCGCCGCCCGACACACCGAAGCCCGTACCCGCCAGACATTCAACGAAAGCCGGAACAGCACCTAGAGGTAGAAAATATAGGAAAAGCGGCGAACGGCGTCGTAAGTAGAGCGAGTCAACGTTTGGTCGTCCCTTATAGCTGCGGCGGTTATCCTCCGTTTCGCTTGCCCCGCACACCCCCTCCCCCGTCGGATCGGAGGTTAGCGAAACTTTCCAGGACAGATTGGTCTGTTGTTCTCTGCAGAGCCGAGGAGTTTCCACCGTAGTTTCGACTATCCGAACGCACGTCGAATCGCGGACTTTTCAACCCCGCGGGGCCAGGGGGCTGCTCGCGGAAAATTTCGGGGTCGAGGAAACATGTGCAGGCTGCCAGTAGTTGCGGACGGCGAACGTACACGTGTACCGCAACTGATGTTTGCGATCTATTTTGGAAAGAGAAAAAACAAAAAAAAACAAAAAAAAAAAAAAAATACAAACGAGAAATCCGCCGGCAAATTTATGTCGGAGTATAAAACAGAGAAGGATTTAATTTCTCCTGATAGATTATGTAAACAGGTGTGCGGAAAAAATGGAATGAAAAAATCGTTGACAATCAATCTCGCGTTACGTGATGTATTATACGTCTGCCTGATGGGAATAATATTTTACGCCGGTCTAGGAAAATGAATAGCTTTATCGGTGATAGATGCATATATGATGTTATAACGCTAAAGGTGTGTTCTAATCGATCAATCGGAATATTGCAATGCAAGCGGTTACGAACGATGCCCTCTGTACTCACATATATATATATATATACATTCGTATAACACGCTGCTGCATTCACCTATTCGCGCACGTGGATAATATACCTGCCCGTAGAGGTACCGTGCATCCCGTTAGCCGCAACCACTTAGAGAAATTGTCAATTTCAAGGGAGAGTACGTCCACTTCGTTAATTGGACACACTGGCTTTACAGGAATAAATTATCGCGGCACGTTGCAGAAACGACGCGCCGTACTGTGAGCGGGGTAACGCGGTAGCGGGTGATCTCAGCCGATTCGTAAGAACCGCACAAAATTCAACCTCCGTTGATTCGTAGGAACGGAGTCGACGCCAATTGGAACGATCGGACGCTCTCGTACCGTTTAGACGGTATCGAATTTTTGAAATTCCGATACCTAGTTTCGTCGTCCGAGTGTACAATGAGAGCCGTTTACCCATACCAGCGACAAACCCCTTTCTCGGGGTATTATAAATATGAGGTTTATCGTTAGAATCGAAGAAGTATTCGGAGAGACTTCGGCCTCTGAATAACAAGATTTCCGTCATGATCGGATAAAAGATATGGTAGCGTAGCTAAGCTGAGAAGAAGATAACTGGATCGGGGGAATGGCGTTGCAATATACGTATGTAGGATGTCGTATTGTTGCGGCTATACGCCGGTCGGTATTCCGCGGCATCTCTCGCCGCGATTGGTGGTGCGGCTTTTGGAATGGAGAGGATGAGAACGAAAATTCGAGAGAGAGATAAAAGCTCGCTAGAAAAAGAGAGGACGATTCTTCGGTCGTTGGTGCAGTTTTTCGACTCCGCTCGGTTGCACCGATAACAACTGGCGCGCGGTACGGCGCGGCCTAGTTCTCTTCGACTTATACCGCGTGCGACAAGATTTATAGGATAACGTCATCGCCGCCTCCGCACCCGACGCGCTACCTCGCTCGACGGATTTAAAGTCGAAAATTCCCGACCAGAGATTCCCCCCCCCCCCCCCCCCCCTGAATTCTCTTCGCTCTCTCTTCTTCAAACGTAAACTTGATAAATAAAACGGATTCACGACTCCGCTTCGTCATTGCGAAAACGTTCTCGAGCATCCACCCCGGACTCGGGGAAGAGGTATACATACACGCGGATATACGGCTACCTTAAGTACGAAGGTTAATTCAAGCCACGGGTCTGAGTAGGTCTTACCGTAGGATTCACCGCTCGGTTAAGAAGTGTCGCTGATAAGCATTTCCTAATCCGTATATCTCGGCTGCTTAGTCGGGTGGTATGGGTCGCGAGTACGCATAAACACAGTAGCCGGAGCCGGTAAGGGTTGAAATGCGGAGAACGACGCCGCCCCACCCATATCTACGAGTGCCCGGGTGAGTACGTTCAGCCGACTACCCGCGCATCTCCTCTTCGGCCTTTTCCCGAGGGAGAGCAGCTTCTCTCGAACCGTAGAAACGCCACTTAACGCCCTCGTGTTTTGCCTCCACATTATCTCCTTCTCGCGAGCTCGACTTTCCGATAGCTGCAGTTTTCCTATACATATATCGTAAATGTTGCAAGGGTTGTCGACTCTACCGCCAGGAAACTGCTCTGCAGTGTCCTATAAATTTTCAATCGGTTAACTTTCCCACTCTACGTGTACGGTATATAGTTTTAACGAAGACCTCTACGAACCCGTGAATAATTATTTATTTACTTCATTTCATCGTCGTCGTACGCAGACGTGAAAATGCATAACGAAAACACGACTGCGATAACGAGGGAGAAGAACCGTCGTTCCTCCTTATTATTTTCCGTTCGCATAGTTTTCGTGCACCCGGCTCGTCCCGAAGAATTCCGAATTTCATTCGGCGATAATACGCGTCGGGAAATGAGGATATGTCAGATGAGAATTCGACGCCTGACTGAAACGTGAACCGCGTCGGTCCCTACCGACTTCTTCTTTTTTTTTTTTTCCTCGTAGCTACCTGTCTCATCTTCCTCCTTTTACCTCGCGGCATCCTCCTTCTGCTTCTCGAGCCTTGAATTTTTCATCTAATTCCGGAGGTCGAGGCGCGCGTTTACGCGTCAATTTTCTTTCGGATTAAATATTTGTGTATTCCTGGGAGTGGAGAGGGTGTGAAAGGGAACGAAATAAGAGAGTATTCCGTACGTTCGGGATGAACCGAACAAGGGGGAATACGAAGAATGAAGAAAATACGTGGGATTAGAGTAGAGAAAAGCAGAGTCGACCGTCAATATCCGGATTGACGGAACGCGCCGTTAGACTCCAACTGCGAAATTGTAACCCATTAAGTAGTAAACGTAGTTGTATGAGCGAGGGAACTTGCAAGCGGAAAAGTAAAAAAAAAAAAAAAAAAAGAAAACGGCAGCTATGAGAGGTGACTGATTGTGAGTAGCGTCGAGTCAAGGGAAAATTAAATAAAGAAGAATGTTTCACAGCTCACCCGAGTCGGTGGGAGAATGTTCCAATGAAAAATATCGGGTGCCCTAATTTTTTTTTTTCTCTTCTCTTCTTCTTTTTCAATCTTCCCTTGATATTCTTCGGGCGAATGAAAAGAATAATAACGATATTAATAATATAGAAATAAAGCTTTGATGTTATTAGGTCAATTACGCCCATGGCGCTATATATGTATACGTGTAGGTACCAAGGTATTCACCTGCAATTATCGACCATTTATCATCGGTAACGCGATACCCTCGATTCGCTGAGAAGCAGAAATTTTCCAACGAGCGATACGGTCGCGGTATAAAATTGAACCCATAAGCGACGCGGTGAACTTTGCCGCTTTCAGGCTTACACCGACGTCTCATATCTAAGCCTCTTAATTGTAAACCGTATATAATTATACCGCGCCAAACCAGCCCACTGCCGCTGCTGGCGTTGCGAATTTAAACATCACCACTTTCCACTCGCTCCTTCGCTCGTTTTCCGCCATCAACTCTATCTACCCTGCACTCTTTTTCACGTTGGGTGAGAAAAAAAAACTAAAAAAACTAAAAAAACTAAAAAAAAAACTGAAAGAGAAAACGACATACGGATGGAGACCGGCGAAAAGGAGAGAGAGAGAGTACCAAGGCGGAGGCGTGTGCCTATTCAACTCTGGAATAGAAATATAAATATTCAATTCGCAGTTTGCTCTGTCATGGCACGTAGAGTCATCTCTCATCCCGTGTACTTGGCGCCTAGTACTACTCTCCTCACTTTATACCCCTGCACTGCGAGCAAGGATATGAGATATGTAGTCATACGTCTGCTGGATACGTACACATCGTATACATACCTAGCCCATTTTTATATATACGTACGTACGGTACAAAGTAAATAGATAGGAGCGGAGAACAACCACTAAGAATCGCGTATGAGGCACGTGAACAATTGCAAAAGTTTAAAAGGCACGCACAGCTTGCGCCAGGGGACGACCGAAGGTCGTGAAAAATGTTCCGATACAATTGAACAAAGTCTTGTCTGGATGTAGCGTATCTCCGGTACGTTGGGTACGATCGATCGTAAATTATACGTCCTCCGGTAGAAGTATAATATACGTTTTCGGGAAAATCGTGATTTTCTTATACCCCGTACTCCGAGTTATGGAATTCCGAATAACGATTCGTATTATCACGATATTTAAATTCTTCCTTCAACTTTTTCATACCCGGAATAAACGCGCATGTACGCACGTACGTATCATCTACTTCGTAGAACGTAGCTGGTGTATAATAGGCGGCGGTTAGGAGATGAAAAATACAAAAATTTACAACATCTGTGAAAACGGAGTAGAAACGGCGTAGAAATATCAAAGGTATACCCTCGGGTATACCATCCGCGGTACACGTGGATAAAAACGTTTTGCTAAAATCTAACCAAATTTTAACATATATCCCGATTTTCACAAAAACCTCCGGTATATCCGGGGCGTTATACCTTTCGCTCACAGCCTCGTAAGAGGTTTATCCTCGTATACCGTAGGAACCGGGATATACGTATAGGCCGTGTGACCTCGCTACCCGTACGACTCTCGTTTTTCTTTTTCTCATTTTCTTTCACCCCGCAGAATTTCGATGAACGTGCGTCGTCCTAAGGGTACGGTCGTATAACGTATATCGATGCCTATTCGGTAGGCTAACGTCATCGTTACAAAGCTTTAGACGTATTACATTTCTAGGAAGCGAACCCGCGGAGTGAAAACTCCATACGCGGGTGTTCGACTTCGTCACCTCGGATACGCAACGTAACATACATTACGGTCCGCCGTTTCTTCGTACATTTCAACGGCACACTATTAAATTGTAAATTTAGCGCGAGCTTTGAAATCCCACGCGCGTCCGACCTGTCGTTTGATATTCATCCGTTTTGAAACGTGCCCTTCAGACTCACAGGCGCACTTTTTTCACCTCGCACGGCGAACCGAACGAAACGAAAAGTATATCGGAATCAACGGCGTAGCTCTCGGATCTCAACCTTCTCATTTCTTTCTGCCGCGTTGTCTGTTCGTTTTTTTTTTTCTTTTCTTTTTTTTTTTTTTTACCCCCTCACGGTACGCCGGGGTCTGGAAGTAAGGAGCGGAAAAAAGAATCGTTCAAAGGAAGAGTTCAGACTCGCACCGTTCGACCTTTTCCATCCTATTTATCGGCACCCCGAACGCGGTGAGCCAAGACAACGGAGAGAAAGGGGAGATCATGCGCCTTTCTCGAAGTTTTAGTCCCCTTGGTCTGTTTTGTCTTCGGCTAATATAATATCTGAGTTGATATTCGAGCAGGCGGGTATAATGAGGTGCTTGTTGCCTGTCTTGTTTTTGCTCTGATTAAGACAAGGACGAGTGGAAGTACGACTGACGTTACGTACGGAGCGGTGGTTTCGCGTGTACAAACTCACGGGAGAATATCGGGCGTATGGGCTGGCTCTAGCCGCCGCGTCGCGCGTTTCCAAGGGCCGATCCGACCTCGATCAACGACCATAGCCGCACCACCAACGGCGGGTATCACAGTCAAGATATGCGGACGTTGCAAATGATTGGTCTAATGAATGCACCGTGATTCACTGCAGCGATTCACCGATCCGTGAAAATATCTGACCTGGTATCCGAACGCGCAAACTTGACGGAAGCGGAATTTCCACGTGTCGAAACAACGTATACGTACACGTGATCGGCGAATCGATTAATTTGCTAAAATAACATCGTATGATTGGAGTTCGACCGGAGATCGCTCCTTTCCTTTCCTTTTTTTTTTTTCTTTTTCTTTTTCTCTCCCTCAATTATCTCCACGATCATCGTCGTTGGAACGCTGCAAGAAAAATTCAATCTCTCAAACTTTCAAACGTACACCCGAGCCTGATGGATTTGGGTTAGTTTCTTTCCACGTCCCATTTATATTTCCATCTCATCCGGAGTTCCGGCTCGTTTCTCCCTCGCGGTAGTACCTACCTATCTACACCCAACGGAGGAGGAACTAACAAGTTTGGTCTCCCTGTCGGCGGTCGCCCGTTGCCTCCAGATATCCACTTCTCTGCCCTGTCCTGCCCTACCCGGTTCCAGAAGGGACGAAGAGCGGTGGGCGGTGGAGTCGTGAGAAACAATATAACTTGACTGTAATTAATTTCGCAACAAATGTAGACAATTAATTTAAAGTCGAGCATCCCGCAGCAACGCGGGAGAGCGTAGTTTCGGTACGGAGAGATTCTGCTCCGGCCGAGAGACGCACGCGATAAACCGGGAGAACTGCGACCGAAGAAAACGCGGCGCGGACGATTCGTCCGAAGGGCATTCTGGACGAGAAGGGTGAGTTTTTCCGGCGAAATCAGGTCAAGCGAACTTACAGGTCACCCGGTCTCTTTCCCTACTTTCCGCTTTGTGAAAATCTATTGAGCAAGGACCTGCTCGGTTGCTTGCCCCATCGTAACTTCTCTGAGGATCCTATCTGAATTATTTACAACCTTTTGGTCTCAAGGCTGCGCTGGCAAGACGCTCGCTGTTTTTCGTTAAATCCTTTTACCTCCGTCGAATCGCTCACCTCGGTAAAATGGTCGAGGAGCGCTTCAGATTCAGGTACTGCATTTTTTTTTCTTTCTGTTGAAAACCCGATTTTTTTTTCTTCTCCAGCTTATTCCATACACCGGATCGAAGAGGTGCGATGTACAATATGCGTACCCAAAAATAAGGGCGGATCGAGTCGTCGGAGGAATTCTGTAAATTATTCGAATGGTTTCATGAATTCTACCTTGTTCAGGGCTATTACCACCTCGGAAGACCGGGGATGGACCTCTGCCGAATCTAATCAGCGTTTCGATCATTTAATTATATCTGAACGAGCACCCTGCTCCGCTCGCTGTCGACATTCTCGTTGAAATTACGTCTTCCAATTTCGTTATATTCTAATTGAAGATCGTTGAAAAATGTCAATTTCTAATTAACCAGGGTACGCACGCGAACGAGGCGAGGATACCGATTCTTTTTTACTTTCTTCGCATCTCCGCGAAACACATCTTTCGAATACGCAGGTGCGGACACACCTCGGGAATGACGACGGTCGCGATTCAAGGTTAAAAATAATAATAAGAGTGAAATAAAACGGAGGAGAAAATTCGACGATTCGCGAGTCGATGTAAACGAGTGAAATTTACCGAAAAAATATTCAATTCCGATTCATCCGAAGAAACCTGGAGTGCGGATACACTCTTTGAATAATCTCCGTTACCTGAAATTAACAATCACGATCCGTCGGACGGTCAGAAGTGAACCTTTTCAGTTTCATAAAGACCTCGCAATATAACATACCAGATATATTGTTGTACGAGTTCTGCACTTCACATAATAACATATTTCAGCAAGGGTTTGAGGAGTCCGTAATTATCAACGTCGGCGGCGTACATTTACGAAATTTCTCTATCTAACGAGGCAACTCGTTAACCCGTAATAATTAAGGATACATATCGTCTATGCAGCAAATTTCCGGTCAGCTATAGGTAGGCACTCCACCGTGCTCGTATCTTCATCAAAACTGGCAAACAATCCACTTTATTCCGCGGGTAAAATTTATACGCCCGACGCCGGTTCCGTATACAATTCCGCGTAGTTCCGCGGAATTCGAAGCTCGAATTTCCTTCAATTTTTATCATTCGTCCGCTCTTACGAAAGAGTAACCGGTCGTTTCCGAAGCGATTTTCGAAACAGCGGCGAAATTAGCGGCGCTGATATCGCGAGATACAAATTTTACCTGTAATTTATGTGACGGGGTCGAAGGTTTGCGCTGACCATCGACCCACGGAATACATTAACCTCTTGTCGCGCGAAATGCTTTCAGAGCCAAAGTCAAACTCTAAACTCATTTCCCGTAAGGTTGGCCGCCCTTCTACGACTTGGAGGGTAGTACGTTGGTGGCGCCCGGTCGTAGCAATGGGAGGCATCCCTATCGCTCCCCCGGACCACTCTCAACTTCCGTCGAGGAGACCATCCTCCGGGCAACGTAGAATGGGAATGGAAAGGAAAATGAGCTGCTACCGACGATTCGCAAACGCTTCCCGAACACACCCTGCGGTATATAAGCTGGAAAATCGACGCCTCGACGCCTCGACGGCGATTCGAGATTGGCCCAGTTTGACTCTCAGACTGGAAGCTCCCAAGGCGCGTTGTTCTCCCGTCTTCGTTCGGTCCGAACTGGTAACCCAGAGTACTCCGGCTTACCGAGTGAAGAGGAAATTCTCCGACTCCTTTTCCACCGTCCCCTTTCCCCTCAACTTTCATCCACCACTTGATGCCCGGTCCGTCGGAGGTCATTTCAAACTTTCCAAACAACTGGTTTTCTCCTCTTTTGTCATCTCGATCCTTCCAACCCCGCTCTACTTATGGAAATCCAAATCGACTTCGACGTAATTTTTTACTCCTTAACGAAAAGTTTTTTCTACCAAAGGAGAATACCCGTCCGCTTGAGCGTCTGAGAGTGCGATTGGTATCGCGAGGATGTTTTTCCGTCACATACGCAGTCAGGTATGTATATATATAGGAAATAGAATTGGTCCCTGGTGCGCGTTAGCTCTCAGAAAGCCATCCGCGTCAGGAGTTACTTTAAATATAAAGATATCGTTTACTATTTATTCGAGCCTTTAGCTGCGAAGCTTTTTCCTTTAGGATCATGGAGCTCGAGAGAGTGGAAAACTGCAGCACTTATCCGGAAGCTAAAGCGATAGGCTACTACTCGGAGTATTTTATCTCGTCTTAGCCGCTTCAGGGTATGTTCCGTGTGGAGTTTAGTTTTGAACGGTAGAAATAAACCGTCGGGTCGCGTAAGTTTTGAGGGAGTGTGAGTCGATTCGCTGGATGCATCGTGATAAATAATAAATTGGATTTACCCCCCCCCCCCCTTCCCCCCCCCCTCGCCCCCGTTTTTTTTAGCTCGAAATTTAAATAAACGACGAAGAGAGGGGAAAAAAGTATCGCCGCGCGAGGGGAGGCTCTATTATTAACCGGTGATCGATAACTTTAAATGGTGAATCCAAATTCCGTGTCTAGTTCTGCTCGCTCAGCTCGTCCCCTTTGTATTTCCTTACCTCCGTTTCCTCTTCCTCGTTCCTCTTAACCCCTCTTAACCTCTCTTAACCTTCTTCGTGACCCCGCCATCCGCAAAGATGATGAAATAGATGAACTCGCAAATTAGGACACGAGCGAGCGTGCACGCGCCGAGGAGGAGGCGGCGGGGCTGACTGAGCCTCGAGAATTCTCGAGGGTCGGTATTCTTGCAAAATATTGTCTCCCAATATTACATAACGTTCGAGCCTTTATAGGTAGTCGTGTATTGCGGTATTGTGTTTCCAACGTTATACGTCATCTAATTGCGACATCGCGGTGTACTTATAGATGCTCCTAGCAATTTCGTATTTCCCAGACCTTTTCATATGGGTTTAACATTTATAGTACGAGAGACAAAAACAATACACTGGGAGTCTTGCGACTCGCTTTACCTATTTTCCAGAGATCAAGATACGCTGAAGAGAACTTGATATTTCAAATTGACTCATTGTCTCTAGCCATCTCTTTCTTTCTCCGTTATTTTTCCCTCCTTCTTCGTCGCGAAATTACCCGCACGATCCCCGAGGAACGTGCACCGTCGGAGTTGGTAGGGCGACGTGGAAGTGGTTGAAAGCTCTGAGGAGGGATGGAATGAAGAAAAAACGAATGAGAGGAAAAAAGGAGAAAATGTTGAAAAGCGCCGTTGGACATCCCTGAGCAGCTTTCACTAGACGTGGTCGGAAAGTAAGGTCGCTCTGGGTCGCTTCGACTTCCCCCCCCCCCCCACCTCGCGATACGGAACACACCGATTCGCCTCGTCCCCGAAGAACTCCTGACACAGTCCAGACATAATCGATAGCTCTTAATATTTTATTCATAAACATTTTAATATCCCTTCCGTTTTCATTTCCTCCACATTCCACGCTGCAATTTTATATCCCTCGTCGTTACACCCCCCACGACCCCGTAGCACACCCGAAATCCGCTGACTGGCTAAGCTTTTAGTTTAATTCATGCGGGCTTCGAGGCTCGAAGCTCGCAGGAGATTTCGGCGAGCCAACAATTTTCCGGAGACCTTCGATACTTCGAGCTCGGTGTGCCAAAGACTGAGCATACACAGTCGAGACCACCTTGTCTCGAAGCACAAGAGCTGAAAAGAAAGTGCGCGTGACTCGTTGGAAAAACTGGTCTTAAGGTATTTTCTGCTTAAGCACGAAATTGCGCATCGCGCCTGTTTTCCTAATGGATTGAGAGCAAGATATCTCTTCTCCGATAAATTTTAACGGCGTGCGCCGTTTGACTCGGGGAACGAGAGTAAAAAAAAAAAATAAAAGAAAAAAAGAAAGAGAAAAAAAAAGAGTCATCGTTATACCCGAACGATAACGAGCGAAGATAACAAATTTTAAAGCTCGAGTCTTAACCCTCTACAAACGCACAGTTAGGTTCGGCTGTATCTATTCCGTGGGTACCTGCAGTGTTAAAAAGTCAAGTCGGTCTTCGACAACGGGGGGAAAAACTCCCCGAAACACAAAAAATGGGGGAAAAAAAGGGAGAACGCGAAGAGAAAAAAAGTGGGCGAAAAAAAAAGTATCAGAACAACAACAAAAAAAAAGGAAAGCAAAGTTAGTCGCGCCAAGGTTTCAGATTGAAAACTTTCGTACGCGGTCGGGGCTTCGTATACGCAATATGAAAAAAGCAGCGAACAAAAAAAAAAAAAAATAAAGTTTAAGAAAAGAAAGCAGTATTATATTACGTATCATATTTGCAAAGTTATTTTATTATTATTTTTCATTTTTTTTCTTATTATTTGACTTGGGCTTTTTTTTTTTTATTTTTCTTCTTTTCTCGTAGTCAAGTTAGTACTACCTTCTTTCAAAATTACACAACAATTACGAAGAAAATTTTCCCTCCTTTTCTTTACCCTCGACCCTTATACACCGTAACCCGAATTCCGAGCGCGACAAGGAGCAACAAATCTCTGAAAAACCGCCGAGGGCTCCTCCAGCTGATGCTGCGCTCCCTACAGCTATACTGTAACAATATCTATGTACTCTATGGTATGTACCATGTAGTATATATCTAAACATATATTTTCTGGCTGTTATCTTTGCCCGGGTCGCGCCATTCTGTCGTACTACTCTGTCGCAGGATGTCATCTTATCACCCGGCTTATATACGCACCCTGAATCGCGCATGTACGTGTAAAAATATATATACACGCATGTAGCGATGTACATACGTACGTGTATGTACATATATGTATATGTATATGTATATGTATATGTATATATATATTCGTACATATATACGCCAACGCACACCCATACATGGATTGTATAGGCACATGTACACGTACATCCCGGTGGGTCTCTTTGGCTGCAGGGTAGCATATTGAAAACTCCCTTATCATGGGAGTTTTTGTTGACAGATTCAGTGTGACCCGAGATTGCGAATCCGAGCTCTAAAGAAAAAAGAGAAGAGAAAACGAAGGGAAAAAAAATAGTACATATATACATATATGGAAGGAAAAAAAACTCTGCAAAGTCCGCGTGCGAGTGCGTAGGCAAAGAACGGTAAGTGATTTCAATTTTTATTTACATAACGACGAATATCTGGATCTTCGCTTGTTTCGTGAAAAAAAAGCTTCCAGATAAACTTTTTCTTTACTACATATGGTATTGTGTCATCGGACACGCTCAACGGATTAATGGGCCTTTCAACGTCGGATAAAATTATCGACGGATGTCTACCCTTATGCTCGCCGGTGGAGGGGGGGGACCAGATGTGGAGGTGGAAGTGTATGACATTCACAACTCGACAAAACTCGCAAATTGACAAATTCATGTACAGATCGAAGGGTTGGAGTAACGGGGGTGAAGACGCTGCGGAAAAAATCGAGAAAGAGCCAACTACCCCGATAACGGGGTAAAAAGTACCGAAATTTTGACCAAGCAATTTAATTATATATTCAGGACACCGGCAGCTCTCCTTCTCCGCTTTATACTTTTATAATCCCCGTAAGCTTATGCGAAAAGTATTATATTATACGAATTTCATTTCACGCTCACTCAGCGCGTATAAAAATCGCATACTGTTAGCGATTTTTGAGAAGCTGTAAAAGCGAAGCGCAAGTAAAAAAATATTGAAAAAAAAAAAAAGGATAGGGAGGAGAATTAACGTGTCAGCTGAATTTCGAAAATCTCAGGGGTTTAAAATTGTGTACACCGAAAATATTGTCGGATGGGACAAAAAAGGAAGTATAATCGTACCTACGTACGACCTAATTTTCGTATAATCAGATCCTAATTAGTATTCAAAGATTAAATTAATTGCTCTTTCGTAATTAATATCTGCAAAGTTAAAAACAATTAGCTGCAGATCAAAGTCTGAAGGTCCGATGCGGAGGCCCCTTAATAATACACAGGTGCGTGAATCACGCGAATAAAATTAGCGCGTACCACTTTACCGGCCTTGCCCTCATTACAAGGCGTTTCAATTCATTCGGATTTTTTAAATCCGGTAAAAGCGAACAGATTCTGGACACGTGACGCACCTGAATTCGGAATGAGGAATATTTACCGATCGAGCTCTCCCTCTCACCTCGGTATTAATTTTTTCTCCTCTCCTTTCTTCGATGCGTAATTTTAGCGGCACGCTTCTTCGGGGTGAATTTTCATTTCGCAAGATAAATCGGACGGTATTTCTCGCGGATTGATAAACGGGAGGCTGTAACGTCCCACTTTTATGATCACTACACCATCTCCAAACAGAGTAATCTCGAAGTTCAGCGCATAGAAGTTCTAGCGAAGATAGTTAATCTACATCTGGCAGGCGCTAATCGAGCTTTGTAATTAGTTTTCAAGAGTTCTTTACGATTTTCGAACAGGTGATGATTAAAAAAATAGTCGTCGAGTGTCGGTCCTATAAATGAGATTACAGCGTATATGCGTATAACACCATAGATGAAGTGGACGAAGAAGTGGAGATCTAGTAGAAATACAGGGGGTGAAATAGATGGAGGAAATATTTGACTACCTATACTTAGAGATTTTATAAATCCTGTTCACGAGTTCGAGAGTAAGAACTAGAATTTCAGCTTTAAGAGGGAACGTTGCTCGACGATATTGTACAATCTCTACCTATCTACTCCTATATATGTATGTCGAGGAAAATTAAAGGGGATGTTTCGCGAAGGCCGCAGCGTTTTCCCCCGAAATCCTCAGTTTATTCATTTCTGAATAAGCAACTCCCAAAGTTTCCCGGTCGTGTGAACGAATACGTCTAATTAATTAGTTCCGTTGAATATTCTGGAATGGTAAGAAAATGATTTTTCCTTTGTAAATCGTTGTAACGCGAGCAAGAAGAAAACGGCTGATTGAAAAGATAAAAAAAAAACTTTGTCTATACGTAAAAAATTATAAGCGTAATAAAGTTATATCCAATAATTAGATGGTGTAGTCCGATCGGAACAGAACTTCAGTTTTGAGGCTTCGGTTGTATATTTTAATCAGAACTGCGATGCCATACGACGGAGAAACTCGACTGAACAAAGGAGTAAAAAAAAAATGTACACACCTATATACATACATATTGCATCAAGTTTGGCATGAACGAAATAAATCCTGTTTGAGAAATCCTTCGACTTTTCCTTCTTCTTTTCTAGTAGACGAGGAAAGGGGGTGGTAAAAGTCCCGAGTCATTGACCACGTCTCGATATCCGCGATGCTTCATCTGTTCGATATAATCGTTTTTTGTTCGTGGGCCGTAATTTCATTACATCGTCGTCCAGCGTCGAGTGAAACCGTTTCGCGAAACTCCACACCTTATTATTCCAATATCCCGACAAATACGTACCCTCCTCCTCATTCCTCATTCACGTATGGACACACGGGCACCGAATATATTTGCGCAAAGCTGCAAAACGAAGTACCAACCAAAAATACGATTCCGAGCTCGTGCCACCTCACACGCGAATGAGTTTAAAATATCCACAAATAATGTCCCCGTTACTTACGCCCCGAGAGCCTCGGTGGACTCCGTTTTCCCTCTTCTCTTTTCTCTTTTCTCTTTTCCCCTTTTCCCCTTTTCCTTCGGTACCTACTCGCGCGTCTGTCGCGGGTACTGTAAATATTTATACAGACGAGATATTAACGTCGGAAGTTGCAAGCCTCACTCAGCCTGGCGAGATATACACGTACATAAGGTATAGATATATACGATATACGATTCGCGGCGGTAGGATATATGCAGAAGGTATACCCTCAAATCTCTCGCCACGCTTTTCTCTTTCCACGTTTATCCAGTCGCCCCTCGTCACCCGCTGCCGCGGAGCGAGAGAAGGCTGGATATTGTAATTTGCCAAGGTATGAGGTATATAAGGTATACATATAATAGGTGGGTGCGGGGAGGGTTACAGGTTACTATATACGCGCTACGAAATACGAATCTTCATACTTCCACGTATTATATGAGCTACTATACCGGGTTCGTATATAATCGACTGTTATTGGAAACCATGAAAGCTATCTCGTAACGCCTGCGAACCGACAAACTCGATTTTTTTCTTTTTCTTTCTTTTTCTCTTCTCTTTTGCAAAATTTCTGTTGGCACAAGAATTACGCGGAGAATCACCAACCCGGCCGAAGTTTCGCCCAGACTTTTCCCAAACAGAAAGTCAAACGATGCGGTTTCTCCGAAGCAGGCTTCAACCGACCGAACTGAGATTTTACGGCAAAAAAAAAACAACAAGTAACCATTACGACTACTTATCGGTGAAAATTTTATTTTCTCAATAAAAATCGTACTCGTCGAAGTCATAATCTTTTCTGAAATGAGATCACTGAATCTATAAAATAAATCCTTGGACAAATTTATTCAACATCCATTTAATTTCCCGATAATCGTTTTTCCCTTTTTTTTTTTTTTTTCATCGCATCGTCCGCGCAGAATGTATTTCACGGAGCGAGAACACCGTGTGCCAGTTTTCCATAAACTAAAAGCTTTCAAATTTCCAGCCCTGTACGAGGATGAAAAAAAAAGAACAGAAAATGGAAAAAAAGTAAAAAGTAAAAACGAAAAAGCCGTATCGTACCGTGACACGGGTCCAACTGCACGAACCGTACACATAGGTGTACGTACGAACAAGAGCCGTTCGCGGCAAGCGGAGGACAAAAGTGGAAAGATAAGCAAGAATATTACAAATTTGGCCAAAATTCCCTGGGGAGTCCGCGTCGGCGGTGGGTGTAGAGTGTACGTGGAGAGCGAAGGGGGGTTCAGGTTATAGCCGACGATGGTTTCCGATCGATGAGAGAATACGTTTTCATTCCCGGAGGAGTAAAGCCGTTAATTTTGTAGAAGCGTTCGCGTTTCAACGATGAGAATTTGTGCCTCGGCACGATTCTATGGTTTTTGCGGGCGCCTTTGTACACGGCAACAAACCCCTTCGCGGGTGCCCTCAAAACCTACACACGGGCGTCCCTCGCCTCTCCTTACCAACTGTCGCCCTCTGACGCTGCACCCCTCAACGATTCCCCCCCCCCCCCCCCCAACGCCCCCGATGCCCGCCACATTTATGCCGACCATCGTTCACGGCCTTAACGGTGTAACGTGTTAGCGTGGGTTTTAGAGCTTTTTAATGCTTTTTAATGCCTTTAATACTTTTTAATGGCGTACCGCTCCTTCGCAGCTCCGAGTAGCTATTATCGATATTTACACTGGAATTTGAGTGGTAATAGAACCGTACCGATCTAGACACCGTGTACTAAACCACCGCTGCCACCGCCACCTTCGAAATGTGGCTTTCGAAAGGCTATAGAGCCTCCCTCGTCTACCTGTATTGTTCGACATGTTTTACGGTGTCTGGACGTGTTTATAAGGAGATCGAGATACGTGAAAGACTCGTGAACCGAAAGTGCAAACTTTTATGGTGCATCGCCTTCGACCCTTGATGCAATAACCGCAAGAACTGATTGATTTTCTCCTCATTCGCATTTGCGCTACGTTCACCGTTGAATTAAGCACGACTCGCTTTGATCCCTCCCTCCCATTTTTTGTTTTTTTCTTTTTTCCTCTCCTCATCTCAGCGGATCTCTAAAAATAAAAGTGAGAAATAAATAAATCAGGGCATCGGATCGCAAAGGCGGCACACGTGTGTATTCGCGTATGGCGAGCAGTCGCGGAGGACGGAGGGTTGAGGTTGTAGGTGGCGAATGACGTAGAAATGGGTTGCGGGGACAGAAAAGATGGAAGATAGCGAATCCAGCTAACATCTAGCAGCACCAGGAGCGGTATGTGTACAGCCAACCAAGCGACAGGGTAAACAGCTTTATAGCTAAAGCGACTCTGAATGCTATTCGTTTTGACGAAGCAGACTTTCGAGCGCGGGATTTCGCCGCGGTTCAACCACGGTACAGATATGGGTGGATGGTGGTGGTGGTGGTGGTGGTGGTGGTGTACCGTCAAAACAATCTTTTTCTCCGCGGATGGCAGCATTTTTCACGCTTTCGTTCGTCTCTCTCGATTCTCCGCGAAATTCTGTCGCGTTGTATACAGTCAGAATATGCAATCTACAAACTCAATTTTATCGTACGATCGATTTTTGTTTTTTTTCTCCCAACATTCGATTAGAGGGGAAAAAAATGAATGAACAAAATGGAACGGAGTGAAGGTGAATCGCTATCGAGGAGCCGATAGATAGGGAAAAATGAATTAAATGGACGGGTGAATAAATAATGAAAAGTGAAAAATCGATGAAATTTATTTGATCGGTTCAACCCGCACGCGAATATACCTCATATTATCCATCCGCACGTGTGTTCACGTATAGGAGGGAAAACAAGGCGTGCAAAATATTTGCGCCCGGTCTAATATTATCCTAAAATATATAGGGAGGTATACCTAGGCGCGCACGAGCGCGTGTCAGCTGTGCATTACGAGCGTAGCATTATTTTAAATTGCACGCTTTTGCACCGGTGATGGTGATCATTTTTCATTCGATAAAAGCTAAGGTGTGAATATAAATAGCTTAGCAAAGAGGTAATCGACGCGCGGTTATATCCTAGTTTTCTTTTTTAAATTTTTCCCCTCCAAAGTATGAAAAATTGTCCAGAGGTGGTCGCTCAATTAAACGATGTGTAATTACGTTCTCAATATACAATATTCGAAAAATCCGACGAACCAGAGGAACATCTCGGCTTATAACCACGGGATATCCAGGGTCACAATCGCATCGAGCTATACGTACGCACGGTTAAATCATAAGTGCAGAAAACTTCACTTGAGGTATCAGAGTTTAATATCGGTCGCGTGTTCGCCAACGTGGACGTAATGCATTCAATTATCTTGTAGAATGTAGAGAAACGACGTCTCCAGGCGCAACGTTTCAACTCGGTAACCTCTAGCTGGCGTGGAAATCGCTAAAGCAGGACGTGCGTTGGTATGAAAGCTGCCTCGTACTCTCTCATAACCCTTCGTCCTTAGAAAAAATAAGTGTGTTCCACTGCGAGGCGTGTTCGCACCGAATTACCCCGTTCGGTTCTTTTTTATTCATTTTTTCTAATTTTTTATTTATTTATCTTCCGTTTTTTTTTCTCGTTTGCGCGTACCCGCCACTTATCTCTTCATTTATTCCAAGGGATTCGAGCGACTACCTATATACAGCTATGTACAAACGGCGCTATGAAATCTGCAAGATAATTTCGGCCGGAAACGGCAATTAATTTACGCAAATCCCACGAAAGCAAAAAAGAAGGCCGACGTATACAATTTCATTCGTAAAATTTCAAATGTAGATTATCGGATAATCCAGCTCAAAAAATTTTTAAGACAGCCACTCTGACCCTTCAGGAATTTCTTCTTTTTTTTTTTTTTTTTCATTATCCTTCCATTTTCGAACCCCTGGGGTAATTTCGATGTATGAAGACCTCGGTGTTTGCTGTAATCGATTGCGAAGAAAAAAAAAAACGGAATTGAACTCACGGAATTTTCCGTTTTACAAAATTAGAGCCTTCGATCGTGTCGTACGATAACCGGGGGCCAATAATACCGGCACCGAAACTGATCGGCGATAATTTCACTTCACCGTAAACGGTGCGAAGGTCCGTTGCATTTGGGGCGACCCTTGGACTTTGGGGTAGTAAAAATAACGGGAGGTAACGATATGTTATATTATCGAAATAAAAAATAAATTCAGACTAGAAATCAGCTATTTGTGTACAGAGATCAGGTTCGACGAAATCGTATACGCGGAGCGTTATTGGCTCGAATCATGCCGGATCAGCGAAAAAATGAACGTCGATATTATTATACATGAATGAAATCCCCGAAGACCGCGGTGACTACCGTAAAAATGAGCATCACGATCCGAGGGAAACCAATAAATTTCTCATAAACACGCCTTATCTATTCCCCATCAATAAAATCCGAATCTTTCCAATAAAGCGTCGCGCATTGTCCAAACTTCCCTATGCGGTATGCCTTCTTCGCTGCAGTGTTTCAGAGCCCGGCTCGCTCAAGTTTCGACGAATTCTCTCTATTTCTCCTCTTTCCATTTTACGAGAATTTTACGTTTTGTCATCACAAGTATTTTGATACCCACCCCGTCCTCGCGCCGAGGAAAATTGCTCGATGCTTTTTTTCTCATTTTTCCCCTTGTTCTTTCTTTCCTACGATGGCGTGCGGAAGACGCGTGGTCAAAATCGTGAATTTAGTCCAACGGAATCTGAAATAGTATCCCGCAATTTTTACGACGCAAAATTTACGAGCGTTATAAACCTTTTTTTTTTTTTTTCGCATTATAAGTATGACCGACAAATTTAACGCGCATAAAATATAAAGTAGGACCGAAACGTTCTTAGGTTGATTTATAGCGGGTCGGGTTGACAGTAAGAAATACAAATTATACGGCTCATTATAAACGTTATCTAAATAAGCAAACTCAAAGGAGCAGGAAGTTCGGGTCCTACGCCGGCGGTTTACATGTACGCGAAAATGAACGTGGAACGGCGAGAGTTTTTAGACGAAGAATAAAAGTTGCGAGCGTAAATTCAATTACTTTGGGCGATACCCGGGCGGGCACAGAACGACGAAGACGGTAAAGCGATGCCAAGTAAATAGAGGAATTTGAAAAATTCCAAGACCGCGCCGGGCATAAGTTAGTCTGGATGGAAAGTCTGAAAGTATATATCGCGTGTCACGTATATAAAAGAAAGAGGCGCTTTAACAACGAAAACAATTTCCGTGCATTGCCGCGCGAGTTACCTATTTTCCAGTATACGGTGTAATTTCACCTACATACCTACACCGCACCTAGAAACATGAAAGCTACACGGTATACACGTTATCCTTTTTTCTCTTTTTCATTTTCCCTTCATTTTTTCTTCCTTGTTTTCTCGCTCGTTCTCCTCCTCTCCTCCCTTTTTCCAAGCTCTGCCTCTATTCCGCATCGGGGTGAGAAAGTGAGCCGGAGGTTTTCCTCGTAGATATAATCTGGGCCAACCGGGGAGGGCTTTGACACCGAAGCTTGCAAGTTTCAATGCACCTACATACGTTGCACGTGTGCGTTGTAGGTACACGCGACTACTTAGGCCTGTTTCGAGTGAGAATAGTGCGGCATTAATCCACGCCCATTATCACCGTAGTCGCGTTCTCGCTACCAAACGCCGTTTTACAAAGTAACGCAAAGCCAATAATTCTAGAGTTGGAAATTAGGGGGCTCAGCGATCCTAAATATGTGGAGCATTATATTTACACGTGTGTACGCGGCTCGCAAAGAGCCACGATTACGAACCCACAACCCTCGCAGCTATAACGACGCGGAAAGTCAAAACTAGGTTAAACAGCCGAGTGTAACTGCGAATTGATCATACGTAATGGCGCAGGAAAGAACTTCGAATCCCAACTGTAAATTTCGAAGATTAATCGAAACACGACGTTCCAATGAACGTTTTGCATTTTATTTGTTTCGCGGATTTTTATCGTTCGAACATCTGCTGTTCGAAAGGCGTAGGCACGTGTAGGTGTACGAAGCTAAGCATTTCGTTTTCCGAGGTCATTAAACGGGCCCAGCTGTTTAACAAATCGTAATCGAGTAGATGTCAAACGTTCAAAGCAGCCGGTGTAGGTATTTCCGTGCTTTAATTTTTTTTTATCTTTTTTTTTCCGAATCCGAAGTGAAAATTGTACCTTGTACAGCGAAGCGAATCTTTTGCCTGCTGTTGCTGCTGCTGCGGGTTCGAAAATTTGGCGTATAAAACAAAAGCAAGGTATAAAAAGGCGAAAATGAACGAGAGCAGAGGGGTGAGAAAAGGAATATGAAATCCAGACGTTAACGTTATCGCTGTCGCGAACAAGGAACACGCTAGTCGAGCGACGACTCGGTGGCATAAACTTGTGTGAAATCAGAATTAAAAGGCGGGTGAACTTTTGGGGTTATTCGACATGAATACATAGAAACCGCGCGGATCAGACGGCTGTATAATATGTAGAGTTACAGCCATTCGTGAAAAGGCTCCGCGTTTACTCGGAAGCTTTTGTATCGCGGCATGGAGGTATATATGTATAGGTATATCGCGCGATCACCGAAATGCACAGTCCATTAAATATCCACAAATTGAACGAATACGGAGCCGACGCCAGGTAGTAAAATGAAACGAATTTGAAAGCGACGGCCTGGATTTGATTTGCTGTATCTCGGAGGTCGTATAAACGGTTTATACAAACCCACCGCTTACATACCCCTTTTCCACTACTTTGCAGCGCTCCTTTTGACCCACCCACCCCCCCCCCCCACCCTCCACATTGAAACGATTCGCGAAACGATTACGTGCTCCGGGCTTTTATCAAGTATAAAATACGTAAGCGCGTAGCTTCCTTCGTTACTTGGTTTTTTTTTTTGTGTCTCCTTTTTCCGTAATTGGTACTGAAGTACTGTACCAGCGATAGTGATGCTATAGCTGTATATATATATCTATTCGCCGACGATCACGTTTTCTACTTATTGCAAGAAATCACGACATTTTCATCATCAATACGTATCGACGATGCAATTTATCGTCCTTCGACTCCGCTGTGACGTGATTCTACCCTCGTCATGCGATCGCTCATCTATCTATACCGCGAGACGGTTCGGAATTTCCGCCCGCGAATTTGGACGATTCAAATTTTCATCTCCGAAAATCAAAAATCGATCGAAATACGATGAAACGAAGAGAAAAAGAGGTTTCGTAATTAGAAGCTGTTTCTAGAGCTGCGATTCGTAAGGTGAAAATGAGCCGGAATCGTGAAACGGTTATGTAGGAATATTCGTCACTCCCACCAGATTTTTTATATTAGTATTTTTGAAAGCAAACCCAAATCCGTCGTTAGCACGTTTAATCCCTTCTAGCTTGATTATTACGGGATAAGAGTTAGCTACAATTACTCTTGAGACAATACAACACTGTCCGGGCTATTCTTCCGCAGAACTCACCCCATCACGCGTGTTAATCCTCGGTAAAAGTGTTCTTGCCGAGCGAACGTGGAGAACGATGAGTAAAGGCGACAAAGAGCTAGCGAGAAGGAGATGGAATTACGTGAGCTTTGTAGGAGTGCAGGGAGAGAGACGGAGAGGGATGAAGAGAGAAAGAATAATAACGGGATGCTGCAGCAGTATGGCTGGTATTTTAGCAATTGTTGAAAATTTCGCTCGTTTGTAACGTCTGCTCGTCGGATGACGAGGAGTTGCGATGATCGTCATTTCATAAATAGAGGACTGCCCCTGCCGTTAGCAGAATTATACGCTCGGGGCGTTTTCCAAAGTTGTTAACAATAAATTAATCCTTGAATTTCAAAAGTTTAGTTTATAATCACCTCGTCATTGTACACGTTTCGATTTATAAAGATAAAATAAATGCAACATTATCGGGCGTATTGATCCGACGGATGGCCCAATCGCGGAAGAGAATAATTGCAAAAGATTGTAAAAATGAATGGGATGTATGATAGATGAGAAGGGTAAATGAAGAATTGAAAAACGATAGGATGAACAATGAGGATAATAAGAAAAATGAAGAGAAAAGGAAAAGCAGTCTTCATACCGTAAACGAGGTCGCTGCCAAGATGGCAGCAATTATCGGTGACGGATGACGAGAATATATTCTTGCTAAATTGATACGTCTGATGTGAATTTGCGATATTGCTCGAACGAAACGAGAAGAATGGCGCGCAGGATATTGAATCGTATGATCCCGGTGAAGGTAAGGAGAAAAAAATTTCAAACTGAGCGGAAAAGATAACTCAAAAATGAAACTGCGTCGAGACGTCGTGCCGAGCATGCATACTTCCCGTGTAATCAACGAGAAGCAATTGAAAAATCGGAAGTTTTTAATTCTCATCACGTGACTAAAAAGGGAGGGGCTATATTGACTAATAATTTCCACGTCACGCGAGCCCATTTTTTTGTTTTCGTAATTCATTCCAATTTTTTCGACCTTTTTTTCCTCGTCTCCTCTTTTACGATCACTTTGAAAAAAAAAAAGGCGGAAAAATTGGATTCTTATTTATTTGCGAATGATTAATTCATTTGAGGTTTTTTTTTCTCTTCACAGATATGACGAATGTTCATGTCATTGAAGGAGCGAAGGGCGTCGCGACGACACGTTCGTCGGATATATTATTAAATAGCATGTTTTCATATTTCCGTTGTTATCGTGATTTATTACCATCAAATTAAGTTTTTGCGTGCGTCGCGCGTAGCGTCGCGACGCCGTGCGATACATATACCATACCAGCAGGTACACGCTTCCACGCCTAACGTCCGTTCACATCCCTTGGCCGGGGATGAGTCGGCGTTTCGTGGTCATTTAGACTGCCAAATCATGATATCGATGATATTGACCATTATCAACCGGGCGAAAAAACTTGGTCGTTTTAACGGCAGCGTTCTTTTTTCCACGGTCGATTATCCTTTCGCTCAGCTTTTCCTTTTTATGTCGAATACTCATACAAGGTATGCTTCTGCAGAGTGAAAAGTTACAGATAAGATTTTCAAATCAAATTTCTACAACTTTTTTATGCCATAGTTTACAAAAAATGGCTTGATTGAATATCTGAATCCTAAGTAGGTACGATGAATATATTTTTACTATCGATTCCTCAATGCTTTTCCAACATATTTCATCTATGCAGCTACGAATTAATCTCATCGAGATATCCTTGGTTTTTCACTTTTTAAATAAAAAAATTGCTAATAACTCAGTCGATTTTGCAGATAGATCAGTTTTGCTTTCATATTCGAATTCCTCGGGTGAAAATACATCAGAATAGCGTATGAACCTTGATGAAAAAATTCTTGATTCTTTCACCCCAAAATCTAGAAAAAATCCGAGGGAATGTTTTCGATTTTTTGGCCAAAAATGAAGTGTTTTGAAAATCGATTGTACGATGCTAATTCAAAATCAAAAAGACAGGCTTCGAAGTGTTCGCGTATTTCGTGCACATAGTCTGCAGGACTTCGGAGAAATTGTTTAACGCATAAACACGAGAAAAAAAAATGCTGACGAAAAAAAAAAAGAAACCACCGCGAAAAATCTGAAAACGAGAAGAATAAAAAAAATGCCCAAGCACAGCTGGACTCCGCGCGGGGTGTTACAGACAGAAGGTTACGCCATCCACCGTGGAAAAAGACAGAGGTGGTAATATATTATATCGTGGAGAAAAACGAAGGAGAAAAAAAAAAATGAAACACGTGATGCATAAACGCGTGTAGCGCGAACGGATTATGCTATACAAGGTACCCAAAAATAAGAACGAATAAAAGCGGGGCAATAAAGTAAGAAGCGAAGCGAGGAGGGAGAGGTGGGGAAAAAATGATGAAATAAAATTCTAAATCATAAAAGAAAAATGAAAAATTACCCCGCGTAAAAATGCCCCGCGCGTGTCTGCAGCATAAACTAATTTATACAGTGATTATGCGAAAGGACATCGTCGAGGATCGGTCTCGCTTTTCGTATCCATTAAAGTCACTACCCTTGTACATCTTATGATACAGAGACGATATCAAGTTCAAGCTGTGTGTATGCCTATATTATTCGTGTTGGCTATTTTTATTTTTCATCGTAGTGTGCGTGCGGCAAAAACCGTGTGCCAGGGAAGTTCACGCGTTGATTTACACTAAATATATACAAAGAACCTGGCCGCGATAAGCTTAGCATAAATGTTCCGGAATATCACAGCGTGATATAGATAAAGATGTAGCCGAATTTACCATCTACTTTTCTCTTCGCGTGGTACCCATGGCCTGAGGGTGGCTAGAGGTTCGCGAAGAAAATCCTGAACGTTTCACCTTCCGTACTACGACGATGGTTATAATAATATAGTTCCAATTCATTTTCTCTTTCATCCCGATACAGTGTCCCAAATCAAAAAAAAAAAAAGGCAAATCAAAAGTTGATAAAATCTGAAAAATATTAAATTCCACGTATAATAAAAATGATATCCAGTTTCGTGCTATAATTTTACCGAATCGCTGCGATAATATTATACCCGTGGTGAAAAAATTTCAAACATTTTTTAAAACCAAAAATAAAAAAAAAAGAAATGAATAAGAATAAAAAAATTCGAGCGTTGGTCGCTTCGTTTCTCAATTGCCATGGATATATTCATACGTATACATAGATACGGGGGTGTGTCTACCCTTATAATTAGTTATTCGCTCTGCTTTTTTTCCCCCGAACGTTATCGTACGTGTAGTACAGCAAATCATGTTTTTTAATTTTTTAATTTTTTAATTTTATTTTTGTTAATCTGAAACTCGCAAATGAATTTCAGCTCCGCTCGAGCGTGTGAATGTACACGCGAGCATGGATATATACGTACGTACCTAACCACTATCGGCATTTTTTCATTAAGCACAGATTGTAATAAATTGATAAAAATTTCACAGTAGCCATGTATAAAGGCTGCACACGATTCCCATCTCCCCTATTACATCGAAACGTAGAGAAACTAGCGTCTGTGAATACGTGTGTGTAGGTAACAACGTAACGCTTCGCACCGTTGCGGTACCTACACACGTACTCACTCAGTACCCTATGTACTACATCTATTCCGAAATACATAGCGAGTCGTTCCGATCAACCGGAAGTAATCGATGTTTAATTTCTTATTATTTTATTACGCAATGAAAATGAGAGGAATAAGAAAAAGCGAGGAAGATACCCCGACATCTTTTCCTGAATAGAATCCGGAGAGAAATACGCTAGTGTCGGGGTCATAAACGAAAAAAAAAAGAATAAAATAAAAAAAATGAGAAAAAAAATCCTTCGCTAAAAAGGAACTGCGGAGAAGCGCCTGTCCAATGGAAGAAAAGTATTCGAAAAGTATGTATATGTACGTGAGTGTGACCTGTCCGTATACATAGTTTATAGGTATATATGTATATACAGGAGGAAACAGCCCTTGGAGGGAGGGGTAAGTTTTCGGTTGAATTGCGTGTCAGGGTGCCCTAGCCTTTTACTATCCTGAAGTAGGAGGAGTATAACGTCTCTGGGCTTCGGCTGCCTGCCTGACCCACCCCCGTTCAACCGTGATCCCGTGCAGAGTTTAAGGCAGTCAGACCCGCTACAACCCAGCACGCCTCCTATCAGGCGTATTACGATCCATAAAGGGTATAATTACTGATAACGCGGTTGGAGTTTAGATACCTTCACACCTGATATCATCGGCGGAATTCTTGTTTTTCTACTTATAGTACAAACTGCAGATGTCACGGGTCGAAATATCCTGTACGAAAAAGCAGTTGCGGACTGCCTGAAAGACAGGGAGACTCGGAAGTGCAGGTTGCGATATCGAGTGCGACAAGTGGAATTTTTCGATCTCGGATCGGGATTATTGAATTAGCTTTTTGCGGCCTTCGATAATTGAGTACAGGTACCATCGCATCGATATAGCTTCCAGCCCATATCAGCTGAGTTAGCCTAGTACCGTGGAATTTATCGATCGGAGTTCGAGTTGTTATCAATTAGGTATATCGGAAATGCCTCCGTAGTTTGGATTTCGCAGAATCTGTCAATTAATCACCTCACGTACGCTTGCTAATAAAACTGAATTCCCGTACGGTCGTCATAGATGGATTCGACGTTTGATTTCAGCGATAATTTCTACAGTCTATAAATATGTACGGGGTTGAAGTAAACCGCAACAATTATTCCCGAATGAAAGTTTTTCGTACCTCTTTCGACCGTACGACATTCGCGGTGAGGGTACGAACGAAAAACGAAAAATCGAACAGCCGAGAAATGTTGAAACCAAAAACATGACAAAAAAAAAAAAAAGACACAAATCATTCCACGCTGAACGCGATTGCCGTCCGTTAGTCGGGTTGACCAGAATTTCAAACTCAAAATATAACCACTCGCTCTACCGTCAGACGCGTTTGCCCAACTGATACATCTGACGCAAAAAAAGGAGATGAAAAAAAAAAAATTGAATAGAACATAAATAAAAAATAAACGAATGAAACAACTAGTTCAAAATATGGAGGCCAGAAAATATCCATTGACTGCAGCGCATTCAATTCCGGTTAAATATAACTGAGCGACCAACTGCGAAATACCCATCCTAGCTCGAGATCCGCATTAAATATGTTAGCGTAATTATACATGGGAGAAAAATATAGAATTGAAAAAAAAAGAAAAGAAAAAAGCAAATGTTACGAACAGAAAAAACATATCACGGCTTCGGTATATGTTATTTCAATTCACGAAATGACCGAGTGATTCTTTTTTTTTTTTCTTTTTTGAATTTTCCTTTGAAAAAAATAACTTACGAAATGTTGAAAGACGATAAATAGGTGGGTGGGTGGGTGGGTAGGTAGGTAGGTACGTGATACAAGTGGTATAGATATACGTGCATAGCCGTGAATCGTGGCTTCGTGGCTTCGTAAGGGTATAAATGTAGAGATCACTTAATTATAAACTCGGTGAAGTGTCGCTGAAACTTTTTTTCAACCTTTGCAAACATTCTATTAATCTAAATAGTCTCTTTATGCATTCAGATGTATTTTACACCAAAGCTCGCACCTGACCCATATATCTACCGTGAGTAATTATTCGCTCGCCCTTCTCCAACATGTTTTATTCTACCGCATAGAACTACGTATATATGTACAACATCCTACACACTGTGATACACACGTATACATTATTACGTAGATTAGTAACAAAGTTTGATAAATAATTCACGTAATGTACAACCTAAACTTGCGCTGGAACGTGCGAGTAAGAAAACGATAAAAAAGAAAACGTATTCCATGTAGCTGGTACTTCGAAAAACTGCAGAAGCGAGTGCGAATCGTGTGACTCGATCGCCTTAAGGAATAGGAAAAAAAAATTTCCGCACGTGATTAAATTATGGAAAATTGACTTTTGACAAGTGTCTTTCGTTGTACAAATTTGCGAGAAAGAAAAAAAATCAAAAAGATCGAAGCCTCGAACAAATAAAGCACATTACGGCGGAGTCGACTATAAATTCAAAGATTAAACGACGATTCACGGATGACGAAGTGCGTGATAAATTATTATCGAAGGATGTCAATGTGCGTATATATATAAATATACGCAGGTACGAATAGCCCCATTGGCTTCGAGGGTTGAGGGCATCAGAGTTTATTTACGGATCGGTCCTTTGGCCAGGTTTAGCTTGGACGTATTCCCAGAGGCACTCTAAACTCGAATCTGATTAACCGTTGCCCAGAATGCACCGTTTATTACGTGCTGCATCGAGCACGGTTTGTGTATCTATCCATCTAACTGACGCCACGGCTGTAACATCACCAGCCGCCACCGTTCATCCTCCCCGAGCGACGAACGCCCACTTTCCCTCTTCCTCCTTCCTCATTTCCATCCCCCGACGCCGCAACTTCTCGCCTACTTTCTCGTCAATTTTACTCCCTTTTTATTTTATTTTATTTTTTCTTCTCTTCTCTTCTCTTCTTCTCTTCTCTAGTCATCGTAAATTCACTACGAGTATACTCGGAAAATCCGGCGGCGTCAGAGTCGCCCCGACTCAAAATGAAAATTGAATAACTGCGGGATAATCAGAGTCGTCGAGAAGATTTTCTGGAACATATTCAATTACGCGTAGACCTCCGGAACGAAGAGATAGCTCGAATTATGATACCTACTGTTAAACCTACTTTTTCTTTCGCTCTGGAGTTTCACGACGGCAACCCCCGATTAATTTGAAGCTATAGCGGCCGCTCGCCGCGCGGTAATAATTGTATCACGCGACGTCGGTGAAGAAAAAATTCCACCACGTTTCCACGTTGTACAGGTTTACTCCTTCGTCCCGAATTTTACACGGTAATAAAGAGCGACGACCGAACGTAAAACACCGGATCCGAACGAAACCGAAAAAAGAATTTTCACCGAAACTCCCGTCGTAAAACACGACACGACGACGACCCTAAGGTCAAACTACTTTCCGACTCTTCTAATATACGCCCTAACTACAGGCAGCCCTACAAAAGTAATGGACGTATTTTCCGATTATCAATGTAATGTTAGTTTCTTCATTCATTCGTTTGTTTCATCCTCTGCTCAGATATCCGCTGTACATCAATTTCCAGATGACGACTGTATTTTCCATCTCATCATCCTGCAGCAGCATAGGTTGTAGATAAATATCATGCTATGCACAGTTGAGACGCATTCTCAGCAACGATTACACTTTTTTCAAGTGCGTGCTGTACGATGATTAGCGAAGCTCGTGTATCAAAGTTTTAACCCACGTTTAATCCGCGGGGTAATTCGTAGCGGAGTTACGTCACACCATTGTACGGAAGTATTGGATGACGATATTTCCTTTCCGCTGACCAATTTTTTCCGCTAAAATATTGGCGTAAATTTTAATTATTTTTTTTTTTTTTGTTTGCTTCGTAGATTATCCGAAGCAAATCGGTCTCCCTCGGCCGATTACCCCAGCAGTGTTTGTTTTGTAACGCGTATCGAGTAAGTTGCTGGCGAAATTTCTCCAGACAATATCCGCAGTTTATTACGCAATCGAATCATCGATTGTATAACGATGAACGGGTAGCGAATATGATATGGAGATAGAGTAGAAGTGCGTAATATAGGCGGGAGTGTTTTACAACGGCGAGCAAGTATCGATCGCGGATAACATGTACGCGTATAATTCGGTACCAATTACATGAATTTCGAAACACAAAACGTTGCACGGAAAACTAAAACCGAACGGCCTTCCGGAAGCCAAAAATGTAATTCTAAACGTGATCGAAATAATGGAATTGAAAATTCGGGGTTGGTTAATTGTACAAAATAATCGGGCGTTCCGTTACCTTATATTAGATTACCGATAACCGGGTTGATTTACCATCGAGTGTACCCTTTGCGCGGATTCTTTTTCGAAACAGATCTTCGAACCGGACATCGAACTCGATTAGCTAGCGACTCACCCTCTCCCGCTCAACGCGATAAAATAGCTCGAAGTTGAACTGCAGATATTCGTCATCGTTCGATATTTCCGATACACGTCGCAGCACATCTTGTGACACTCCGCCAACGTTTTTCCATACGATCCGTTTTTGTATCTCATCTACGTTGGCTGCGGAATTTTATTTGCTCGTATAGTTTAGAAGACGAGCGCATGCGAAAAAATATAGAGACGATTCGACCTTTTCTTTTTTTTTTTTTCTTTTTTTTTTCGTCCGACTCGGTAAATGAAATTATGAATCAGATAACGAGAAAAAGGGGTGAGCAGAATGACGTTTCAGGCGATGAAAGTTAAAAAATAAGATAAGGTTGAACGGAAATGAATTAAGGAATGGGAAAAAGTCTTGACTTTAAAGACTTTTTATTCTCGACTCGTCGACGATTCTCTCAAGTCCACCGGGATAGAAGAAGGATAAGAAGGTAGTTAGTATACGAGGAGACATTAGCGGCGTAACGGAAACTCGGGGGGGGGGGGGGGGGGGGGGGTGACCGACGTGGAGAACTTCCACGTTTCTCTTCTCCTCTCGTTCCACGATCTTCAAGACCCGCACTTATCCCCGTTAGTCGTACCCATCTTTTCCAGCTTCTTCTTTTCGAGAACCCGCGCGTACACCTCAACGGGGGAAATCGATGCCGGACAAAAACACACAGGGAATGCAAGAACGGGGATGAAGCCGACTGCAGCGATCGGGGATTCTCGCCGACGACGATACAGTCGTAGCGAGCATTACGAGAAAATAACCGGAAGTCGAAAAATCGCCACGAAAAGTCGTTTGAATTTCTCGGGGCGATTCGATGGCCCGGTTTTTTGCCTCGCAGAAGAATCTTTCCTCGAAACCATAGCACGTAAGGCGAACCGGTCGATTTTGTTGCGTGGAAACAATCGATAGGTCAAACGTGTGCCCGACGTACATTGTGCGGGAAGAATCGCGACAGTTTCCAAGAATTAGTGCGTCCTGAGGAAGTCTAATACGGAATTGTTTAATTAAGATTTGGTGGAACGTGATCGGGGCCGAGAGTCCGGGATATACCGCTAATACGAACGAATGTCCGCCCGACATTTTCCGTGAATCGAGTACCAATCGGCGTCACGCAACCAACTTCTTTATGCTCCGTACATTGTTACACAAAAAATAACAACTTCCGCCGGAATACCCACGTCTAAAATTCTCCGCCATGTCCTGTATTTTTTTATTCAATTCTGATTAATTTATCACGATTTTTTCAATATTCCGCACCCATAGTCGGCGTACGCGGGGTCCTCGGTTGAACGGAAGGACGTCATTTCTAACGAAGAAAAGTATTAAATTTTGATTGGCTTCTTCAAAGGAGTTGATCAAAAATACCGGGAGAGCCGCTTGGAACACGGGAAAAGAAACTTAAGTTTATATCCACCGAAGCCAAAAACGTGCACTCCGCATTTGCGTCGACGTGATTTTATACACGGTCTAGGTACGCAGACGGTGGTCGAAAGTTGAATAGACCGTCCGTCGTGGAATTTTCAAACTCATTATAGAATCGAGCGCAAATTACCCGGTGGGATGACGATTGAATAGAAGAAGAAAAATCTACGACAACGTTAACGGGCGTTCAATCGTAAACGATCTTTGCAATAAATTTCCCAGCAGCAATGGGGTGTAAAATAATAGAGAAATTATAAAACTATCAAGGTCGAATTATAACGAACGGGTGAATGAGGAGGTTGTTGCTGAGAAAAGGTGAAGCTGTGCGTTGCAGATTTACCCTAGAGCGGAGCGAGAGAGGGCGGGCGTGCGGACGATCGAAAGAATTCATAGTGGCGATTAATTAAGCGGGTTGCTAATGAGGAGAAGGACTCCGCGTGAGAGGGTAAGAGAATATTTAGCAGTGAAGTCTGTTCTTCCGTGACGGAAAGGTAGGGAAGTGGAAGTGAAGTGAAGTGGAGGTGGCGGCGGAGTCGGAGGTGGAGGCGGAGGCGGAGGCGGAGGTAGAGTTGGAGTGGAGCTGGTTGCGGGCGGGACGTTCATACCCGCGAGTAAAAATCATTTCTTTCCATTTCATTTTGCGTCGTTCGTTTCATTACATTTCATTTCATTTGGTTTCATCTTATTTTATTTCATTTCATTTCATTCTATTCACTCTAATTTTCTTTCTCTCTCTCTCGGTAGGAGGCCCGATAAAACGATTTCAATTAGGGGGAACCGGGTCAGATTTCAAGTGACGTCTGCTTACGACAGCCCCGCGAAATATCCTTAACGAGGAAAAATTATAGTCCGCGAGTTCAAAATGGCATTTATCGGAGCTTTCGGTGGAAACAAGAGGATTCGAAGAGTCGCCGCTGCGAAAGATTTCGTCGTTCGTCGTCCAAATGGCAAACACAAGCGTCGTTTTCATCGCCGCGCAAAGACGTGCGAACAAAATGAAAAATATCGAACAGACAAACAACCAGCGTACGATGAACTCGACGAACTCGTAAGCGTGTTCTAAAATTTCGCGTAAATTTTCGTTTTTATTTTTCGCTATTCCGCTCGGCTGCGCGAACTCTCGAGTCGGTAATCAAGCGGTGCTGAAAATTTTCCATTTCTAGAAAGGTAATTTCCAGTTCATTTCCTAGTGAGTCTAGTTTAAGGTGTTACATTCAGCGTTAGCAGTCGGAATAGACGTAGCAGAAGAAAATTAAAAGAAAAGTAAAAGAGAGGCGGTGAGACGGTGAAAATCTTCTTACTCGCCATCTGCCGTGGAACGGAGAAGAGCCCCGTCGTTTCTCGCGTTACAAAACATCTTTTAATTACGGTTAGTTGCGACGTGATTCGAAGGGATTCCGGACTAAGAACCGCGGAGTCGTACCACCGAGAGGTGGCAAAGGTTCGAAATTACTCAAAGGTTTTTTTTTCTTACCGCGCTTCGACAAGCCTCAAACAAACAAGTTTCGTTCCGCGAGACAAATCCTCCGCTGTCTTCTTACCGATTTCATTCCCCAACAGAATCGTCGCACTCCCCTCATGTTCCTCGTTCGCTCTTACACCCATTTTAACCAAAATCACCGGCAACTGTACGCTCGTATAACGTCCTCCACTCGAGAAGTGGGTAGGTAGGTACTCGCCTGAGTACCAAAACTGTAACACGAGTACGACATTTCCGCACAATGGCACATCTCTCTCTCTCCCTCTCTCTCTCTCTGTCTCCTTCTCTTCCTCTTTCTCTTTATCTTTATCTTTCCCTCCCTCTTTTTACTCCCTCCAACTTCCCTCTTTCTGCTCCACTTCACGTTATACCCACTACTCTCCTTCGTTATCTTGAAAAGTTAACGTATAGGTATGTATCTACACGTGTACCGGCTATGTGTATCCACCGCTATTTATATAAACGTAGCGTATGTACGAGACGTTTATAGCGAACATGTGATATAAGGTGTTCCAGAAAGACAACAATTACATACACGTACGTAGTTTGAATTTAGTTCCACGTTTTCTCGTTACGCGACCAACTTAACCGTGGCCTACGACATTCGAGGGTTGACGCGATACAACAGCGATCCCGAGGGCGTACTTTGCATCCGATGAAATAATGAACTTAATTTCGCGCACACGCGATGAAACTGAATCCTTTATAACCAAGTTTATAGGTACGAACGTTATACCGCAACGCATAATCGACTCTCTCTCTCTCTCTCTCCCTCTCGCGTATTTGTTTTTTTTTCCTCCCACCCTCCATCCACCCTCTCTCGGTTCAATCATCAAATAAACAAATTCGATTATTGTTATCATCGTTGCAGCAATTTCCATAACCGCATCCGCGTTAATATTGGTACAAGTGTAGCAGGGGTGAGGGAATACAAATGCATATAATCCCGGCAATGCACACAATATCCGGTATGATACGTACGTGTATACCTAGGTATGCGCACGCCGTGTATGTACAGTATAATTTTGTAATATCGAGGTGCGTGCAGTACAGAGTCAGCAGCTTTGAAACGAGCAAAAGGGTCGCGTATAGGCGGTCGGACGTTGTCACCTGGGGACGGATAGGTAATGAGGTGCAACTACCGCAGCCCAACGGGCCTGACACTACACACCTGAGTCAAATGCTAGCCGGCACACATCGCGCGCACCGCTCCGCTGCAGCTGCACCCCGTTCACTGTACGTAACGATCAAGCGACTCGCCGTAACTACGCGCGATTTAATTATTCCGAATTGGTTTTCGCTAAAATACACCTTCGCACTCAAGTGTCAGATTTAAAATCCCACGCGGATTATTTATTCGTTTATTTTACTTTTTCAGCGACGTGTGTTTTTTTTTTCCTTTCTTTCTTTCCTTTTTTTCTTCTCGATTTTAATTTCACCCCTTACACACAACTTCACCGCAAAATTCATACGTACGTCCGCGCGGGCACGTCGGTACACGGGTGGTGAAGAAAAATGTACTGCGGTATGTGGATATGGATCTTGGTGCAGCAACAGCAACATCAACGGCATAACACGGTCGTTAGTGTAAAGTTGGAGCTGCGGGAGGACTTTAGCTTTCCAAGTCGTATATGTCATGTTATAATGTTATACCGACTTCAGGATTTAGTTGCGAGATAAATTGAAAGCGATATTACGTTCTTTTCAAATTTTATTCGCGTTTATACCGACGAATTTGAAAAGCTCACCAATTATTGCTCGACGATGCGAAGATTTTGTTGAAAATTTCATTTCTATATCGCAGGGTCAGAAGATATACCAGAGCATTTCAACCGAACGTACGCGAGAGAGAGAGAGAGAGAGAGAGAGAGAGAGAGAGAGAGTACGATCGTCGCGTGGCGTCGGTTGTCTCTGAAAGTGAGATTGAGCGAAGTGTAAAAAGATCATACTTGGTTTTTAAGAGATGAAAAATAAAAACATCTACCGGGTGCAGTTTATATCTCGGTGACAAAACGAAATAAACGCGGCGCTAGGTGTCAAACGAAAAATATCTAGGAACGGAGGAGAAAATTGAAAAGCTCCATTGGGATATTGCGAGCACAAAAGAGATCAGAGAGATTCTTCGTCCGAAAGTATTCCAGAATTTCTCTTTCTTTTCTTATTCCTTCTCTGTTCTTTTTTCACTCCCCTAAACCGTTGCACGCGCACGGTTTACGTGCGATTCGCTGTACTGCATTTCATCCGAACCTACCGATTTTTCAACGCTTCGATTCATCCCGGGCAAATTCGAAAGTTACGAAAAATTCCTTTTTTTTTTCGCTTTTGGGACAGGTGATTCAGCGATAAAAAAAAAAGAAAAAAAAACACGACCCTGTACACGGCGACGTATAACGAAACAATTAAAATAGCGAACAACTTTATTCACCGTGAAAAACGTGGAGGTTTTAATGTTGGTAAATATAACTTTCAATTAGAGAAGCTGATGTAGAGTATAACGTCGAGTGGGAAGAAGTTGAATTAATACGGAATCATACATCCTCCTAGTGTGTAGGTTCGGGGGGGCAGGTAACTGGATATAGGTGCAGCAGGGTGGTGGAGTTTTCCGCGTAAACACATGCGGCGTACAAAAATATGTGTACGTACGGATAGAGTGGTGAAATAGCCCCACGTACACGCGCATCTACGAGAACGGAGGCGTGTGGGGATGTATAATACATATTGCTCGTCGTATGCTATATCTATATCCTACGTGTAATAAAGAGCGGTATATTCATTAGCGCGCGTTGAAATTAAAAGCATATTCCAACGTACGCATTTCTCATAATCTAGGGGCATTAGATGTGTGTACGGGGCGAGTTATTACCAGGGAAGTAAGGGTGGTGAATCCCCGTACATACGCGTAGGTACGGATATACGTATATATCTGACTACAAAACCTGCGCCCGCCCGCCCGCCCGCCCGCCCAGCTCGATCGTTCGTTCGTTCGTTCGTTCGTTCCTCCGAGCGAGCGAGCGGTACCTTCCGACCTTCCGACGTACCACCCCGCATGTGTTGTGCAGGCAACGGCGATGCAATGTTGTGATATTTTATTCCTCGCGCAGGTTATATTTTCCTTCTGTTTGCGGTTACCGTAGCGCCGATGGTATTCAATTTATTCTCTCTGTACCGCGGTGGGGAAGACGAAGCCCCCGTTTTCGCGGACAGCTCAGTTTCCACTTCGTATTCAACTTCGAGTTCGACTTTCGCGTTTCGACTTTTACCTACGTCTTCTACTTTACTTCGACCCGTGCGCGGCCTAGATATTCGACTTGTGAGTAGCGGAGCGGCTATACATTTGTACGAGTCGTGTGCATCCCTAGCACACACACGTAGATGTAATGGAAAATTGGCTGACTCGTATCTCTTTTGTCCAAGAAAATTTTTCACCGAGAATACAAATTTTCAACAGAATATCTTCTTAAGTATTTCACGCTTCTTGTTTTCATACCTCGTACATCGTACACGGGTTTACTTAGGTATACGTATATTTCTACGTGAACATCTGACAAAGTTATACTTCAGACCCGACATCGGTGTTGAAAATTACGGAAATTATGGATGTATAGGATATGAGAAAATGGACGATCGATGATTAAAAGTCCTCGAATTTCGTAACCTCGTGCATTCGAGTGTAGAAACGAACGTTCTACCATTAAACTCACCCGGTATATAATACAATCTCCTATGTAATTATATAAACAAAATACATAAACGAACGGAATTCCGAATGCGAAGGGGTTGAGATTATATTAGAGCCGCGGGCGCAAAAGCTTGTGGAACGGATTTTAGGTGCACTCCACACTCTCTACACTTCACATACCCGTAGCCTGGCTGGTATCTCGATCGACATTGAGCATATTGTTCTGGGTTCAGCGTGAACCTACGTGGCTGAGCGGATTATTTCGTTTCATTTTATTTTACCATTTTTTCGTCTATTTCTTTTATTTACTAATTTTCTTTTTCTTTGTTACTTTGGTAAGCCTTTGCAGAGGTTTATGGATTTATCGAAAACGAATCCTTTTATCAAACAGTCAGGGCTGGAATAAAATCAGCAGTACATGTCGGACTTCTATTTTTTGCCTCCCAATTTTTTAAGTACATCGTTAAAAGGGATGAATAATTGAAAAATTTTTCTTTTCCAATGTTCGTCCATTTCGCGCGTTTCAAGTTTTGCGAACTTTTTTTTAAGTAAATTCGCGAATCGCGTGACGGGAGCTTTCGTCCAATGTACACGTGTACGTAATGCAAAGAATGCGGAGAATAAAACAAGGAATCTATCAATTGATCAACATGGGTATGGTAGTTTCCCAAATCGCTGACGACTATTAATACAAATCATCCACACGATATACCCAAACATGCAATTTATCTCCATCAGCGATTTGTTTCACCAGCCTACACGATTGCGCACCGTGGGGCACGCGAATCGTAATTAATTTCTCGAAAAACTTCGTCGATGTAGAATCGATAATTTCTCGCTTTTATCCGAGGATACCTAGGTTATACTCGACGGGACGAGTCTCCGAAGGTGGAAAGCTAGCGGAGAACGCTTTGCGAAATCTGCAGCTGCTGCACGAGTTTAATTTCCTCCGTAAAGCTCGTGAGCGTCACCGTTTTCGATTTTTCTATTTCTCCTTTGTCCCCGCTCTTTCTTTCTATAAACATCTTTTGTGTTTCTGAACTCGGCTCATCTCTGATCTCCCATGTGCAATCGAACCTCTTCAGAACTTTGATCGCACACATCGAACGGGGAATACGCCGTTTGCATCTCAATGCTGTATTTGGCGTGTTGAATTTTTAATTCACTCGAACGAACGAAGAATTCGAATTCCGTGAGATTTCGAAAACTGTTTTAGATAATTTGCGAAAAACAAACAACGTGTAATATGTAAATGCGTGCGATGGAATTAACTTTCCGAATTCAATTTAGCCAGAATTAGTCATTTTCCAACACCGTTAAACGATAAAATGGCGATTCTACATCGACGGTTACATACGCAAGGTTTTCCGAAACGGCGTTGAATGGCTCCGACAAACGAGATGTCAAGTAGCTTTGGTCAATTGAGGGTCCTGAACGGTGCTGGATGAGACACGTGTAGGTATATTATGTACACATACATGTGTACGCGGATACACATATACATATATGTAGACAGTGGTATTTATGGGTCCCGTTTTCCCACTTCTTATCACTTTTCGATTCCCTCGCTCACCTATGTACCCATTAGGTATATAGGTATGTATATGTGCCAAACTCGAGCCCGCACGACCTGACGAGTGGTATTTTGCCCTTTTGCGTCGATCCAATATTACGGATTTTGACAACCCCGAATGCCGACTATATATGAAGCTCTCCCGAAGGCTTGGAAAAAAAAACAAAAAAAAAAAAAATGCCATCAAACTTCCGAATTTCCGAAACCCCGTATAAAACGTACATATCTGTTAACAACGAGAAATGAACAACAGCAGGTACCGCAGGCACGTGACGAAAGTAAAGATTTCCAAAACTTCAAAAACCTCGAAGGTTTTTCGCGGGATTCATCGGCTATCTATAAGTGTGAGTACGCACGCATACGAATCACTGATGACACTGAGAAACTTTGCGCTACCTTTTCATCTTTGAAAAATTTTCCCCAATCGTGCTTTTTCAGCATTCGTCGCTTTGAATCGCGAATATCCCTTTCATGCGAATATTCTGTTTTATACGCTGATCATAGTTGGCGACGTTCAAACCACCCACTCGCGACGTTGAAAGGGTTACAAACGTTAACGAGAATAACAAAAAATCTCAGGTTCCGATAAAAGTAAAAAAGTGGAAAAAAGTCGGATAAAACGAGGACGTTTTTTTTTCTCTTCCTTTATATCCAACTGCATAAATGGAGCATTTTACATCGCGCCGCGCGGAGTCGGTAGCGCTTGATCGCCGCGGTAGACACAGGAATGTGGGCACGATCCACGTGACGTTGGTGAGATCGTCGCGTAATTGCGAACATTCGAATCAGAAATTAAAGCTGTATTAATTGAAATTCCCGGTGAAAGGTTGAGAATAATACTACGCCTCCTCTCCCATTTGGAAAAGGATAAAAATGAAACAAGAGAAAATGAGGAGAGAAAAAAAAAAAGAATTTTATAGGGGCAGAGGGTGGGGATCTTGCTCGCAGCTGAGCGCGACAGGCCCGGAGGACAGTGGAATGATTAAAGCGGATGTAAATCAATTTCACAGTCGAGTAAATATCAGTTTTATTCAGAGATGGTGTGAGATCGTATCCACCTAATACCAACCTTTCTACCTAACAACCGGCAACCAGCACGCGCGTCGGGGAATAGAGGAGAATAAAAAGAGAATTGCACAAAATGGGAGAACAAGAGTTTTGAAAAAAAAAAAACGTACATTGAAAATAAAATCATCCCAAAAGAATTGTAGAGAGAGAAAAGGAAGGGTGAAAAAAGAGCCTAGTTGTATGCACACGAGTTTCTTTTACTTTCCGTAAACGGCGATAAGCTCCGATACGTTGAAATACTGTACGGAACTTTTTGATGATTCAGAGACTCGACCGAATTCTCTTTCCCTATTTTATAAATGAGTCGAAAATTTTATTTCACTCATCGTTGCGAGTATTTCGCGTGACAGGAGACTGACGTTTAAGACCGTTGAGCCGGAGACGAAATTGTGAAGAGTTGATTAATTCTCTCACGCGAGTTAAAAAATTTTCACTTTTCAAAATTGAATCTCCTGTATATAAGTATACAGCTACAGCTGGGGAGGATATTTTTTTCCCAACTCTGGTTGATATTTGCTCATTACCTGATAAGATTAGAGCCTACCGCCCGACGTAGCTCGCGGGTAGGCGCTGACGAAGCTCTACGGGGTTGAGTTAGAAGTCAGAAACGTTATGGAGGGGAGAAACGTCGAGGGTGGACGTCGCTTTCAAAATGAAGCTTGTTTGTCAGAGAGAAACGCGCATGGGGTAGGGCAGGGCAGGGCAGGGGGCCGGCAAGAATTTCAGAAATTTTAGAATCAGGGCTGATGACTACGCCGAGGTATCTGTCTGCCAAAAATCTCAAAACCCCCGAGGGTATTCGAGCAAACAATAAACATGAGAGATTTGAAAATCTCCCGAATGATCCGCAATACATAAATTTATGTAATAAAATTTACAATATCGGAGGCATTTCCAGAATCGACGAACATTTCCTCTCCCAAGACCTCTGCTTACAACAGATAATGTAAAAGCTGCGCGTACGTACCGCCCGGAGAACGAATTTGTTCAAAACGACTTAAACCGAAGCCTTATTGTTGGCGAAAGTTTCGACCGGGGACTTCGGGTTTCCCTTCGGGTATGCGGGTTGAATCCTCGAAGGTACCGTCGAGACGGCGGGGCGGCGTTTCCTCCCTTTTTCGTCCCTCATTCAAAGCACCGCCATCTCCTCAGACTCTAATTCCGGTGAAAAAGCCTCCGCGATATAAGTGAAAGATAAAATAAGCCCGGGCTAATTAATCATGAGAAAGAAGACACGTCTTTAATAAGGTTCGGATAATTTTCCTGCCTGCACTCTGTACATTTTTAGACCATTATATATACGTATAGATATTCTTAGGTGTACATCCCCATCTCGTACCGTTACCAGAGAGTGGCTAATATTAGAGCCCATAAATAACATCGAGTGACAGGAAAACCCTTACAAGTTAATATATTTATGCCGGTGGATATCGCGGATCTACAGCTCCGTGGGTTGCGGACGGATACGCGGATAACGCTACAGTTTACCATCTTGGTATTATAAAGCGTACTCCCATCGGTGAAAACTCCCGCGCTAAACGAATGAACCCGTAAAGTTTTGTCTTCGGATAACCTTGTACGTTACACGCGTTTACTTTACCTCCCGCTACCATTTATTTCGCTCTATCTCTGAAAATAGGCGACGCATTTAAACCAATTTCTTTCCGATGGGCACACAGGTAAAGTCCTCAAAAATCGCGAAAAAATCTGAGAAAGATTTTCCACCGTATCAAAAAGCTGACAATTTTGTGCTACGGAAGATTAAATTTTCCTTCCAAATTGTTGCACTCCGTCGAGTCACCGGGGTATTTATTTTACCACAATATGGAAATGAGATAAAAAAAAAAAAAAACAAGAACCGGAAGATCGAGTACGAAAAGTTGAAAACGGTCGGTGCATCGTGTTATAGAGGCGCGTGCGGAGGGATGAAAAATTCAGGGCTTCTGATTTAAAATACGACACACAAGAACGTTGATACCATGACAGTGTTTGCGATGCTGAGATTGGCCATTTGTAACGGAGTTTAACTTCATACGCGAGGGAAAACGTGGTATAGATGAAAAAAAAATATATATACATATATATATACATACAGGTATACTTCGTAACGGAGAAGGAAACAAAAAAATGAGGAGAAAGGAGAAGAGATGAAGGAAAAAAGGAATATTTATATACCAGCTGCAGGTATATAATATATATAAAAAGGTGGGACGCCGTGCTCCTCTGGAGCTCTATAGTAACACAGAAGAGAGAATTTAGTGGCATTGAGACGAGAGCACGAGGAAGAAGACGTAGGTGTACAGGTGGCAGAGTTATGTAGCGAGAAAATAATCAGGACAAATGGAAGTATTAGAGCTCTGACAGTATCGTTTTCCACGGATCGGGTTGTTTGTCATGCGCTTATTCTTCAACTCATAAACTTTTGTTTGGGATTCCTTTTTTTTGCCCCCCCCTCCCCCGAAAAAAATATCGTTTCACCGCGAGAGAAAAACCAGGTCATAAATAGATCGTATTTCAGAGAGGGTGAAAAGAGAGAGAAAAAAATCGTACTTCGATATCATACTTTTTTCCCCTCTCCTTATTCCTTTTCCCCCGATATAATGGGAAGAATAAATTTCGGTAGAAGTGAAAATTTTCAGAACATTCGACCCAACTCCCGCCAAAAACACGCCAGTCTCACCGATACTCCCGTACGGCCTCCCGCGATAATTCCCGATCGAAGAACGTTTCAAGTGGCAAAACCACCCAGCCAGCCAGCCAGCCAGCCCCGCCGCACGCGTAACGGGGGTTGCGAATATTTCGCGAGGGGTGAGAAAAAATATGGGTTAGCGTAACGCGGGCATTTGACGGACGGTACTTTGGTGAGGGATGGCGGCAGATGATTGCTGCGGAGGACAACGAGAAACACTCAAGTACGTTACGTGTTTGGTAAAAGTCGGAGAATTATTGGCTATTAACGTCGGAAAAATGCCCGACCTAAAGTGAACTGCGGCATTAATTCATTTGTCAGGTGCGTATCGCGCACAATATAGTATAACAATTTTTGCGAAATAAACAACGCCGGTTGACCAACCGCTGCACACTTTTTTTCTCTCGACCCGGATGACCAGATAAAAAGGATGCAGTTACGTTTGACACATTTCTCGCGTTGAATGAAAAGGAAAAAAACAACGAAAAAAAAAAAAAAAGAAACGAACAAATAAAACAGAGAAACGGAAGAGAAAATATTAAAGTAGTCGTGTATAGATGCAAGCTTGGCGCCCGTACATTTCATGTTCTCTCTGTACCTCCTCTCGATTCATTTTCTTTGTTTTTTCGTTTTTATTCAATTTTTTTTTTTTTTTGTTACCACCCCGCTCTCTATATTTACGCCCGTTTTCTCTCGCATTTTCTTTCCGTTCGTTACTTCACCCAGTTGCAGCTGCAACGCACGCTACCCTCCGTCCTTTTCACCGTATCATTGTTTTTTTCTTTCATTTTATTTTGCTTTGCCTCTCTTTTCTACTGTGTTGCTTTTTTTTTTTCGTTCGTTCATTTCTTTTGCACATAAACATCGCCCCGTGTTCACCACCCACGGTGCTTCTACTCTTGCTCGCTGTTGTTTTCGCTGAATAAATTTTATTTAAATTTCCTGCCCTTCCGAACATTTATTAAGTGAATATATCACGCGGTCGTGTTTCTAAACATTATTTACCTCGATACATGCACGTACACGTACGTGCGCGCGTACCGGCTAAGCAACGATATATGGACACATTTGCGACACACATCTCGACACATCCCTGCGAATCTATTGTATCGCATTATGTGCGACGAAACAGCGGGTCTTTACAATTTTTCAATAGAAAATGTATTGGAAATTGAGAAAGAATTAAAAATTCTTCAATCGAATATCAACTCTTGATACGCAGCTACGTTCGCCGGGACGTAGGACGGTTGTCAATTTCTGTAAATTAATCTCGCCGCAGGTACGAAAAACGACAGATCGACGGACAGACAGGGTTTCCCGAGTCACTTAAAATCAGCTGTAAATTGGTAAAAGGTGACTTGAAACTTCGAAGGTAATCTCCATGATCGGATGTCTGGCGTTCGCGATGTCGCCGTAGTAAAATTCCCCTTATTAACGGCATATTGTTAGCCATCTACCAGACGTACCTCGGTAGATGCGAGACAGAGCGGCAAGTCATAAAGAAGATACGTTCGAAGTTGTATCCGTATGAATATGCAACGTGTGCTTATCCTTCTGTTTCGCCTCAGGTAGAACGTAGAAATTTTTGAGAGTACGTGTCAGAGGAGGCGAATTCTCAGTTTCGAGGCTTTCACGTTCCCCACGGTGGCGTCCTCGCAAGTGAAGATCGAACCCAAATTTAACCCACGCAACCGGTCTTTAAATTTTCACGTATTTCTCGCTACACGCACATACCGTTCCGTAGCACGTACACCTCGCTCGCATGTTTTCGGAAGAACCTCACCTCCGTTTCCGGCATCCGAGCGGCTTCCGCAGTTCCAAATACCCTCCCCTGTACATCCCTTACAACGCATTGCCGTATAAAAAGGAAAACCCGTACAAAAGGAAACGAGAGAAACTGAATAAAACAGAGGAGAAGAGGAGTGAAAAATTGAACAAGTATTCGCGCGGCGATTCCACGTCCCTCGGATTTAGGCCCATACCTCACCCGTTCGATGATTAATCCGAACTACGTTCCGATATTATGCGGTAAAATTAGCCTTTATCCGCTTATCGGAAGCACTGCAGTGAGTTTATACCGTTACGCAGGGGTCGTAAAGTACATTTCGTATACATATTTTAATGAAACGACTTTTTCCAAATTACGTAGAATGTAGCTGGATGTTCGACAATTCATTCGACGAGGGCTGATTTTCTTCCATGAAAATCGGGAGTCCGTCGTACAACAGCCGCGGAGCACTCGTCGCTCACCCACCACTCATTGTTAAGTTGGCACCTATACTAGTTAACGCTGAACTACGCCGAACAAAATGAAACTTTAACAACCGATTACACGCGTAACTCGACGTTATCGTAAACGACCGACCGGACGGCTGAGGGAAGTGACCGAGGATCAAGGTTGCCGCCGGTGTTTGACTCGTTGTTGTGTTTTGATTGTTGACGTTCCGATCGAAACGCGTGTACGAGAATATTCGAGTCACCATTGCCGTTGCAGGGGAAACGACGCGCGCTACCCATCGTGGCTAATATTCGACATGATTAAGGCAAATTTCTGCGTCATTGTTATCATTGTTACGCGTATACAACGCAATTAACTCAAAGAACTGGGCGAGGCAAGGGTTCGGCCGTTTGCAGGTTTTACATGTTTGTGACCATTAGGAAACAATTATCTATTACAACCCTGAAGCGAACTACTGAAAACGTAGCGTTACATCAAGAGACGGTTCGGGGGAAATTATCCGTTGGGTTCGTAACGCTGAAAATTCTGCGGTAGAGTTTCGGAGCTTATTTCAATGGCCGTGTCGACCCTGGAATAGGTTAGTAAATGATTCTAGGGGTTGATAAATATTTCATCTCGATATAACAGACTGCAAACTTCTGTCCGTAGTAACGTTAAGCTGCTGTAGAAAATTGGCGGCGGAAGAGAGGGGGGTGGGGAGGGGGGAGGTAATCCGGATTTCGGAGGATTTTGTTCGCATCGATATCGGGAGTGATCAATCAAATGAATCGCTTATAATTTATTACCGTCACCGTACGATGAACTGCAGAATAACAGCCGCACACACGTGCCTCCTCCTGCATTTTGAACAATTTTCACTAGATATTTTTCAGTCGCGTTGAAAAGGGTGGTATGTAGGTACATGAAAAAACAAAAAAAAAAAGGAAAGAACCCAAAAAACGAAACGAGAAAAAACCATGTGAGAACTGGGGTGAAAAATAATAACGAGAAACGAGGGAAAAAGAATGATAAAAATAAAAATAAAATATCCAATTGTAACAGTGGGTCCAAATTGAATATCGAAACGACGAGAAATGTTGATCACAAATAATCACCATGGGCCATAGCCGTACACCATATGCTCGTTATGATTATTCCTAATTACAATTGCCAACGTTAATACGCCGAGGGTATAAAAGAAAATAAAAAAGAAACGAAGGAAAATGAAAATGAAAAAAAAAAAAAAAAAAAATGCCCGCTCATTGGTTACCTGTCCGATTCGTCGACGAGATAAAATTGTTATAGCAGTTGTACGTACGTACGGGGTATATCTGTTTGTCATGCCTGTGCCTGACAATTGCCTCCAGCTGTAACCAGAAAACGGGTCAGCCGATCAACAGATGTTGGAATAAAATTGAGTAAAATTAATTTTCCCCGGGTAAATATTCGATAATGCGTTGGAATTTTCAGCGAAAACCCCGTATCATTCACGTGATTCGACGAATCGCTGTACATCCTGTGGGAAATTCTGATATCGGTGCGATTCGCCCCTTAAACGCGATCTTCCATGTGGTGAATTTCTCGGCAATATGAATCCGAATGATATACAGTAATGTATGCACCCCGTGTACTGCAATAGCAGAGATGGCCTAATAGGGGGTGAATATAGGTACCTCGATGTTTTACGGAACGTTGACCAATATTCAAAGCGAGTGCAGACGTGGAACGCATGGACAGAAATGTTACCGAGTGCGAAAGAATTTCCATAGAGCTTAAACTCTGGCGGGGATAACGTGTTCGAAAAACAATGGCGATGACGCTCTTCGGAGAAATACCTATCGGAGACGAACGTTGGATATAAATCCGTTAATTAATCGCCCCTCAAATCCAGGTCCGCGGCCTTGCGAAGGTCGTAATTTCTGGACTCTCTCTCTCTCTGTGTGTGTGTGTGTGTGTAAGGCTCTTTGTGAAGAGGAGAATTCTAAAACTATACTTTTCGTTCTTTCGAGAGAAAGAGCAGGTTCAAGGAAACTGCCACCTTGCTCTGCCTGCGGCGGGTTCGGGCCAATGAGGTGTGCAGGGATATCGATTACCGATATTTATTGCCATGCAGTCACCCCGCCTCATCTATATATTCAACATTACCTGATCATACAGACAATGTACGAGCCGAGGTCGACCCGGGCAGGGAGCATTTGGCCCTGGGAACCTTCGCAGTTCGCGTTACGATCCGGAATGTATTCGCAACTTTTCTTATTTCCACTTTTCTCTGTTTCTACTCTGCAGTTATACCAACCTTACCCGGGACTTGCAGCGAACGTCGCACGGAAGTGTGAAAACCTGCCGTGAAATAAAATTCTGAAATTATTTCCCCTCGACCGTATCGAACGATCGATCTCTCGTTCTCGATCCGCTTTGACGTTACGTCTCGTGTGCAAAGTGAACTGTCGCTTCCTCCTCCACGTGGACGGAGTACAGTGATGATAACGAGCGTTATCTTGGTAAGCGTATATTCATTCTTGATCGAGACACCGACGGTCCCCCACCGGTCCAGCAAAGCCAACGGTTATCCCCTTGATCTCGCGTTGTCCTACGCGTTGACTGGCGAGTGATATCATCGGTTTCGATGGACGCAACGATCGATTATCAGCTTCTGCTATTTGACCGCCGGAGCGCACAGCCCTGATACGAGGAGGACCGTGCGAGGAGGGTTGACGCGCTCCTTTTTTCAGGTACAATATATTCCTTTCTTTTGGTTCACCATTATTTTTTATCTTTCATTTCTACCCCCGCGCTTTCTGGCCACGTACCGTACGTTGTCAAGTGCGAGGAAACGGACGAATCGAATTAAACGAGAAAGAGTTTAATATTTTAATCTGGAGAAACTCGATTAGCGCTTCCGCTCATTTTCAGGAATGTTCATTTATTCGGGTGTTCGGCGACATTCGCTGACACGCGTCTCGTGCTCGCCGCCTAATTCGTATTTCATTAATATTTCATTCATTTCGTCCGACGGGTTTTTTTCCCCAAATTTCTTTTTCCTTTCGCATTGTCCGAACGACAGCGAGATTACGAGATCATCCGGGATTATGTAATTGACGGCGATAGTTGCGAACGGGAAATATCGGAGCTTTAAACTTAAGATCGTGCTATCGATGTATAATATTTTTACGAGCAACATCCATCATGTAGTATCTACCGAGGAGTTTTGCATTTTTAAGCTACCGTGTGCTCGCGGTTCGCTGTAACGGCGGTCCTGCGGCGGTATAACCGTTTAAACTGAAAGCTTTTTAAACTCTTTCATATCTCCCGGCGAAAGCAAAATACGCAGATATGTATAGGTACGACGTCCCCATCCCTGTGAAACTCGACTTACCTACATGTTCAACCCTTACCGTCGCGCGATACCGAAAATCTTAGCGAAAACTTGAAAGAAATTTGAAACGAGGTACGTTGTGTAAACGACGAATTTATTCAAAATCGATTAACGGCGTATCCGTATAATTTCGATTATTTGTACAGTAAATTAGATTTTCTAATATACAGTCGGAGTGTGGAGGGTATTAAAAAAAAGAAAAAAAAAAAAAAAAGAACATGAAAAAATTGAGCAGAAGAGGAAGAAAAAAATTAAGAAGAACCGTCAGACCAACGCGAACGGGCGTAAAGTGAGACGGTTAAATTAATGGAAACTGTTTACTTAAAGGCGACATTTTCGCAAATGAATTTGCCGTCCTCGGGGGGGGGATATTTGGCGAGGGTAGAAAACCGGGACCTGGTAATAAAGAGGAGTGGCCCCCATTGTTTTTAACTGTCGTGTATAACGATAGTCCTTAGTTTTTGCCGCGCTCAGCGCTTCCACGCATTGTTATAAACGATTTAAACGATAATTGGATTAGTTTCCGGAAAGTCTAGATGCTAAACTCTCCGTAGTCCAGAACTACCGGAGATAGTTCAAAACTTCGGGTAATAAGTGTATACGTACGTATACCTGTGTAAACTGGCCGCGTACACACCTAACCAGAGCCGAACTGACCCCCGACGTAGTTCCGAGGCGCACAAGGCATAATAAATCGTCGGGTCATGCGAATTATATGAGCCTTGAAACACCGATTTATAGAAAGCAAACTTTCAAGCGTCCACAGTGACGGAGTTCAAAGGAGTGACGTTTTTTCTTTTTTTTTTTTTTCAAACGCGAACGAATCTAATCGTAATTTCGAGTTTGGTACGTCCGCGAGAGGAGGGCTTTAAGCGGCTAGAAAATGGCGGACTAGTAAAAGTATTATACAGGGGAAATGGGAAGATTTTTAACGAGTATAAAAATCTCAAAAGATATTACAATCGCTGAAAGAACAATAGGAAAGAAATATAATTAACTCATTATTTGAGAGTGGCATCCCGCTTGTATCGCACGGAATAACGTGGCGGTGCAGTGGCTCGGTGTTGTACGGGTATAAGGTGAACTGCTTGAATTCTATCTTGCTAATTCTACGTTTTTGTTCGCCGAACCGGGTGTATTCCCTGGCTCTCGTTCTTTCTTATTCCTTGGGTCGTTCGGTTCTTCTTCATTTTATTTCCTTCCCATATACTTTTCTCTCGCTTCTCCTTCCATTCTCTCGGAAGCTGGTGTCTCGCTTCTTATCTTTACTCCCGTCTCATCGTTTTTTCTTTTTTTTTTTCCTTCATCCCACTTATGCCGCCTGGGTTAGCCCGCGCGATAGCTTAAGGGTCTCTCTAATATTATAAAGGAAATGGAAATAGAAGACGGTGAATCCTCCAAGTGCTTTTATTCTATTGTTACAAGAGAGCTGCTGCTGTCTTGCCGCGGCCGTACCGTGAGCGAATAATGACAATAACACAAAAATTAATACGCCTTCTTGAGAGTTATAATAAATTATACTATTATACAATAATACTATGTATATAGGCGAGCCCAACCCCGCGCGCCGCTACCAACTGACGGAGAATTACTTTTTTCGAAACAAAAAAAAAAAAATCGTTATCAAAAGTTTCAATGGCATCGCCGGTTTTCGTCCCGCTGCAGTCCGCGCTCCTTGCATATATTGATCAACCCCATGCTAGAATCTAGTCAGCTTCTCATCCGTGCAAATCCAAAATTCCAAATTCCAAATTCCAAATTCCGAATTCTTAACGGTCAATCGCCGACTCGTTGAAAATTCACGAGAATTTCATACCTTCGCGGGGGGGAAAATTCGTATCGCCACCTCGTGTTTGCTACGAATTTATTCGCGACAGGGTCGTCCACCACCACGCCCATGCTCCGCGTAATGCTCCCCATTAGTTTACTACCAGCCATCAGCTCGAGAGCGCGATAGCCGTCAGGGTGCAGGATATTTCCGGCGAGCTGCCTCTGGATTAGCGTTAAAATAAGCCTAGGCTACGCCCGCGTCGGTCGGAACCTCCGACGTTGTTAACATACGTTAGTCCGAGTTGACGTAGGTATAACTCCGAGTACGTTGGACTTTGGACGACGAACCGTGAACGCAGCGATCCCTCAAAACCTCAAAAAATCGAATAATCGCGACGAAGTATTGAAATTATTGAGATTGCTTAAAATCTTCTGTAGCAACGACGATCCCTCGTCTTACGTGTCGCGCGATACGTGCGACGACGTATATTTGGTAGAAAAAGCGGCGTGACACGAAAGATTAAAGAAGCCAATCGGCGAGAAGTCGGTTCATTTGAAGAGTGGTTTATTTGTGTAGAGAGGAGAAATAAGAGAAAAGAACCACCCCGGGTTCAAAGTACAACGTATATGCGATGCGGGGTGAGGTTATACAATCGGGCAGCGTTTACGTAGCAAAGCGTACATGTACGTACGTACGTAGGTCTGGTAAAGACTCGTTAGAGAGAGAGAAGTCGTTACGATACAGCGGAGAACTGTTGCGTGATAGGAATCTGTCATTATCGGCACGCGGACGAGAAGAAGAAAGAGCGAGAGGTAAGAGGCGGCGGAAAAGAGGCGGGAGGGGGTAGAAAAAGTAGAAAATAACCGGAGCTTTCGAAGCTACGTTTGAAAACTACGAAGCTTTTCGATTCTTCTCGAGTTCCCGTAATATTCCTTTGACTGGCGCGCGGCTTTCCCTCCGTTGGGATTCCAAGTGCGACGAACTAGCGGTTCGCTGCAGTTTTTCCACGAGAATCGTGCTCGCGCGCTTACTCAGCGACGAGAAGAAGGCTGCGCCGATCGTTCAACTGGCCCTTTATAAATTCTGGAAACAAAATAAAGCTCGATTCATCCGCCAACTTTTATGCGACGTACGCGACCGAGGCGCGTCACTTGACCCGACTCAACCGGCGAGTCGTCCGGGTGCAGCTGCAGCTTTAATCCAGCTGAGGTAAAACAGAAAAAAAAAAAAAAAAAAAAAAAAAAAAAAAAAAAAAAAAAAAAACAGAGCTCGGTACGATGGCGTTGCTGCAGGAGATGGCGGTTGCGCCGGACCCCCGAGGCTTTATGATAGCAAAACTCTGTAAAGAAGACTAGCCTCTTTCTTCTATTCACATCCCCACCGTAGGTGAGAAAGAAACTGGAAAATACGAGGAAATAAAATGCAGGAAAAAAGAAGGAGGATAAAAGAAGACCAGCGAGAAGAGAGAAAACGGAGATGGGTCAAGCTACTTGTTTTTTTTCTCTCTACAGCGTCCGCTGGCATATAAAAATCATTCTACTTAACCCCGAAGTAAATTAATCCATTCTAAATCTCATTGACGATTCAGGGGGTGCACCTAATGTAAACCTCACGTACACACCCACACACACCTATATCTCCACTCCATACTCTAAAAGTGGGTTCAACTCGGATACGTACTCCGGAACAGTTGAGCCGGTAGCAAACGGTAAGTTAGTAACCGGGTCAACGGGAAAAGTTAGACCATCTTGTTCACCATTGCGTCCCAGTCGTGGGCACAACTTGAAACCGGGGGAGGGAGGAAGAGCGTCGGGAGACGGAGATCCGGGATAACCTGCGTGTTCCGTATACCTAATTACGGATAAAACGAGTGAGTTTGAATTTTGAACGTCGCATTCCTTTTCCTCTTTTCCTCTTTTCCTCTTTTTTTCTTTTTTTCTTTTGTTTTTTTCTCGTCCCGTACGCGGTCCCATAAGGCTCGAACCGTTGGCGGCGTTGCACCGTCGCCTGACACCTGCTAGGGGTTAAGTTTTTTGCGAGCAATTACAAACAAGATCCAGTGTCGAGGGAGTCCTCCGGTTCCCGGGGTGAAAAATTCAAGCACCAGGCAAACGGAAACATTGAAGGATGCTAGAACGACGTAAAGAGAGTGGAGTCAGCCTGCCGAGATCCGCGCGCAGTTTGAAAAGTGTAAAAGAAGAGGGGGATATAAAACGAAGAGGAGAGAAAAAAGTGCAGAAAAAAAAAAAAGGATAACGAAAAAAGAAACGGAACAACTCGGGCCAGACGGAGAGAGAAAAATACCTGGGGACGGGAGAAAGCGTTTACGTACAGTGCGCCCGCTAGGTACGCCACCAACCACCCTTGCAGTTATACACGTTATGCGCCAAAGTCCACTTGGACCGCGGGGCGTGTTTTATACGGGCAGCAATGATTACGCGGTGATCTTAAATCTCTTCACTTGTGCCTGGTTAAAATCCCGAAAATTTCACGTCTCTCCGGCGTATGCGCCGCGAAAATTTATCCTTCCACACGGCAGACGTGTGTCGATATACCTACCCGTCGATGTAACGAATATCGTCGACGATATCGGAGCGAGGCAATACGAATCCTGAACGATATGCGTCAAATTCCGGGTATACGGTATACTATATATTTTAATAAGAAGGTCACGTGGTCGGAAAAAACATCGGTCTTCCGCGAGATGATCCATCAAGCGGACTTAAATTTCTCGACAAATTTGCAGACACGAAAAATTCCCTGTGTCAAGACTTTGACTGATCTGTCGGAGCGGGCGCGGGGGTGGCGAGGGGAAACATCTATGGGGTAAATGATTCCCCCCCCCTCCCCACGCCCTCACCCACCCCCCGAACGAAATTAGGTACGGCATCACCCCGGGATATACATATTTAATTCGAGGGATCCGAAGGAAGTACGCTCGTAATTATCCCAAAAACATAGTCACCATGCAGATCTGCCTGTCTCCGCGTAAGAAGACTCGATTTGGAAATCGGGAAAATCCGCCGCCGAGATTACAACGAGGGACCCCGCAATTACATGCGGTGGTATCGAGTCGGAATCTAACAACGTAAAAAGTAATGGATTCGGTTCACTGATTTAAAAGCTCATTCCTCGTTATTTATTTCTCTCTTTTCTTCGTTTCTTTTACCTTTTTTTAGTTTTATTATTTTTTATTTTTTTTTTTTTATCATTTTTTTTTCATTTCATTTTCCCTTTTCTTTTTCTCCTCCCTGCGAACTCTCATCCCCCTTTACGGAACCTTGCCATGCGCCGCGTCGAGGACTTTCTCCGAGATTTCTAACATCCGTGCAACCGCCACCGCACCGCCGTCGACGTCGACGTCTACGTCGCGGCTAACGACGCGCAACTCTCTCGCTAGCTGGGGTAGAGGTACCCAACGTCTCTCCTTCCCGAACCACTCCGGTAATTGCATCACCATCCAAGGCTTGTATTTACCACAACACAGGCAAATCTAGCCGCCCCCCCCCCCCTGCCCCCCCCCCCCCTCCCGTCCCCTCGCCCCCCCCCGTAAACTCGGCGATCCCCGCGCTGGTAATCAACCACACTAATCCCCTTTTCGTCCCGACTGTCTCGGCTTATACCTTCAACCGACGACCGAATACCGGCGAACGCGAATGGCCACCGCCGTCATTCGATAAATATTACACAATAATTACAACGTTACACCGTATTACCATGGAGACGAATACCTATAACCGACTCGCGTTGCGAGAACATTACACCCCCGCAAACATCGCCGGTTACTCCTGACGGGCTGTACGCGACTGCAGAGAATGTCAAAGAATATGGACGCGTGTACGTATACAACGGCGCATAAAGTGGGTACGCGTGCGTGTGTGTATTTGTATATGTATTTATATATGTATATATATATGTATGACGTCTGTCAACATGTCGTACATTATGGAGGTATAGGTGGTTGAATTTATACAGAGCGTTTGCAGGGGTCGGTGAATGGTGAATATGCACGTACGTACGTGCAACGTACCAACCTATACTGACTTATTTATTACGTAACGAGCCGCGAATATCTTCCGCATGCAATTCCTGCGAGGGTTGTTTGGTCTATAACACCGCAACGATGCATTTCATCCACCGGTTCCAACAACCTATTATTTTACCACCCGCGACGCTCTACCTGTTCCTTGACCCCCCCCCCCCCCCCCCGCCCCCTTCACTCTCGAGTCGCATCGGTTCGTATTAAAATATTCGCCGCGATTCCGGGTATCTTAAATTTGTCACGCGGTGAAGGGTCGCGTTGCGTAACGCGAGCGGATAATATCGCGATATATTTTAAGGGGCATTTTTCCTCCGACAACTAGACAAGGTTATGTAACTACGTTGGAGAAATCTATGGGCGAAGGGGATGAAGGGAGGTCAAATAGTGCTCGTATATCTTTGCGATTATCGTCATGATTCATCCCTATTATTTGCCTGACGTATATAGAGGTTTGAGAGAAAATCGAACGAACGTTGATTTATATTCCGGTATCGGTAATCAATTTCATATATTTTCACAGAGCTTCGCGCGCACTCTATGGAAATACGTAACGTACGTACGTAATTCTTGGCGTTGCTAATATCGCCGCCTTGTTATACATACATCCATACGTATACGTATACGTAACAATGCGAGTTCTACTTTTCGGAGTTTATCGACGCGTCGAATAGTTGGCGAAAGATAGCGGCGAGATAGTCGCATGCCAAAGGGTAGTACGACGACAAGGCATCGCCTCACGCCACTCGTCGACGGATGGTCAGCGCGGTCAGATACTGATTATTATACCGCCCAGCCATCAGCGGCTCGACTATTTTATTATCATGCACCAAATTGCGGCCTCTTTGAGGGCAATCGGTATTTCATCGAGTCCGGTGCCGGTCTGCGGAGAGCGGAAAACGGAAAACGGAAAACGGAAAACGGAAAACGCCGTTTAGAGGGAATGAGATGTGAGACGGCACGGTGAAAATTTAACGAGCCGACGATGAAGAGATATTTTGTTCGTTAGCCAAGGATAAAATTGCGATGATAATGGCGGAAAACAGAATAAGAGGGTTCGCTCCTGGAGTCGTTGACTCTAGAGGTGATTAAAATATCAACGATGAGCTCGGGGCCGGGGGAGGAAAAAAGTATAATGAGCAAATGCGAGGAATAATAACTCGCAACCGTATTTCTACGCAATGAGAATCGGAGCGAATAAGAGTTTCGTAAGAGTGTACGAGAGAAGGACGAGGGGGGGGGGAGAAATATACGTGCATCGATCTACCACGTTTTTTATTGCCGACGGACATCGTATTGAATCAATTTTCGCAAACATCAAACCAAACATTTTTTTCCCCATCCACTCTTCCACCCACCCAGCTACATCCATCCACCGCCCAAAGGATACGATCGACACGACGTCTCTCTTTCCCGATTTTCGGACACGGAATGCCCTCCGCTCATCTCATGCTATTTCGCTTCGAACTTCGTCTCTCTTTTTTCACATCTCCTTCACTTTCCCTTTTCTCGTCCTCTCTCTTCCTTCCTTCTCACCGTTGTCCCCCCATATACCCGATCGTATCGCCGCCTCTCTCTTCTCTTCCCTGGAGCAGTCCTTTCTCCGCGGACCTCCCCCCCCGCCCCATTTTCCTCTTCACCTCCACCCCCTTTTTCCTACGGACGACCTCGATCCTCACCCTCCCGTTACACGCGATGCCTTGAATCAATAGTCGTGAGGACGCTCGGTTATTTTGAGACGCAGTCAGCGGAGTATCGAAAGAAATACCTCCTGCCGGGGAGACATCGTTGCCTCGTCGAGTCATCTCGGTCTTTCGAAATTAATCAAAATCTCCTGGCCGCGAATCGACACCTCCGAGGTAAAGACCGACTTGATCCCCGTCGAGTGATCCGCGTGGAGGACGAGATACGCGGAAATACACGTATCGGTTTTAGAAATTTCTCCGAACTTTTTGCTTTCGTTTCGCTTGGAAATAACGTGGGCGTGTAATTCGATATTTGATAGGGCGGGGGTAGATGTGTATATTTGAAAAATTGAACGTGCCCATCGGCAGCGCGCTTTTTATCAGCGATTGAATGCGTTCGAGAGATCGTCCGGTTTTTGTCGAACCCTGAACCGGAAATGAATGAGAAATGTGAACGCGGAAGGCACCCGCGTCGGCGAACAATAAATCGAACAAGTTGATTAAAATGGATAAAATCAGGATTCGAGAATCGTACACTCGACTAGTAATTGGTATCGACCTCCCGTTAAACCAACCGAATCACCCGATTCTTCCCCAATCTATTAGTTCCTAATACCGGTTCCTTTAAGCGAACTGCAGCGGAAGGCTCCGTGGTTATTTTTAGAAGGTATCGCATCTCTCCGCCAACCGGAGTCTGATTAATTCGCTTAGCGCCTCGCGTATCACTTCTGAGTGCCTTTCAAAAACGGCCCTTCCCTCTCCTCGTAGCAGATCGCAAATATTTACCATATCAATCACCGGCACTCGACGTCGAAATTTCTCTCCTCTTGCCGCATACGTACGAAGAAGCGAAAGGAAATCATCCACCTTCGGGTGGAAAACGCCGATAGTGACGCCGCGGCGATTTCGGTCGCGATGCACATCCTTTTCCGAAGGTCTCTTCGACCCAGTTTCCTTACACGTATATTCTTTTCCTCGGATCCTCGTACCGGCAGCATGTATACATATATGTATATATATCTATATATATATACATTTGACGACGGATGGGGAGAAAAGGGGACGGAGTCGAAGGAGTGGTAACACAATATTTCGGGGATGAAATAATCTAATGGCAGCGAATTTAGCGGGCCATTGCGCGCGACAGCCGACATATTGAGGGTAACTTTGGGGCGGAGACGCGGGCCAAAAACGTAAGGGAGATCTCGCGCTGTACGGTCAACCCAGCCAGATAGGGAAATCTTCTAAAAAATAACCCCCTAGAGTGAGGGATTGTCTGGACGCAGCGGAGTCCGTCCGGTCTCTTTGCAGACTGAAGAATGATCGCTTCGGATTGTCGGGGGCTTTCGAGCGACCGGAGAGGTTCGACGGTGCTGGTCCTGGCGACGGTTCTCCTCGCTGTCCACTGCGATGGGTTTTTAGCAGTACGTGAATCGAGGATATTTTTTCGCCTCGTGGGCCCAGAGAACCTACTCGGAGGAAATTCGCCGACTCGTGATAAATAAAAGCTTTTTTCTCAGTCAGCAAACCTTTTTTTTTTTTCTTTCTTTTTTCTTTTTTCTTCTTTTTTTGGTTTTTTCTTCTATTCTTGACGTTATTACATCATTTGCTTTTTATTTCATTATTTTTAATTATTGCCGCGGGGCTGGGATAGAATTATTTTTTCTCTCTACCGGGCTTGACGAAGGGATAAAAAGAATCGGAGGGAAAGGGTGGAACTAAAGAGGGAGGGTTACACACTCTTCAGTTTCGAGTGGAGAGTTTTGATTGCAGATTTGCCCTTTGATCAATTTGACGCGAGCGTACGGGATCCCTCGTATACGCCGGCGAACGACTTGTTCCGATACACCTACTTGGGGGGAAAAGGAACCTTGACCTCCCCCAGGTTGTCGTTTCCCCATATCCCCGTTCACCGGCTTCCCACAGGAAACCCCCGAGAGATCCTCTTAGGGAACGGGGATACGCGAAACAGTCGGGGGTGGCTCACCTCGTAAATATGAAGGACTCCTCCTCTCCGTCTCTCTCCCTCTGGTTCTCACTACGCTTTCTTTCTATTTCCCTTCCTCTCACCACTCTCCCCTCCGCCCTCGCGCTCCAGACGTTTGCGAAAAGTCGATGAAAATAATAACCATAAATAGGGAGGGTGACTTCCCTCGATACGACGAGGAATGGCGAGGGCTCAGGAATACGTAGGGGGGCGGTCGGCCGGTAGACTCGGAAAAGTATACGTTGTCTTTCATTTTTAATATAGTACACCGAATATTTTGCGTACTTCACCCGATACTCCCCCTCCCCCGATACCTCGCGGCGAATCTTAATGAAACATTTTAATCCACAGGGTCTGTGCGGTTATTGTTCGGACATACCAACGCGGTAACCTCAATATTATAGTACTACACATCCGAAAAAAGCTCTGCCCCGGAGCGTTCCCTTCCTCCTCTCTCTCTCGCTCTCTCTCTCTCTCTCTCTCTCTCTCTCTCTCGTTATCCCTTTTCGCTCCCGCTTCCCTGTCTTTTATTTATTTACGTTTTTCTCTTCTTCTTGTACGCTTACTACCAAGTTTCTTATAACCATCTTCCGGCAAAAACTCCCTCTCATCTATCACTTAAAATTCCGTTTTGCAATCTCCAGAGACCCCAGCGAATGTTGTACAGAGCTTTCGATTTCGGATTCTTATCCATTCGTTTTCCCGATGAAACTTTTCTTCTTTTTTTTTTTTTTTCACAACTTCGCGGATCCAAGCAGTCCCTAAATACCGCGATCTTTCCGAGAATTGTTTTTCATACGAGGCGTATATACTATAAGGTAGAGTTCGCAACGCACCCCAAAGTTCTGAGCGTGCATTCATCGCGGGAACGCCCTTCCGACTGAGATCCAGTGGCACAGTGAAATGCATCCAGACCCTACGGGGGGTAAGAGCGTAAGGGTTGTAACCGGCGAGACCCTCAACCCTTGCCAGTTCTCTCAGCCCTCTGCCCTTTGCACTTCAACCACCACCGCAGCGGTGTACGCAAGAATAAACTAAAATGCAAGGCTTATAGCGAAGCTCTTCGGTCGGAGGGATTATTCCTACGGAGCATATTTTTTAAGCGGGATACATATTCTTGCGGGTGGAAGATGGGAGGCGCGTTGCATGAAAGTTGAAGGGAGGAGGTGAAAGGCAAAAGCATGTGATATGAAGGAAAATGGCAAAAAAAAAAAAAAAATGAAAAAAAAAAAAAAAACCCCACCCACCCACCTTTTACGGTATGGGCGTGTTACCAACAAAACGCAATCAACTTGAGTACTCATCTCGAGATGTTCTTTACCCTGCAGGTGGAGAGTAGGTACCTTTAACTTTTCCATATGCATTCGCCGCAAGAATGACTTTCAAAGTGTTCGAAGAAAACAGAAGTATAACAAGAGAAAAATGAATGGAAAAAAATTATTAGCGTAATATCAACGACGATATCACCAAGGACGACGGGAGATGTCTCGGTATGTACTGTTCTCGAGAAACTTTTGACATCGGAGAAAAACTGAGGCGAAATCGAATCTACCGAAAAATTTCGGCGAGATGAATTTCGAAGTTGAGATTAGAAAAAAATGAATCAGTGGATCGATCGATCGCGGCGAGGAATGTTGCAGGCAGGTAGCGAGCGGCGTGGTTTCCCGTGGCGAGTGACCGCCGCCGACGCGGTTCCCCGGTACATAGGAAGTTTGCCGTGTATCGCAGGAAAGCTCAACTTTACCTCAACAAATAATTCAATTCCAGTGGCGAACTAGAGCGCCGATGGGAATAACGGCGGAGGAAATGGATGTACGGTAAACCTCCCAAGGCGTTGGACGAAAAACAAAATCACCCGGGTGCACGACGACGAGGAGGTACAGCCGGAGAGAGAGAGAGGGATGATCCGGAGCTTGCAGGAACCGAGTGAGTATGAGAAAAAGTGCTCGCGGGCTGCAGCTGCAGTCGGCCAAACTTTCGGAACTTTTCCCTAACCGATTCGGACAAGCGACTGCTCTCTCGTATCCCCGATCCCGCGACCCCGACGGTAGCGGCGATACCACTCCTATTCCTTCTGATTCCGTTTTTGCTTCCGTTTCCACTTCCGCCGTGTACCGGTACACTTGATCGGTTAACAGTTTTCCACCGAATTCAATAGATACGTAGGTGGCCACCGCTGGGTTTCGGGAAAAAGCCTGCTGCTCGCTTCACCTATTTTTCAAAACCTGCAAATTTCGAGCTTACGCCCTTGAGCGTAGATGAGGTGAACCCATAACTACACGATTTTGGCAACAGTTTTTTTTTCCCTTTTTCAACAAACAGACAGTAAAAATAAGAGCTTTTTTTTCTTCGCTCACGACGAATAGATTAGATGTAGTTTTTCGCCGCTCCTCCTCAGTGGGTATAACGCGGGTAATATTTTTTTTGCTATCGGCTCGTTTTCTTTCATTTTTCTGGAAGCTACGGTGAAATTTCCTCGAGGGAGTTCGTCCTAGCGGAAGAAGGAATTGTAGCGGGAACAACGCGGGTATACCTATACGAGTGGGAAATGCTAAAACTTAGAGCCTAGAACCAACCGACGTGCGCGATACACGCGAGAGAAGTTCGGTGCAGGATTAATCCTGAATATTATATGAGATTGCATGTTTCCTCGGAACTTTCTAATGTGATTGAGTATCCGCGAGGAGATTCTTTGTCTATTTTTACTTTCCGCCTTCGTAAACGTATATATATACATATATATACATGTATACGAATGTATATACGTTAAGGTGAGCTCGCCGGAGCGGAACCAAGCGACAACTTTTGCGATTCTCTTAAGCCTTCGTTGTATAGCTGCCGCTTGCTACCGGTGCGGAGCGTGTGGCCATCAAGATAAAGAAGTGAAGCGAGCCAAAGTAAAGTAAAGTAAAACAAGGTGAAGTGAGTCAAGGTGGGATGAGGTAAAGTAAAGTAAACTAAGGCGAATAATAGTGATGAGAGAAACTAAAATACTCCGAGCAAACATTGAGCTCTACTTGCATACGTTTAATTCAAACAACTCCGCTCGTATCTGTATGCAGATTAATTGAGGCTCTGTACGTGAAGAGAAATGGAGAGAGACGGTGAGGGAGCGGCTAAGTTCAGAGGACCCGAGGAGGTCCTTTATTGCCGATTGGCGAAATCTGGCATTGTAATTTTAGCCTCGCGTTCAAAGCGCGCCTCGTCCTCGGCCCCGGGTCTTTCCGCCGTTTGCCATTCGCTATAGTTTCCTCTCCCCCCCCCCCCCCAACCTCCGATCCTCCGATCGGGCGGAGGTACCGCCTCGAAATTATCTCGTTCGATTACACAAAAGGTAGAGAGAGCTTTACGGTGTCCCGGGGACGATATAGCCCACCGGCAAACACCTTTGGATTTGTCATTTTGAAAGACCAATCTTCCACCGAAACTCCATGTATTTACACAAAGGTGAAGAAATTTCCGTTAATTCACACCCCTCGCTCCTCGCTAGTCACCGCCGTCCTTCCGTTTCCATCCTCGTCCTCGCTACCGAAATCGCTACCTCAATTTCTCTTCCTCGCCTTTCCCGTCCTCTCCTCGCGCGCCGGAACACCGAAGACCGAAAGAGAGCCGCGCGCTACTCGCTTCGGGAAATTACTCGCTTCACCGCTTTACGTACATACGTGTACGTAAGTACGCGGATATAAAGGTACGCGTCCTCGCGGTACCCCGCACACGACGAGTAAATTACCGCGTCTGATAGAAAAGCAAGTGCGTCGTTTCCCGCCTCGGCGATATTCATTTCATTATCGATTCCTCGCTACCACCCCACGAGTTGACGCGAAGAATATAGGATCGAAAAGTCCTTCGAATATTTGGCCGGTTTCCAGAACCGAAAAATAAGATCCGAGTAGCTCTACACGTACCCCTGAGATGCGGCTGTGTGTAGGTATAAAGTATACAGGCCCCGCCGTTAATGAAGTTGCAAAATCTTCCGTCGCAGGGGATTTCGCGAAAAGTTTTGAAAAGCTCGTTCCGCCGAACCTCCACAAAGCAAAGTTCTGACCCGCACGAGCAACGGCGAAAAGCAAAAACAAAATAGCTGCCAGGCGGAAGGCAGCCACTGCCCCTTACCATCACCCTCTCTCGTTGCAACCCGAAAACCCGTCTGCGATACGGTAATAAATAAAGGAGTTTGTTCCACATCTCCAAGTTGTTGCCCACTTTCAAAGTTAATCTACCTCCACCTAATCTCAGTATTTCTGTATCTCAATGAGATGGGTTGTTGCATCGTTCTCTTCCGTCCACCGCACCGCCCAAGGCTTTATTTACATCATTCCGCAAAAGTAGCTTCCAAAACTTCCTCCTCTCCTACCCCCCCCCTCCCCCCCCTCGCTTCTGGATAAATCTCGTCTGGGTAGCTCTATCGTTTTTGATTAAAAATAACAGGAGAAAAAAGAACAACCGACGATCGATGAGACCTATAACTACGCGGAAGAACGGATGTACTTTTGAACGGGCGTCTTAACTCGTATAAATAAATTCATCGCCGTTTAATCATCCCAATTTCTGGTAACTTTACGATCTCTCACAGTCGAGCATCGTAGCTAACAAGGACCTCAGCATTTTACCCCCAAGGGAATTCGCTATGTTAATTAGACAAACTGACGGCGCAATTCCATTCCACGTTGGATCGTATCCCTCCTTGATAATGTGCGCGTATTCGTGCGATATATAACCTTTCCGAGGACGCGTATACTCGTGTACACTCGATGTACGTATATCTGGTTGTTGACTGCAGCGGCGGTAATAGCAGCAGTAAGATCAGTCTGATGGAAAGTATAACGATAATGATATAACTACGATAATGGCTCCTCTCTTTAATTTGAATTCTGATCCTGCAGCCTCGTTATACGTACCTCCCCATAATTCGGTACCGTCGGATGATTTTCAGCTACGCAGACGAATCGACCTTCCGCGTTAACTCAACCGAGCGAGCCGTGAGAGAAGTACCTATAAGTTTTCCCTCTCCGAAGGTGATGAAAATCTAGGCAGAACGTCAGGTATAGCTGCGACCAGCGTGACGATGGCGAGAAGGAAGAGATGGAAAGACGGAGATGCTTTTCGTAGAGAAAGATAAAGAGAGAGAGACGGAGACGGAGACGGAGACGGAGATAGACGATAGTTTCAACTCGGATGATTTTCCACGTGACCGAGATCGACTCGCTAATGGCACTTGTCTAGTCATGAATATGAAACGCGCGTTAATAAGACTGAATTCCATGCCGGTACCTACCTCTGGGATCTTTCGGTATTCGAAAATACTGTGCAGCTACGAAACGCCTTCTTAATTGGTAAGAAAATAGCGGACGAGCACCAACAACAAACCGAACCCCCTCGCTACGACGGGACGGGAATCCGCGCGGGTCGGAGTGAATTTTCTGTACGAGTTCGTTCAAAGGCGGATACGCGATTAAAAGAAAAACGAAAAAGAAAAACTAAAAAGTGAAAATCGTCGAGACGGACATTTCTCTTTTTCATCTTCGAGACACGTAACGAGAAAATCCTCGATCCGATCCCTGCGGGTTGGCCGTTAATTTTTAACGACGAAATATTCATCTCGGAGACTAACAATGAGCATTGCTCATCGGAATCGACGCGAGTTCTCCGACGATGTATCGAGCGATCCGCGAGCGCTGCGAAAGCAATTACGCCGAGGTGTTTGTTCGGGTGTTTGTACAGCTATACTTATACGTCGAGCACCGACTTCGCCACCGTCTCAATCTTCAGCTCGATCTTCCTCAAAGAGCAACGGAAGAAACCGCTCTACAAACGTACGACTCTTACAGCTACAGCCTACAACGATGAACAAACGAAGACCGGGAATGTAGCAGTTCGCTCGTCAGCCTTTATCATTTCCGCGAGCGAAAGTTGAGTCGCGAGGCGCAAGGGGAGATGGAAGATCGCGAAAATGTTGCTACCCGAGGAATCGTGTGACAGCGAAAATCATTTCAGGGGGTAGGAGGAGAGCGTTCCTACGGAGGGTAATAACTGTCAACTTTGTGCGTGGAATTTCTTTTTCGCCTCTTTCTTATCGCCGCAATTGACACGGCGGCTTATCGTACGAATTACTTATTATTGCCAGTGGGAGGGAATGAATTGAGAAGAAATTAAGGCGTACGGCCGGTAGAGAGGGCGGCGTGGATATCGATTCAGCCATAAATCACAATCGGATGTATATCTCACGAAAAGACGTGCCAATTATCGCGAGGGAACGGATAGAAAAGAATATCTTGAAAGTTTTAAGCTGACGCGGGTCCCGTGAAATGGAACTGGGAATTGGAAGAAATGAGGGAACCGGGAATACGATCTGAGAAATCGCGACCAGGCGGCTCGAGTCCTACAAATATATCGAAAACAACCTGCGAGTTTTTCTTCACGTGGACTGTAGCGACTGGCTCATTGCCGAAATATTTTATCGACCAGACGTTGAAAAAACAAAGAACGAAAAAAAAAAACGAAAAAAACAAAACAAAAGATGAAACGATACAAATCGCCGAATTATACAACACGAATAATTTCATAGATTTGTAACGATAGTCAACGAACAAAAGAATTGGGAAACACGAAAAACGAAATTACTATAGATTAGGTAGCGAGGTGGATGTGCGAAGGTTTCGGCGAACGCCTCGCAGAACTCCGCATTCGTAGATCGTATCTCGGAGCGATAAATAACAAATCCGGCGTGTATAGAAACTGTAAGCTTTCCGATGAATCGGTGCAACCCTCCGTCGGGACGACCCGCGATATACTTATTCCGGTCCGATAGTTTCGTCCAACTCAGTTCACCGAATAAACAAGAGCCGACCGAAGCCTTAATTCCCGTGCGTAATAAAAATGCCCTACACGGGTTGACAAGTGAGGGCAGGTATCCCGGAAGAAATAAAACAAACAAACTAACGAAAGGGGAGCGGAAGAAAGAGGGAAAGAAAATAGAGAAGAAAAGGAAAAACGATAGAAGGAGGTAAAAAAAAAAGGAAGAAATGGACGAAGAGCTGCAAGATGAGGAGGGTCTCGCCCCGTGACAGCTGTTTTCTCACACGCCATTAAACCTTTTCTAACTCTTCTTTTCTAATGGACCCTTTTAATGGTTTCCAATTGCGATGTAGATGTACGAATCCCCTGTACTCCCGCGATTTCTAGGATTTTCCAAGGAATCCTAAAAAGTAATCAATGTAAATCGATTCCGTCGTTCGGTTTAGAATAATTAACGTGCAATCGGGTAACCGCGTCTCATTGATTTCTTCGTTTTGCTGCACTCACTTATTCCCAGGGAACGAAAAAAAAGGAGAAAAAAATGAAATAAAAGAACTCAGGAAGCCAAAAGGTCGCGATAACGTATAACGCAGACGTAGAGTCTGTGCGAAAACCTAATTCCTTACATCGGGTGAAAAAGGTTACCCCTATAATAACGCTGGGCCATCTGAATTCTCCCAGTAATTTTCAACCCTCAAAAAACTATAATTTTTGGACCAGCGGCTCGCGGTGGTGTATAAAAAAAGAAAAGAAAAAAATAAGAACAAAATTTGAATTTGGGTTAAACACGAACGGCAGGTCCGAGCGGCGCAAGAGCTTCCCTGGGCGGAAAGGAGTTTGGGGTATTTTTCGGCCGGGGGCGAAGGTGAGGAAAGTTGGATGCAGCGGTAGGACGACGCTCGTATCCCGTAAGCCTCGCGAGTTGGACGAGGCCAGACGAGGCCGTAGGAGCGCGAAGCGAGGGTGGTCCGTTGGGGGCTGAAGAGCCGAGGGACCGCGGAGCGACGCAATGGCGATGACAGGGCGATATGACAAACCATTGTGTACCGGACTCGTCGTCCTTCGTCGCTGCGAGGCACTCGCCACCTAGTTTTTACCGGTGTACCGTAAAAACGACGGTCAGACGTATATTTCGGAGCGAGACGGGTGACGAGTTGCCCCGATGCCCGCGGATTCGCTGCGAAATTGATTCTCATCCCGGCGATTATTTTATTACGCATTCGATTCGCCGAGATCAGAGGTAGGGATTGAACCGCTCCGTTTTTTCCTTTTTTTATTTTATACTTTTTCGTTTAATATGCCGAGGCGAAGAGCGGGACAGACGAGTGTTGGAATTTAGCGAGGAGATCGCCGTTTCCGGTGGTTTACGCGTTCTCATACCGAGTGCACGGGGTGAGGAGTCTCGACTGGGAGCATAAACTTAAAAAGCAAAGTAATTTGGAAACCGAGAAACTGGATTCTGAGCAGTACAGGAAGTTGGAGCAAAGTCTTACAAAAGCCACACGCCGCGCCGACCGGCACTGTACTACGGCGAGAGGCGCATTAGCATTTGGTGATAAATAAGCCGCCGCTACCGCCGCTGTTGTTGCTCCGCTATTTCGCACAGCGTGTCGGGTTCACCCCTGTCAACCGAAAGAAACTTTGGACAATTTACAAAATGGCAAAAGTCTGAATAAATTAACGATCGATTACAAAAGTCAAAGCTAGACTCGCGTCTCGTGTACCTCGCGAAATCACCATTTCGTCCGAGTGGATTTTAATAATTTATTAAGGTTGTTTTATGTTTTTTTCTTTGGGAAAGGAATATCGCCGGATATCCAGATTTTTCATCGTCAGCGAAACATGATATCGATGAAATCCCGATAATAACTGTAATAATAATAAGAATAACAGGTGAAACGAATGGAAAAAAAAACTTGAAGAAGCTGAGTAATAAAACATCTACGTGCATAAAACCACAATAAAACAGCACGGTGAAGAGGAGCGCCATTCGGAGGCTTCCTGCGAACCAAGGAAAGTCTGAAAAGTTTTCATTCGCTAGAGGATAGGAAAGTCACTACCGGTGCAAACCGACGAACCAATCAACCGACCGACCGACCGATAGAAACGGCCGCTAGCTGCAATACCGCATATATACGTATACCGGAGGAGGGAACGAAATCACCATGCATTTGGAATTTCTCCCGCAAGTTCAAAGCTCAAAGAATCTCCTCCGCGTAGTTCTGCTCCACGGTCATACCGGCTACGTGTACGTAACGTACATAGCTGTAGGTTTGCAGAGTTGCGTTATACATACCTAGTAGCCAAAGATTTGACCTATGAAAAGGTGAAAATCTTACCGAATCCTGTTCGTGTTCGATAAAAATACAGGGATGTAGAAAACTCAATTTTCACGCGAAATGAATTGTAGAAAAGGTAAAAGTGGGACGGACGGGCACGTACATTATATTACACGTATTACATATATATATATCTTCACCATGCAGAATTTTGAGACCTGAAAATTCGTTCATTTAATTCTGCAAGCACGAATTACGGTGGCTCCACGAGTTGCAGAGGTCGCGTAATTTATACGTAATAAGGTAATTGGGTTATGCATAAAAGTGATTTTCACCCCACGCTACGGGGCGAGCGACGGGTCGCTCGCTCGTATCTCCCGAGAATCTAACGGCTTATTCCGTAAAACCTCGTGCTCTGGTGAGCCTCTTCGTAACGGAGGTTGCCATCTTTCCTCGATTCGTACAATATACGTAACGCAGAGGCGTACGGGGTGGTGTGTACACGGATTTATATCAGAAGAGGTTTGAGCCGAGGAACCGTCCGGGTTAACGCCGTTCGACAAAAGCCTCGGATAGTCCGGAGTCTAGACTACCTCAAATTCTCCCCATCTATCTCGCTACGTATCCTGTTTTATCTTTCGAAAACATTGTAATTATATTTCGTTGCCGCAACTTCAAAGTAAATGAAAGTTGAATCAGAATTTCGCCCGAGGCATCAAAAGTGATCTCGCGCTCGCTCGTTCCGGAAAGGGCAACCTCTTCTACCTCGTCCTTCCGCCCTTCTTTCTCCGTCCCCGCTATTCTTTCCCCCCTTCATACCATTTTTCCGTGAAATCATTCGTGGTCGAAATACCAATATATCTAAATACACTGCAAAACCGTCGAAGGTTATTTTTGGCGAACCTCGGGCCGAGCCCGAGGGCCATCGACTAACGATAAGTAATACCAATATATGTATACGCCGCGATATACATATACATATACATATTTCGGAATATTGCTACGTTTCTCACGGTGAAAATAATAAAAATAAATTCGCAGATACGAAAACAAGGTAGAACAACGATTGAATTATTTTTCATGGGATCTGATCGAATTTATTCGTTCTTTCCTGCTCACGTTACAAACGAATATACAGTTATATCTTAAATTTTTCTTGTTTTATTTATTTTTCTTGTTTTTCAACTTCCCCCACCCCCCCCCCGACCCGAAAACAGGGGATTTTTTCCGTTCCGTTCTCGAGAGAAAAACACCTCGTTGAACGGGCGATTTTCACGTGGCGTCTCACGCACGTCACTCGTAATTATCTTCCTTCCGCACGCCCTTCGTACACTTGACGTATCGCGGCCACGACCTCCCGGCTCACCACCCCTGCTTCAACGTCGAGAGCAAGAGGGCCGTAAATAAAAGAACGAAGGTAGAGAAAAGAGGAAAAGGAAAGCGTGTGGAAGAAAGAAAAAAAAAAGAGGGGGGGGGGGGGAAAGTACAACCGAAAGTCTACCCCGAAGCTAAACGCCTCGCTTCGGAGCTCCGCGGTTCCGCACCGCGCGCGATGCTTTTCCACCGCTTTACTGCTGCATAAGGTGAAGAAATGCAGGTTTTTCAAGCCGTGGAACGCCGACGGTCTACCGGCTTTGGGTAAAAGCAGTTGTTTGTTACAATCAGTGCCACTCGTCGACCAACAATGTGGCACTCTTGGATCTGCGTCTTATTCACACAGCGGCAACGGCGGCAGCAACGGCAAAAGGAAGTTGCGAACGTCGGAGTCGAAAAGTCGCGAGGCGCTTCGGTTTGTATTAATCTTCAAAGTGAAATTTGAAGATTAGAGGGGAAACAGACGATGATTCAATCGGAGTGCAAAAAAAATATTTGAATAAAATTTACAAACTAATTATTCCAGTTAACGAAACTTTGCCCGAACGGTATTCGAGTTGTACGAGAAACCGAAAAGGAGAAGTGAAAAAAAAAAAAAAACGAATCGTTAAAATTACAATCCCGAGGCAACAAGTTAGTCGCCGTTACCGAGCTGGAGTTTTTCCAACTTTAACCCTACTCCGGCAAACATTTGCGGTGATTTTATTTATTTTTTTTCTTTTCTCTTCTATCTAACTCTCTTGCGCTCGCGTATAGGTATGAGAAAATGAAAAGTAGTTTTTCCCACCGCATTTGAATATTTGATTAGCATTTGCAAAACGCATTCGACTCGACCAGCTCCGAAACGAGACTGCGGGGCGCAAGTAAGCGGTGTGTGTGTACGTACACCGGCCGCAGCTGGTGATTAAAAAAGTATAATTAGAATTTTACCTTTCACGGGCAAACATGCTGTAATTATAAATTTTGTAGAGAAACCATAACTAGAGATGTAATTGAATACGCCGGGGATACCGCATGCGGGAACACAGCGAGACGCGCTTGAATCGAAGCTTCTTTTTTATTTCAGAAGATCGGTATAACCGGGAGGAGGAGGAGATACAACCCGACCAATGGAAAGGACGACGAATTTGGGCGAGTGAAAAACTTTTTTTCCTACCCTTTTTGTCGAAATACACTTCGAATCAGAGATGACGCCATTAGCTTGAAAGTTGTTGAATTTCGTTCGCTTGGGAAATATAAAACAAACGATTCGACGGTAGCGCGTGCAAATAACTAGTGTTCAGGGGGTGGATGGTAATCGAGCTAATTGAGTGCGGAGGGTGGTGGCGAAATTTTCGGGGATGCTCCGAAAATATAAGGGTTGAAAATATCCGATGCGGGTTACAAAGCGCGTACGATTGTCTGCCGGCGGCGCGGCGCCATCGGAGATCATTGCTCGCTGCCTCCGTTGTTGCCGCCGCTTTTGCTACTATACCGCGAGGGGCCACGGACGGGAGGATCAGAGGAGATTTCTTGCTACGCGAGTATCAAACTGAAATTGAAGGGTTGAGGGTTATAAGGGTGCTTACGAGCTTTGAGTGACGACAAAAAAGATCGTTCTCTCACAACGGAGATTCAAAGTTTCACTCCGATAATATCGTTTCCTCCGCACCTACGCGTGTGTACGTATCTCACGCTCGAAATCACCGTGTAACCATCGGACGGAATTTCGCGACAACGTTACCGGAAAATTAATGACAAACGGAAACAGGTAAGTCGCAGGACTTCGAAACACGTCAAAGGTTAACCGCGAGGTAAAGTAAGTGCTACTCTGCTAGGGAACGGTGCAAAGCGAGAGCCACGCCGTTGGAACGTGGAACACTCGCGACTTCGGCGCGTCGTGGCACCCTTTTTTTTTAAACTACTGTAAGTAAAGTTACAAAGCGTGTGCGCGATTGTTGAACGTTCGCCGGCCCACCCGGCTCAAGTCCTGCGGCGACGGTGACTAAGCCTCGCGGAAAGGATCAAAAGAATCCCGGCAAAGGAGTCACTCGTTCGCGAGTGTAGACGAACCTCGAGACGTAACTCCGACGCTGAACTCCCGTCCCATTACGATAGCGCGGGGCCCTCGAAATACCGAGTGCCTCTCGTCCGTTCGATCGTCCTCGCCAGCTCAGCTGCCGATATTCAATTTGAGACAGAATTTGGAGGAAAAAGCGAGCGCTCGCAGCTTTCCAGACTGCGTCTGGCTACGGTCGAGTCGAGTGGTGGACAGGCAGCCGCGAAGCAGACAGCCCGGCCCGCGCCGGTTGTCTGTCAAGAACGTAGCCTTTTTCGCTGATACAGCGAACCGTTCTCGGAAACCGTCTTTCGCACTTTCGAAAGCGGGCTAACGCCCCACTCGAGTGCATTCATGAAATCGACGTAGCGCTGCACAAATTGAGAAGAACAATACCTTTTACCATTAGATAGCGAAGTCGGTGTGTCGCGGGTCTCGATGGATAAAATCTATCAACACCGCCGCGACTCCTACATCTACATATATCCCAGAATTCAATACAACGAGAAGCAACGAGGAGGTCTTTGTCGAGGAGCAACGTCGAGTATCGAGAATATTATTCAGCGACTCGAATCCCGACCAGAGATTTTCGAATCACGAATGTCCGTCCCTCCGCGACGAGGCCGCTCCGCGCTTTCGCTCGTCCTTCAGAACGGGGGCGTACAAAATTCGGGTACAATTGACTCAACCGCGTCCATTAGGCGAACGAATGGCTCGCTCGGGACACAAGGGATGTAATATATTACGGTTGATGAACCACCATTACCGATCGAGAGGCTAAACGTTATTAAGTTCTCCCTTCGGGGGAGGGGGGGGGGGGGGATGGGTCAAGAAGAAATTGTACATTTGTCAAATCCATATCTCCCGCGGGCTACAAAGAGAACGATCGATCCGCGACGATTCGCATCCACCGCCCAACTACGTATCCGACGAATTCAAAACTGAAAACTGCAACTCCCGCAAGTTGGTGAGGTAACACGTGAATTCGTATATCTATATACCGAGGTATTCCCGCGCTGCACATATACCCACCGATGAACCCTTCTGCAGATTACTGTAGGATGCGCGATGGCTTAGTCGAGCGAAGTGGAGTGAAGTTATCAATAACAACGGGAACAATGGAACTGCTATTGGAGTAATCTCCTGTTCAGGAAATTTATCCGCCATGTCGGCAACCTACCGTCCCCCGACCTACCCGTTCGAACGAACCCCGAGGTTCGTCTCTATATCTTTCTACCTCTCGTCTCTTCTTCTCAGCTTTTCTAGATTACGAGAAATCGTTCGTTCGTTCGTTCGCTCGCTAGACGCAACCCGGAGCACTTTATCGGTAGAATAAACTGGTCGTTCCGCAGATATTACGTTTGACATATACCCAATCGTGATACGATTCCGCGTATCAACAGCTATGACTATTCAAAACCGGGAGAGCCGGTGAACGAATGAGAAAAAATCGATCCGCCCGTTCAGACCTGCAGCGGACCGGTGAAACGAAACGTTTAATGGCTTTCAACGAAACTGAAGGCTGATCATTACTCGTTAAATTTGTTGCTAGTCCGCACCGAACGGTCCTATTATTTCTACTTTAATTATAGACCACCGGCAATAAGGCACGCGATGTTCCCCTTAATACCCAGACTGCAAATAGCGTCTGAGAACTTATGAGGACTGAGCAAACCTTGAAAGACACCGTTCGCGTTTGGGGGTCAAATGTTTCTCCCCTTATTTTCATTCCCCAGACAAGGCCGCAAGGCGATCGTTCGTCCGTACTTCGGAGTAATTAAACCCCAATTCTGCATGGCCAAGCTTTCGTCCCGTCCAAGTTTCGGACACGTGTAACCTCCCCCTCTCTCCCTCTCTCTCTCCGCGATGTCTGGATATCCTACACGGTACGTAACGTCCTGCATCCGATCCTAGAACCCGTCGTCCCTTCCTTCCTTCTCCTCTCTTCCCTTTCCCGTTCCCGTTCCCGTTCCCATTATCCCGTCGTACCTGTCGTCCCCGTAATCCCTACAAAAGCATGTGTGCCGAGGTGAAGGGACATGTGTCAGTTGCCGATTAACCCGTGGCTTAAGACGCCCCGGTGTACGAGGTTCACACGGGCGCGTGCCGCAAAGCGATCGCGTCGATGATGAGATCCGATGTACACGCGGTGTTCCAAAATGGAGGAACCTTCGGTGATGAAAAAATATTCCGAGTAAACTGACGAATCGTCGTTGCCTCTGATCCCAGACCGCCTTTCGCAGAGCGGGCTGTGAAGCAGGAAGAGGGGAAAAAAGTAGAGAGTAGAAAGTGGACGGCGGAGTGGCCGGGTCAAAGAAAAGAACAAAAAGCTCGCCTGCGTCGAAAAAGTCTCCGAGGTCAGGAGGAAGTCGTATATATGTATGCCCGAGAGTAGTCGCGGCAAATATCGTCGGTGGTTTTGGTAAAATGATTGTTCGAGTTTCATCCGCACGTTCGAACTTTGTGGTTGGTAAAGGACGATGAAAAAAACAAGAAGAGGAATAAAATGAGAGAAAAATGGACTGAGCCCTTTTCCCCGTTCGGTACGGTGCTCTAGACCTCGGGAATCGTGCGAAGCACGTATTATAAGTGGATAGCGGACGCCGACCAATGTTACGATTATGCTCCAAAGAGCGCGCCGCGCGGGCCCGACTTTGAGACACGTCCCTGCGAACGAACTGGACGGTCGTGCAGGGTCGCCTCGGGTCCTCCCCTCGGTGCTTGCGCGGATGAAACTTCTGGAAGTTTACGATTTCAGGGGCGACGGAGAAGCCGATAATATCTCCGAACGGTCGCCCGACCGCCCCATCTCCCCCCCCCCCCCCCCCCCATCCCCCGACCCGAAAGAAATAATACACATTCTGCGCCGCGCCCTTGGTCCCCGAAGAAAGAGAAAAAAAAAAAAAAAAAAAAAAAAAAAGGACCGAAAAAAAGGAAGTTCAATTAAAGGATTACCTTCAAAAGCCCTTTATGCTTTTCTCGAGTCCCGCACCAACTATACCGTCCTCTCTATATCTGCTGCCTCTCTGTCTCGCTTTTTCGCTCTGCATGCCTACGTAACATCTTCTCGGGGGAGTAAATAAAGTCTCGTTTCCTACCGCAAAAGACTTACTCACCGCGGGATAAAAGCTTGATAAAAAATTTATTTTTTTTACGACGGATTTATGCGCCTCCCAGCCATACAACCCCGCTGTGCGTTTAATTTCAAAAACGAAGCAAAGAAAAAAAGAAAAAAAAAAAAAGGAAAATGCGCAGAGAAAATAAATGCGTAACCAAATTCATCGCCCCGCCATCTCAATCTCGCGCGTTGCCGTCTACGAACGAGATGACGGATTAAAAAAGTACCAAATAAATAAGAACGCGAGGTTTTCGTCGCTCCGCTATCTTTTCGTACGGGCCTACACGCTTTCGCATAACTTCTCGTCGGAACTTGTTCCAACCGAAGCCAATCACCGCCTAATTTAGAACAGGCGTTGAGACATTATTCACCCTTATATACGTCAGCAGCCGCGTACGACGATGGACCATTTCGTTCGCTAATACGGATATGATGCGAAGGAAGGTGGCGCGGTTACCCCGTATATAGATCGCGATTCTCTGCGTCAGAGTCGGTACTCCGCAGTCATTTGTTATGATAGGCGACTGACGTCACATCCGCCTCCCCGCAGGGACCTCGAAACATTGCAGAGGTATAACACGTACGAATGTTTCCACGTATCCGTACACACGTGAACCGGATGTTTATGTGCACCGCGGACATGAACGCGAATACGGGGCATCCGACGGAGAGAGAGAGAGAGAGAGAGGTGGAGACGCGGAGCGACGGCCACGCACACAGCCTAACGGTTTCATCCCCGGAATTCCTGGGGGGGCTCGCCGCGACTGATAGCAAATCGAATCCCGTTCTGTACATCGATCGCGTATACGTATATGTATACCTACAGGTTTGAATTAATTGCTGATGTTTGGGACGCTGTCGTTGGGTGCAGCGGCAGTTTTGTTCGTATAGTTTGCCGTGAACTGCGTGCGTTGGGACCGTGAACGCTCGTTAGTTGTTTCCGTGAATGGTATGAAACAGGATAAAATAAACGTTGCGAAGTAACATTTTATCGATTAATTGATAACGCGGGGTATCGTGCGGAGTTTTTATTTTATTACACGCGTGTACGGAGACGTGCGCGATACGGAATTCGAACAATACACGTCGTTTATTTAATAAACGAAAATATATTTATTTTATGTATAACTAATTGGTAAACACCAGGATTTCGGTATATTTTCCCCAACTGATTCCCCACGGTGGACACATTCGAAAATTATACGTAATCGATCGAACTATAGCTGTGTTGACCATTTACAATTATTTTATCGCGCTAATTTTTGCTGCTTTTTTTTTTTTTTTGTTTCTTTTTTCTTCATTTCCGCCGATTCGTATCGCCCCGCGGTCGGCGGTTTCACGGTGACAGCGACCACCGGATCGATCGAACTGACGCTTATATATATATACACCGAGTCTTTTGATCTTATCGGTTATTTTAGCGGCTTTGTCATTTTTTCATCCAGAAAATTAATATTCCTTAGAGATGACCAGCCACGCTTCGTCTCCTGGAATCTTTTAGATCGCGAGCTTCGGACAAAGGTGGACGCAGAGAATAGAAAAATACGTGAGATAACAACCGCGGCTCTTCCCCACCGGATGGTTTCTTTCGATCGATACTCCATGGGTATGGTTCGCCTAACTCATCGCGAGGGTAAAATAAAAATAGATGTACAAAAAGTGGAAGGAGAAAGAAAAATCGAACGAGAGAAAGAAGAAATTCGGACAGAAGAACTCCCCTTGAACCACATTGAAAAAAAAAAAAAGAAAAAGAAAAAACCTGCAAAGGGCAACACGCGCGTGAAACGCACTTCACTTGAGATTCGTCCGAACTACAAAGTGTTGAAGAGTTCGACTTGAAAAGCGAGGGATTCGTTCGTTCGTTCGTTAATTCATTCGATAATAAAGCCTAATTAAAACAAAGGGTAACCTACTTCAGCGAACGGTGCTTCGTTGAAACTATTGGCAGGTGTAATTTCGATTCTAATTGATTTTTAATCGGTTTTATATTGAAGTTAATATCGACGTTGCTCCAACGCCATTGACAGTGCACCGGGCAGAAGAAGTGGGTGCGGGCGGAGAGGAGCGACGGGGGGTGAGGGGGGGAGGGAAATGATTCGCTCAGTTTTCAAGTGAATAAACTTTTGTTAGAAAAAATAAAAAGCGAAGAAAAAGTCCGGCGGTATATACGAACTTCCGACTCCAACTTCGTACGACACGTGACACCCCGTAGGGAATTGCTTTCCGGCTGGAATTGCGCGCCTCTAAAAATTGAGATGACAACTGAAATATTGCCTTACACAATCTGATTTTATTACGTATATATCTATCTATCCGATACGTGGTGGAAATTTCAATAACGGACCCGACAATGTACCCATAATTGTCAATTTTCCTCATTTTCAGCACGCCCTTGTTTTCTTCTATTTACTCTATTTCGTCGTCTCGCCACTTTTATTCGCGGTCGCGCATAACGGAACTTTTATCCCGACTAAAAGACCTTGAAGAAATCACTGGGGGACGGAGCGTGGTGCAGACGCCCGGAACGATTATAGCTGCTAGTGATATAAAACGAAACTGCTTCTCCCCGAGGAGTGGTAGAGATGTAGCGCAGTGTTACACCACACCTACCAGTAGAACACGCGGGGACGCTCTCGCAAATGACATCGAAGAGTTGAAAGCGACGGATACCGATAAACGAGTGAACCGACGAGGTATGTGCGTCCAGCGGTAGATCAGTTACGATGTTTATAAGCGAGCGCTAATATATCGGCGGCTCGTGAAAATGAGTAAATTTTCTCTCATCTAAGACGGAGATCTACCCGGAAATCCATGCGCGAATTTATAGCTTCAAAGGTTCTTCGGAAGGTCGGCGATAGCTCGGAATTATACTTCGCCGATTGGAAATTTGCCGATCGCGAGGGTAAGAGGCTGAAGCGGTAAAAGGGGGAGAGGGGATGGGGGGGGAGCGATTCCGTTTTTGGAACCCTCGAATAAATCAAATAAGTACAAAAGAATCGAGCTGCCAAACTAAGTTGGATTACGGTACGAAGACCGCGCGTCGCTCCTCTAGGAACGAAACCCCGTCAATTCGGGTTAACGTCGCTTCCAAAAGATGAATTCAGAGTCGCAATCCACTTTGCGTATAATATATTTCTCTTCTCTCTCAATTTTTGCGGTTAGAGAAAAAAAAAAAGGAAAATCCGCCCCGACGTAAAGAGGGAAAGAAAAAATACCCGCGTTTCCCGTATCGATAAAAAATTCGCACCCCCCCCCGACGCCGCCCCCTTAAATTTTTTCTCCCCATATCCGAAACGCGAATCATTTTTATGCACCGGCTCCGAAGTTCGCGGAAGGTTACGGGATACGACGGTGTAAATAAAGTGAATATTTAAACGATAAACATCGCCTACGAGTTCAAAGGAACGAATCTGATCGCGAGTCTCGAATCGAAAAGGGTGGGGGGAGGGGGGGGGGGGGGGAGAAATTGTCGACCGAATGGTGGAAACAATGAGAAAATCGGATTCGGGTTAGGCACGACGTTGTCTGAATAATTGGGAAATACGTACGTACCTACTTCACTCTCGGTATCCCGTATCCTACACTGTGATTAATACACAGAGGGGTAGTAAACGTAAGCCGCTCACCTGAAACAAAGGCAAAGAGGAGAGAAATTAGATCTGAGTAGTATCTGTAAACGTATACAGCGTGTACAGTGCCTACGAAATTACATTACGTGAATTATATTTGCTTTCAGTTATACGTATTTATATAGAATATGGCGCGCGAATGGCACTTATGTAAATGTACGCGCGTGTACCGCGAAATATACGTTAGCGAAATAAGGTCCCGGGACTCGTCGCCGTCCCGCGAACGTTTCCGCTCACATTGCCCTCGGATTTATCAACTCCCGTCAAAGGCGCGGCGTGCTTTGAATTACCGCTAACGAACGCTAAAATTCTACGAAGAACGATCGCTATCGAGAAAATTCCTCGTAGACGGTCGAACTCCCGGAGTTCTTTCGCGCCGTATAGGTTCGTCGAGTGGAATTGAAAAGTAGGAATTGCAATTTTAAATTCTCCATAACCGCGCACCTACTCCACTTTTTTAACCGTCCGCGTACGCCACAGCTGCGTGCTCTGTGCAACCCGCGATTTTCACAAAGCGTCTGTTCGGCAGCGTTTTCGTCTCAAAGAAATTCACGCTTCGATGAAATACAGATACACGTAACTTATCGAGCCGTTTTTATTTGAAAATTTACGAACACTTTCGCCGTACGTCAAGCGCGTCGATTGTATAGCGATCGGTAATAACGACGCGTAACTGCAGATAATTCGGGGCTCGTCAGCGGGACTTTTTTTCTTATCCGCACGTATCACTGTGAGTGATATTCAACGTCTCTGCAAAAATTTTCCCACCACGTACTTGGACACGTAATTAAACTGTCCGTTACAGGATGCAGAAAAAAGAAAAAAAAGAAGGAAAGATATAGGTAGGGAGATTTCGCATAGTCATTAACGCGAATCCCCTTTTTTCGCAAAGATTGACGGTGGATTGGATGCGATTACGTAACGTGGGACTAAAAAAACAAAAAAAAAAATAAAAAAAAAAAATAAATAAAATGAATTGAAATAACAATGGTGATAATAATACTGAAACGGCGCCACGTGAAGAGTACCCTATATTCGTTTCCGCAACGCCGCTCTCAGCGAGATAATATTATTTAAAAAGAATGTGTTTTCAACTCGGTGCGCTGCGGATATAGATCCTGATGTGTATGTATTTATTTTATAGGTACATACGTACGTACGTACGTACATCGAGTGTTCTCGCCGGCTATACGGCGCACCGTTTTGCAAGGGATGCCTGAATTTTTTTCAAACGTCGTCCTGAAGTCCGAGAATCGATTTGTTTACTGTCAAAACAACCGAGGCAATATTTCAAAATTCGCATTCACCCTCCGAAGGTATACGTACCCACCTGTGTAAGCATTTACATAGGTGTATACCTTACGTACGCGCTATAAATACATACGGAATACGGCCGCTCGTATTCATGGGATGTTAAAATATCGATTACCTTTGTCTCGATTACGAAATTTCGATTGAAAATCCACAACGCCGGGTTAAAATTTCATCGGGACGAATTTCTTCCGCGATATCGCGTTACTGTTCGAAAATAAAATTGAACTACCGACATACCCGTTGGAAGATAAGAAAATATTTACCCTATCGTCGGAAGATGATAAAAGCTCAAACCTGATCCTGTATATCCTCGCGTAAATGCCGCACGGGACGAAATGTCAACGGCTTGACGGTAAAAATAGCGATAAAAACAACAAACACTTTAACGTAATGAATTAACCGAGGAAGTATACCGTATCGTTCACACGGTCGATATCCCCGTTAACGAATCCTGAATTAATCATCGTCGTCGGCAACCTTCTCAATCCGGAGTCCTGCGGGGGGGACCGAAAGCTTCGGATCCGTTGAAATGTATTTCACGCGTGATCGGAGTTATTGCCTTCGATGGACCACGTGATTGCGCGAAACAAAAACAAAAAAAAACGAAAAAAACGAAAAAAATAGCGAGGCGAGTAACGGTGATGAAGAATCACAATTTCGGAAGAAAAAAAAGAGGCGAATCAATCTCCGGGCGGAAGCGGGCCGCGCGTTCGTACGCGGAATTAGGTAGCGATACGATATCGTTATTCGATAACGGCCTCGTAGCGAAAGTTCTATCAGTTTTGCATAAAAAGCTGCAGCGGTGTTTTAACCGGCATAACGGTGAAAATGCGCGTCCCGTGGTATACAGGTACGCGTAATTAGAAGGTTTGTCAACTAGAATACCCGTTTTCCGGTGACGAGAGAAAATACAAGTACAGCAACTGCGGCGCGACGCGCAACACATCGGTGGAAATCGACATTTATTCTAAAACTCTGAAATAAACCTGTTTCATTTGCACTCGTGTTTTCCATTCCCCTCGGTAGCCCGTGGGTCGCGGGCATATCCACTCGTCGAAATCGAAATTCATTCAGCTGTGCATGGTGTAGCCACCCGTTCTCCCATGAATGTTGATTTCCCTTCCCACCGGGCTACCAATGTACATATATTCGCTTAGAAATCAAATGCTAACTGAATTTGACGGCTCTCAATATTTTCCTCTTTTTCCACTTTTTTCCTCTCTTCTCTTCGTCGTTTTTCGTCACTCGCACGCTGTACTACTTTGTTCGCTATAAATTCGAATCCAATTTTTCGCGCCAAATTTTTCCAAAGCCACCTTCAAATTATTCCGGCTACAAGCACGACGTACGAATACAAAGCTCCTCGACACGAGAAAACCTGCCGGTTATGTTAATTAATCAATTCGTACACGTCGATCGGTAGAATCGACCGGAAGTTACGCGTCGTATTCATCTGCCCGTACGATCCACCAGAAGAGCAATCTCCATTGAGATTTGAATACGAAACGAAATTGAATTCCGAAATATAAATCGAACCGATTTCGTACGTAATATTAATCGAAGGGACGAAATTCGCGCATCAAGATTTCCACGCAATCCGTCCAACGTGTACGAGCAGATTTTGTTTCGGTGTGATTTCCACTCGGTTTCTTCGGGAAAGCCCTTTCGCGTATCCCTATTATACTTACACCTGCAGGCGGGATGACCCGACTCGTACCAACCCTTCCCTATACTTTTGTCCGTGAAGCGACCATCGCAGTTCCCGCGTTCGTTACTCCCTTCGTTCCATACTACGCCGCGCCGTACCGACTCTCCAGACGTTCCCTCGGCCTCCCTTTATCCCGTACAACGCGCTGACCGACTCCATGTTTTTTCTCACCCTTAACCCGCGTGGCGCGTGAGGTTAACCGCTAGGGTAAAAAGGAAGAGAAAGTGAGACGAGACGGACGCGGCGAGGGGGAGAGGGGGGAAAAGAGAAAAGGAAAACGGGACTCCCGTCTCTCCTACTATATATTTGTGGATAGGAGAAGGTATATATATATATATATATGTATATATGTAAGAGGTGAAGATGGAAGCACGTGGCCTGGTGGGTATTGTGAGTTATGGCTGCGAAAAAGAGGAGGAAAAATATAACGGCCTCGACACTAAGGACGAAACGCGCGGCGAGAGAACCACCACACCGGAACGAAATCTCTCAAATCCCTACGAAACCACAAAACTAATTCGGCCTAGTGCTCCTCCTCTCTTTTCTCCTCCGCAACTCGCGAGTTATACCTTTTCAGGTAGGAAAACTTGCAGCCACCTTATTCCTGCATGAACGTCCCGACGAGTATCAGGATTTAAACGGAGGCTGCAGGCGAGCCCGGGTTGAGAGTATAATCTTGTTCGGAAGAAACATAAAAAATGGAAAATGAGGAAAAATAAAAAAAACAACAAGCGGGTCTGGCGAGGGGGTGGGAAAACTCACTCACGTTCGCGCGAGTCGAGATATTTTTTAAAGATTCTATTGTTCGCCGACCTTCTTATTCCGAGAGACCAAGTTTGATCTCGGATTTGTGGTATTGCGAAAAGAAAAGTAATTCGTCCGCGCGCGTTCAGTGTCGAAAACCAAAAAAATTTTGTTTTCGGTCTTCCGATTCGCCGCGTTTCGATGTGTTCGGTCAGGCGTGGCAGCGCGGAGGGAATGGATAATTCGTATAAAAGTGGTGTAAGCGGGCAATCGAGGACTCAATGGGGACGGCGATTTGATCTAAATCCGATTCGACTCGAGTTGAATGAGATATTTATCCCCGGTAATTTATTAACTACCCTAATTCGAATCGTGCCTCGGATTTACTCCGGCGATAAATTCGCGGCGGACGACGGAGAGTTCGATCGAAGTCCAATCAGATTTATAATTAATACGGCGATTATACCGAAATCAATACGAAAACAAGCTCGTTTCGAACGGGGTTGCGCGAAGTCGGAAGACCGCCTTCTTTTTTTTTTTTTCACATCCTATTAATTCGGAATCAACCGAATCAGGTAGTCGAACTACAACCGATTCGACCGTGTATACACCGCTCGTGATCCTGGGAAACCACAGAAAGGGTGTGAATTAATTTTTTCCACCCCTTCGGAGGTCGAACCTCGGAAAGTTCCTCAAAATTCAGAACAGACGTCACGAGGAAATTCCCCAACGAACGAAATAAAATCGGCGCAGGGGGTTCCGTCCGGGCAACGGTGTGGTACGGATACCCACGTCGTTATTCGCGTGATTCGATCAATTGCGTAGGCCTCATTTCGCGGTAGTTGACCCACTCGTTGTCGACAAAGGTATTTTAGCGATGGGCCAAAGCGGCGCCGCTTGCTAACCGACGCGCGCCAACAATGTGGACGTATTACGTTCGCAAACAGTTGCCAGTGCTACGGGATACACGTAGTCCCAGTTGCACGCATAACTTCGAAGCGGGCGAAGGCGAGTCCTGCCGAGTCCGACGCGACGGAACGAAGAATCGGCGCAAGATTGTAACCGACGACGTTTCGAAACGACGAATTCCTCGTAGGGCACAATTTCAACATTCGCCGAACCAAAGGACTGACTTTGTTTCGATTGGGCATCACTCGACATTCGGTAGCGAGTATAATCGAGTGGTAAAATGGTGCGTATCGCTCATGGCCCTCGTTTGAATTGTTCCCGACGTCAGCGGCAGCCGACGTCTTGGACCTGATGGGCACTTAGAGACACACAATACCCCAACGTCGATGTCTTCGCTCGCAGACCTTTGCCAGCCATTGTCCCGATACGTTACCCCGTAACTGTGTAATGAGTTTTATCAAGAAATGGATGTATAATTTCGCTTTCAGGCGCGAGTGCGACCCCATCGCAATAGAAATCCCTCGCGAAAGTCGCGATTTTTCTACCGCAGGTTTCGGTCGTACGACGCGGCGTCGCGCGTCAGCCGAACGGGGGTACGTGCGAAATTCGGCGTAGGCTAATAGCCCGGGAATTAGAAACACGTGACTGCAGACTCGGTGTTAGCGGCGTCAGCCGTCTCCGGAAGGTGGTAAATAAACCGTATGGTTGTTTCGCGGGGTTGTAACGCTTTCGTCGTTGTCGCGTTCGTCCCCCTCGAATTCCGCGGTACGACGCCCGCGACGTCTAATGGCGCTACTCGGTGCTTGCTAATTGCGCGTGCTTCTCGGTCGGAACCTGCTGCTTTTCCCGCGAAACGTCGACGTAGTTTCGCGTCGCGTCGCCTCGCCTTTCGCCACATTTTTATTGGCAATCGCGATCCCCGGGTTCCCGACTCTCGCCTCCGCTCGAGACGGCGTTCCTGGTCCCGCGGTATACGAGAGGGAGTACGGGGAGCGCAGGGAGCGGAGGGGAATTTTTCCGGCACACTGTAAAAATAATATCATCCTTTCGTATAACTTCCGTGACCCAGTTTCCACAGTTGAATCAAACGATTACTCCGCCGCGCTCGCGGTACCTCCAGAATTCTACGACCTCCCCCGACAATAATAAGGAAACTAGAAACGACGCGGTGTGTCGATTTATTATACCAAATGACATTTCGCGTACAGGCGAATGTATTATCGTATTTTATTAAAATCTTGGTACGTCGAGGTATGGTGGGAAAAATTTATTTGTTTCCACGCCTCTCTTTCGTTCTTCCAATTATCCATAAGAGCAATTGGTGTCAAAGCTCTCTTCCAACTGCAGGATTTCCTGCAGCGAGTTACGCCCGCGGCGCGGCAAACGAAGTCTACCGATACCGAGTAATTAGTCCGATTGCTGCCGAAATATAATCAAACAAAGTAAAGCGAATAACTCGTACAAAATTACGTTATCACTATACACGGAGAGCACTTCTTTATTCTCTCTAAAATATATCTTCATTTTTCGAATTTAGACCTCCGCGTTGTTGGTGTTTTTTTTTTTTTTTTTTTTTTTTTTTTTTTTTTTTTTTTTTCATTCATTTTTTTTTCACTTTTCCTTCGCATCGGATATTTTTTGCTGCTAATTAACCGCTACACACAGACGTTGTACAGCTTACGTAGCTTTTGCCAGTTTTACTTTGACTCGGAGCTCCGAAGACATTTATACGGCTTTTTGAAATAAGGCTTAGAAAATTGCGTCGAGTGCGCGGCTACACTCGAAAAACCCCCCCCTGCGGAGTATTATATGCCCATATACATATAGCGGAGATCATAGTTCCTCAGCCCTCGTATTAAGCCGCGCTCAGGGGCAGAAGCAAGTATTCTTAAGTCATGATAAGGCATGCAAATTAATTCAATTACATTTTTGCGAAAACAGTATTAACCCACAGGCCTTGAACCCTCGAGATAAAAGCTAATGAGGTACAATCTAATTAACTTGTTTATTTCAACGCAGCTGCGGGTACGACGCCGTGTATACGGTACACCTACCTGCACAATAACAGCGGCTCGGGCCGCGGCGTATTCACCGTGAGAAAATTAGCATTCTAGAAATGTCGGAAACTATTCCGTCTTACGTCGTCAACGATGGCGAAGATAACGATAATATTTGAGAATCGAGCGCGCTCCGAGCACCGCTGGATATAAAGTGAATATAATACTCGAAAGCTGTTAAATTCACGCTACGTCTCTGTGAATTTAGCAGAGAAATTTCTATCAAGGGATAGACACAACCGTTCTGCAAATAATGAGCCGGGTGTATAGCGGCGCTCGTTGGTGTTTAAACACCACTACACACTCGGCTGGAGCGTGTCGGCTTCTACAAACTCCGGTGGAGGAGTCTCTGTCTGTTTTGAGCAGTTGCCCCATCTGCTTTGTTTTGCAGCCTCTGGACCGAGCACATTAAGGTTTATATAAATTCGTGTTTATACTGGCGCGGAGACAATTTAACATCTCCAGCGATGACACGTGCTGTCGAGACTTTCTCAAAACTTCCGCAAAACGGAGTGTTGGTAACAGCTTTACACGGGGATGCTGATTACGTGTGCACGCACCGGGTACATTTACCTGCCACCACATATTTCACGCTAATTACGCGAGTGTGTACCGTATCGCGTGTAAGCGCGCGATTCCCGATGCGGAGCATTGACCCCCCTCGACCCCCCTTAAATCGGCATCTTCGGATCGCGCTACCCCGCGGGATTTATTTCGGTCGTCCGGTGCAGGAATTCTTGAAATAGGTTTTACGAACCGCGACCGCGATTTTATAGTCAGTTTTGAAAGCGGCAATCTTCAGTTTCTTGACCTCGTTAGATTCGACGAGTTTATTCCAACCGTTTCGCCCCACACCATACTCCTCGGCAATTGTGATATTTTTTGGAAAGAGGTCCGACTATTTGTTGTATTGCGGAATTATTAATTGCGACCTTTCGCCGGCGAACATAAATTCGTATAATTTATTGCGATAATACAGAGCTTTTATGAGAATTACGCCTGCCTGGCCTGCCTATATGTATATACAACGCACACCCGCCCTCCGCCTCCGCGCCCCTCCACGAAATATCAACAAAACTGTCAAAATTTACCGTCGTCAACATGAATTCGTATTATGAACATATAAATATAAAACTGGTCCTTATTATTTGCGTTACTAAAATTAATGTTTATCCCTTACCGAACCGTAGGTAGTCCAAAGTTTTCAACTTACCGAATTATAATCACCGGTAGCACCGAGGCAACGAAATAAAATTACTCAACGATCGTTCGAAGATAATTAGAAAATTTGCGCATGGGCCTAGCGGGCAAATAAACTTGGAATCCGATTGTGAGGGTGAAAAAAATATTTATACGAAGCACCCGCGTCGTTTGATCTTAAGCGCGCGTACGTAAGAAACGATAAGGCGGAGAGCGCGTAGCCTTGATACAACTCTTGTCATACGTATGTACAGTTTCCGCATCTCCACAATTTCCGTAACGGTTTTCCCCCCCCCCCCCCCCCCCCCGCACGGGAAGTGGCAACTGGAACATCCTCAATGATTGACTACGGCTTAAAGGATCAGACTAAAAGGATTTCGGGCGAACCGATAAGAATTAAGCTCTTTCTAAGACGTCCGGATCAACCCGAGCACTCGTATCTCTAAATGGTTGATTACACGAGGGATTAACGCCGCCATTTACCCCAAAGAAAACACCACATTCGTACAAAGAGATGGTTTTCAAAAATCTTCCCCGCCGTTTCTCGTCTCGCAACGACGAAAAAAAAAAAAAAAACCACCCGGAAGAATCGTGAGTAGCGGTAAAAAAAAAATCCTCCTTCCGAACCGCGGCGTAGAAAAAAATATCGCGAGAAAGCTCGCGCGCAAAAAAAAAAAAGAAAAAAAGAACGACGGTAAAGCTCCCATTCTTTCCATAAGAAATAAAAAGCGCACCTGCAGGAGCAGACGATAGACGAGAGACGACACGTACGGGTTACTATTTTTTGGTGCATTATTTTTGCGGTATTTGGCACCGCGTAGTCGTTGGCCGAGCGGGGAGCGAGGGAAAGCGTGCGGTGGTACAGACGTGGGAGTGTGGCGTGGAACGGCGGCGGCGGCGGCGTTGGCCTTTATACGTATTCCGATCGCGTCCAAATCAGAATTCCTTGGGCAATGTCTGACAAGACTGCGCGAGGCAACGCTTGACGCTCAATAGCTCATTACCGGTGGCTCGAACCCACTTCCACTTCTACTTCTACTTCCACCGACCCTTTCCTGCCTACGTATTCGGGGCTGAAACTCTCTCGTCCCTATCCGATTCCCAAAAGCCGGGCAGCAGGCCCCGCTGCAGCGGCGAAGGCAGGAGCAGGAGCGGTAACACCGCGACGTTGTACACCGGCGCTGCATACATCCACGCGACAAGCCATTACGCCGGGGTGGAAATGTGTGCGTCTTGAATGACTGACTGATATTATCGCGAGCACGCGAAATCAACGTATAAACTAGGATGGGTGAACGTATATTAGGTGGGTATATTCGATCTGCAGAAGCTGTTTGAAAGCAAATGCAATAAGCTCCGCTGTACATGTTATACTTGCACCGCGTCGCTTATGTGTGTACGTACGTACAGATGTACGTACACGTAGGTACGTACGTCGCGCGTATCATACGTACCGCGAATAATCAAACCTCTGTGAAACCGGCTAGATTTTCTACCCATCGTCCGTTGAACCGAAGGATAATTTCGGTCTGAGAGATGGAATCGCAGGTTCCCCAAGTAATTTTGACGGATCGATACAGCTCGATGCATGTAGCGCGCGTCGGCGACGAGTCGCCTTTTCCTCTGTGAATTTTAAAATTCTTTCCATTGAAAAATAAGAGAAAAAAAAAAAGAAGAGAAAAATCCCCTTTTTTTTTCTACCGCAGAAACGTACGGTATGTATAATAAATGTGCAAACAAAGAAGAAGGTACACACGCGTCTAATCGTATGACAACGAGCTTCAGCAGCCACCGCCTAGCTTTTTCTTTTGTTTACGTATCTACCCCACCTACCCCATTCTCTGTGCTACTACTTTTGCAGTCACTGGAGCGTAAAACGAATCTCAAACGAACACCGTGTACCGTATACGGAAACTGCGGGCTCCGCGAGTCCTGCACTGTATATCGCTACAGGATGTCATCCTATAAGAAGACCTTGCCGCGCCGCATGTGTGCGTAACGCGACAAACACACCCTTACATTGACCTACCCTTACGTTTACAAACGGGAACGCGTATACTCGCGTTGCCTCTCCTTTTTCGAGTCTTTTGACAATTTAACCGGGTCGCGAGAGAGGGATTTCGTAAACCCCGCGACGTTATAGTTTGGATTCATCGTTGTTACGACGTAATACGGTGGCGGTACGGGTACGGGTACGTACGTAAGCCACAAGTAAAATCCTAGGATTTAAATCTAGTTTGAAATTGAATTTTAACGTGCTCTACGGTGGCAACGATTCGATGGTTTCGTAACCCCCGCGGTTCGATCGACCCTTTCAATTATCGAACTATTCGAATAAAATAGAGAAACTGACCCATTTTGTACCGCAATTTCAACATTCCGCACGGCCACGCAACTCTTTCCGATGATTCGTCGATGATGGATAAAAATAGAAGAATTTCAGCTGACCGAGGATGAGAGAAAACGATAGAAAAATTCACAACGTTGCAAGGTAAAATAAAAGTGTACTCTAGTTTGCCAACGTTACCACCACCTTTGTCGTTCACGATTCGTCGATCTATTCTCATTGTATAGGTATAAATAGCCGTTGCGTGGACATTCGCGTTATCCGTACGAGGTCAAGTAAGGGGTTAGGGATGTAGCTATGAAGAAAGTAGAGAGAAAAGGAAAAAAGCAAATGGGACAAAGAGGGTAAGAGGCCAACGGGCAGCTGGAGTGGATACGCGGAACATACAAGCCTTTCTTGCTTCTATTTTTCAAGGCACTTGGCTCTATCCAAACAGTCTGAACTAACAAACTCGCTGCACCAGCGCGTAAGTATATCCGTCCCTCCGTTTCCCCCCCGCAAGCCCCCTTTCCCTTTCTCTCCTTTCCTTCCTACAACTTTCTCCTTATCTTGTTCTTTCGCATCTTCGTCGGCAGCTTCCTCTCATCGCTAGCCGAGACCACACCGACGCCCTGCCACACCGAATCGAGCCGCTTTTTACATTTTCTCTACCGAAAAACGAAAAACGAAAAATAAAAAAAAAAATAAAAAAAACAAAAACAAAAACAACAAAAAACAACCAACCGAAAGAGGAAAACGAAGCTGCTGCAGGTTCGTGTATTTTTATTTTTATTCTTCATTTGAGTTCCTCCCTTTTTTTTCTTCCTCGTAAGAACAAAAAGGGAAAAAAATGAAGCGAGGAAGCTCTCGCTGAACTTGGACGAGACTCGCAACGAGTCGAGGAAAAACCAAGGTGCTACCCTAATTGCTTGCATCCGGAGGTAATGCCATGGATATATTTCCAAGTATACGCGCGTGTGTGCATATTTCTATACATTTTCGTATACGTTCGTAAATGTGTGTGTGTGCGTGCGCGTGTGTGTTTGTATAATATTTACAGCGTACACGGTAGTCGTAGGTGTGCGACTGAGGAGGGTATGTATGTACCTATACGTATATGTATGTATACCGGGGTACGTACGAGCGGCGAACTGGCAGACTACCAAATAACATTTTCTCCAGGGAAATATATAATGAGAAAGTGTTGTCAAGGAATGCAAATTCTTTAGCTCACCGCGTGCGTATATAACCGTGGCACATAGCGATGATGATACATATCCAACGCGTGATATATGGCGGAATTTTTTATTCTCCTTATTTCTCTCAATGCAAATGACACATTGCTCCAAATGAATATCGTATGCATATTTATGTATATGTATAGGTGTTTTTCGCAACGCGTACCTCGCTCGGTTATTAATTTATAAGAGAAAAAAAAAAAAGAAAAAGTTGAAAAAGAAACCAACCGACGGAAAGTTCGATCATCGAATTTCCCGGATTGCAATTTTTTCCCCTCGTACCGTATAGGGGGGGTGGGGGGGGGGGGGGGGGAGAAAATGTTTGACACGTTTGAAAAATCGCCGCGTTAATAAATGTTGACTATATATCGTTAAACGAGGAGGCGAAAACTAAAAGTAAAAATACGCGATGACAAAAATGCCGGGTGAATTATTGTTTGTTTGTTTTGTTTTTTTTTCTCTTTTCATTCTACCATCGAACAAATAGAGAGTAGATGTACAAAAGTGACGTGTGTTCGCATTCTCTTCGTATAAAACACGACTAGAATATTTGATGATATTTTTAGGAACACCAGACGACAACTATTTGACATCTATTCAATATACACGATGTATTCAATACATTCGAGATATTCGAGACGCTCGTACACGAATAAACGTGACAATAATTTCAACACCACGAAGAGCTGCTGGCTTTTCCGAGCTTCGAACGTTCAATTACCGCGGCAATTGACATTTTGATAAATTAGACCACGATGTTAGAGACAATTCTGCTCGATTATGGGAGGAAATTCAAGGTTAATTACACGGCCGACGTATAACCAAATACGAACGAAACCCATTGGGTTTTTCTACAGCGGTACTGGGAGGAGAACGTTAGTGTGATCTAATAACGAAGGAATCCTTAGCGGGGCGGGTCCTGAGTGGGCATAAAAATACCATCGTTTTATCTGCGTCGTAAAGCACGCCTACTTTATAGTCTGTCGGTTACAGAAAGGTGTGGGGGGCTCGAGGGTGGTGCAAAAGCTATACCACTCCTAAAAGCGAGGGAGATGGCTACAGAAATGGCCAGAAGTATAAGGGAAAGAGAAAAAACTATAGAGGAGTTAGGTTTCTACCCTTCGAAATGAAATTATGACACGGGTATAGGCGTGTACGGAATATTTTTCACCCTTTTATAAGCGTACGTCAGGTACGACATGTGCGTTACTTTTTCAGTTTCACTCTCTCAAAAATATCTTTAAGCTACGGTGGAAAAAAAAAAACCTCAAAAATTCACATAACTCTCGGGGTCAAAGAAGAAGGAGGGAAAAAAACTAAAGGGGCACCTATTCCGAGGCTCTTTCTGTATAAACGCGAAATGGCCGCGCACTAAAACGCCCCGCCAGGTATCCTCGTTTCGTTTTCAGGGTTGAAGTAGAAAACTGTATCGGTATACGTACATATTGCAGGGCGAAGACAGCCGCCATTTTCGAACCGCGCCTGTCACTCTACTCCCTCCGAGTTTCCATTTCTTGGCGAACTATCTGTATTATTTCGTGAAGATCGGCGTTCGATCGCGTCAGCCCCGTATTTCAACTCGAATGTCACGAGGGATATGAGGGAGCAACGCGGACTCGCTTCGCTCTGCCCTTTAAACCTTTCCGTATCAATGTACGGATTGTTAATTGCTCTCGTACATTTTACGGGGCGACGCGACGCTCGCGCGGACGTAAACGGCTGTCGTACGAAAGTCGTATCGCGCGCGATCCGCGGTCGCGGAAATTTACATTTTCACGCGAAGACGCGTCGGGGTGGGAAACTCGCGTCGGTCCCCGCAGGGAGTTCGGGAGCATAAAGGGGAGGCTAATCACTGTGGATGACATTTTTTCGTCACCCCATAGTCATTATTCTCCCGTGCGAATTTCACCCCTTTCGTTAAACGTCACTCTCCCCAGCTAAAACGAAAATACGTGTAAGCGCGTCTGAAATTCGTGGACCGCGTCACTCCCGAAGCGCGGCTGGCGCTGCGTACCGCTTCTGAGAAAGTACAGGGGGTCCGAGATCGGCATTCCAGCTATAACACGCCATACTTTTCACATCCAACGGTTGGAAAGAGGAGGGAAAAGAAGAGCAAAAAAGCGACAGCGCGCGATGGTAAGATCGGCAAGTAGTAGACCGTCTGGGATAAGAGAACCTTTGTAGTTTAATGGTGTCGTCGTATCTCTCTTAAGTGCGTATACATACCTATTATATATACATGCATTTACATACATATAGGTATAACACCGCGCGGAGAACGGGCGTTCACGTACGAGTCCGAGCGACGGTCGTTTTACCCCACGGTAGAAAACGGTGTATATCTATACCTGCCCACGCGGTTCTACCCACATCGCGGGTTAAGATCCCTCGGGAATACAGAGCGGTGAAGGCGGGACGGTCGGACCTGCGGGGTAGCTGGCGAAGGACATCGTCGCGACTCCCACGGGAACCCGTACGATGGTTTCAAAAAATAAAAAAATAGAGAAAAAAAGAGAGAGAGAAAAACAACCATGTATATGTGTATGTTCCCCGTCTAGCTCCTCGAGCGCACCGTTATTACGCGCGCTAACCTTGTCCTACGTTTCGATGGTTCTTGTAATTCAGGTGGAGATTTTTTTTAGCTGTTTCAAACAAAACGATTCAACAAATTACGAGTCACCTAATCGTTCGAATCTTCGGTACGAGGATTACGTGAGCTTGTAAAATTTAAACTCGGCAAAGTGACATTCTTCATCGAGAAGCTTACCGCCGCAACGGGGGCATGCTCATTTTGTAATCCGATCGAACTACACCATTCCGGGTAATCGTTATCCGACTATCCCGAGTGTCGGGAGGACCGTCTATTTAATAGATACAAGCGTCACCTACGCGCAGCGATAGAGAGAGAGAGAGAGAAAGTGACGGCGAGCATTAGGCAATTTACACATACATAGGTATACAAGCGATCTCTGTGTATGTATACTACATACGTATAACGCAGCGGTATTCACACGATCCGACGTATGTACGTTCAGCGTAAACGTACACCCGTACAAGCGACACGCGTTGCACACGTCGGCAACCCTGGATCCATCCTTGCGGGGATGCAAATTCGGGTGTGTGTCGTCGGTGTTCGCCGGTTATCTCTTATCGGAGCGTTGGAATTCGAGGTTACGGTGGTAGTGGTCGTTGAAGTAGTCGGTAGGAACTGCGGAGGCATCCGCATACCTACCCGGAAACGATTACAGAGGGAAATGCAGTGTGCGGTACTTGGATCCATTCGCCTGAGTCAAACCCGGGCCAATTCTGAGCCGGAGTAATATTGCCTTCGATTTCACGGTACCGCAGCTTTTCACGATGGGATGCACGTCACCTGTCGCTCCCGGAGTTTCGGTGGCGCGCGCGCGCGCGAACCCGTTAACCGTCGCCCTTCGAGCGTGTGCCCATGTAACCCGGCGAAAAGCTCGACTCGCAATCAAACCCGCGCCGCTCCGGAGCTTCCGATTTTTCTAATCCGAGGCCGCGCGGTCGTCCGTCTCGGCGGTTCGCCGGTTTTTCGTTCGCTCCTCGCGTCGACTCCTCTGTTCAATTTTGGGAATTTTGCAGCGTTATAATTTCGCGACAACCTGCAGCAGGGGGGAATGAAATTATTTGGCATCGCGAACGGGATTACGTAGTTTAATCGCTCGTTCCAGAATGTTCATTGCTCGCTCCTTCTATATCTCTAACTTCGTCTGTCTGTCTGCATCGTGTTAATATCGAGCTATAATAACTGTTACCGAGGTTACTTCTAGTTAAACTACCGACCGCTATACCTGGGCTCTGGTGTTACTGCACCGTTGAGATTAAATTAAACTAAATTGAATTAAATTAAATTAAACTGAATTAAGGCGGTATACCTAACGCCGTTCGACTTTTATTAATTCGTACTTGAACACCCGCCATTATCACTGCTCCTACACCACCCATTACCTGGAGATTAATTTCGACAATTTTTCATCTTCTATTTTTCCCAACCCTTCAAAAATCCGGAACAAAACTTCGCCGTCGTCTTGAATCGATCCACACGACGTTGTTTCCATCGGTCGCGTAACTGGAGGTGAAAAAATAAGGTTCGAGCACTCCAATTACCTCGAGCGTACACGTCGCCGAAAACAAAACTAAAATAAAACAACTTGCATAGATGTTCCTCGGCACTGATTAATCATTCGGATCGAACCGGAGTTGAATTCAGGGCGTACCGCGTTACCTCTCAAGTTCGCTAATTGATCAGCCCCGTGACACGCGTTGAAATTAAACAGAAGCCCGTAGCTATACCGGGAGATTCGGCGAAACTGACAATACCGTATGCCGCGAAGCGAAACGACGAGTGCAAGTCCTACTAAAACCGGTGCCGTGTTCCTGTCCTCGTGAAACATCGCCTCGTAAACGCCCATAGTCACGGGTCATCCCCAGGTGAACTGCACCGCGTTAGAAATCGTCGAACTTTCAACCTCGGAACATCGTCTCGTTTATTCGCTGTTCGGCGCTCCGAGAGGATTCGTCGACATTCGGCTCCTCGTCGCTCATCGAATACCGAAAAGTCGAGCGAAAAAAAAAAGAATAATAATCGAGGCTCGGTAGCGATAAAGTTCGTCACGCGTTCGTCGGCGCGATATGTGTTTCTCGTAAAGTACGAAGGTATTGTACCGTAGCGGCGGTTTTTTGGTCGTTTAAAGTCGCGGTGAAGTTATAGATCCTCGGGTGGGTGTATACGCGCAGCTAGACCCGCTGTTTAGACGTGTGTCGAAGCGAAAATCTCCCCTCCTCCTCCTCCTCCTCCACCACCTCCTCCTCCGTACCTTGAAAACGTGTCTGACTTTATACAGAAGTATTATATATCCGGAGAAATAGAAAATATATTGGCTTCTGAAACGGGTGCGGGAACTGCACTCCGCTACCGCGTCGGGAAGGGTGGGTCGTTGTCGGTGGTGGTCGCGGGTCGTCGTTGAATTGCAGGGTTTCTTACGGCCGCCGGGCGAGGTCTGGCGACGTTATATTACAACCGTATTACACGGCAATTTTAACACGGCGTCCCGCATTCGGTGTTTATACTTTGGCGCACATGTAAGCGCACAAAATTTATATACACCTATATATATGTATATATGGACAATAATAACCGGCGAACACAATGCAGCTGGCAATGGACGCGAAATTATTTTATACATTTAATCCCGTGTTGCAGGGAAAAACCAGCGGCAACTACGACCGCGGCGGTTCAAAATCGCATTTATATATATGGTATATGTATATATAAATAGAAGGGAATAAAAACGAAACAAATCGGGGGAGAAAAGAAAAAAAAAAAAAAAGGAAATAAAAATAAAAAATAAAAAATTAACCGAGCGATGAAAATTATCGGTGAACTTTTATTTTCTCGTTTAAACTTAATGATTCTAATCGTTCAACGATTCCGAGAGCTAATTAAAACGCGCGGGTATACGTGTATTCTCAGTCCGTGTATAGGTATACCGCGTAGCGTTCGGTGGATCGAGGAAGCGCTAATTGGAGGACGTTGGCTTTACGACGGCACGGCCTCGGTTTTCTCAACGACGCCGTTGCATTTATTCGAATCTTAATTTCATCCCGCTGTGTATGACGAAAATAGACAACATTCATAATTCCGTGTTCGGTGTACGCGGACCACGGGAGCCGAAAGCCCTCGAGACCACGAGGAACACAAACGCGCGCACGAGTATAGGTATAGGGAACTTCGAAGCTGCCAACTTTCGACGTCTCTCCGCGCACGAGAAGAGAAAATGAGAGATATAAAAATGTACGTAACGTATGTACGTACGGATCTTTTTCTCTCTCGTCGTCTTCAATGAAGACTTTGCATACGCCGTGAGAGTGAATGGAGCGGCCATATTGCGCCTCGCGATGTATTATGGGTAACAGTAGCTTTTGCGCCGTACCAATTATTTACGATGACCCGTCGAGATCCGAGAAGAAGGACGCTCGGAGAAATTCGGATGTGATTTATTTACGTCATTTTTTATTTTTCATCTCCCTCTCTTCCCTTCGATTCGAGAAACTCCGCAGGACGATATTCTTTTCCCGCGTTGATCTACCATTCGAACAAATTTTTTTTAACCCTCACAATTTTTTCAAATTTTGACCCAAAAATGGAAAACGTATTTTCACCTCGGACACACTAATGCGTCGGCTGAATCGAGCTGGGAATTCTTTTCAACGAGATATCCTTGATTTTTCACAATTTGGATCGATAAATTCGTGTATTTCGATAATTACCGTCGATGATATATAAACGTAGCCTTTACGACGAGGTAAAGGAGGGCACATTACCAATTAAGGAAGACAAATGTGCCACTGGAGTTTATCGCGGTTATACGTTCCGCGTGTATGTGCGCGCGGAATTGGGTTTCACGGATACATCCTTTGCGGAATCGATCGAATACACGCCGCGGCCGCAATTCAACGTTTGGATATTAATTGAGTCGATCGAACTAATTATGCATACATCGCTCGAAACGATCACGACGCGATGAATCGTAATCCATACGAATTATAAATATCAATTTACTCGTCATCCTCTTGCGCTCGTCAGTTTTACCGATTTCAATCGAAAGTGACCTTTTCGAATCACCGTTATTGACGAGCGACCAATTTCAGCTCCCCTAGGATCGATCCATTTAACATGAATATCATTGCTCCGAATTGTTCGTCAAATATCACGCGTCGAGTCTAGCTGGATCGATTCAAAAAAAAAACACAAAAAAACAAAAATGCAAAAACAAAAAAAATAACAAAAACCTGAAGTATTCAATGAGATTAAATGAACTCTGAACTCAACGATCTCCATTGTTGTTCTCATGGGTTATTTCTACATAACTTGGGTACGTAGGGCGTTACATTACAGCGTATTAACGTAGCGAGAGTGTGGCGTATTTCGGTACACAACAACGACATGGCAAGGGCTCGTTCATGCGAATGAAAACAAACGTTTAATTTCAATTAGACACCCCTGCCGAAGTAGTGGCGTTTGGACGCTGGTGTATATTCGTCGTATAGATGTGAGCAGATGTACGTACGTACAAACGCGTATACATATATATATTTATATTTATATCATCACGCGCTGCGTTTTACGTTCCGCGTAACGTTAGCAGCGTCGCCGCGTCGCCTCGCTCCGGGACTTTCCGAATTTCACTCGGCGCGAATGATAATTAAATTTAACCGAACATATTGGCAGAGGCGCCAATCAAGGTGTAAAGTTGCAGTTTGAATCCAGCTATAATTTACGTTAAAATATCATTTCATAAACGTGTACCGTATATTATGATTCTGGGATCTGTTTAAAACTTGCCAGACAGTCGCAGTTAAAACCGTGACTACGTATACGATCTGTCTATGAACGACAAAATTAACCTGCCAATATACCGATGATAGAAACTCGAAACTGTACGCAGTAATTGCTACTTGTTGCGGAAATTATTCGTCACAAATTAGATATACATATTTCGCTCTCGGATACTCGTCCGATTCGTTTGAGAAACTTCAGCCGTAGGTCTGGTTCGTACGTTCGCTCTGTACCGTGGCTACGTTGAATCTAAACTCCTGTTCCGCACGCACCTGCACTCGCATGTTCAGGTGATGCAAAGTGCTCCTTGTTAGTTCGGGAGGTTGCAGGGTTCAGAGTGGGCTTACCAGAGCTCGGAGAGTCTAGAATTTTACGAGTCCAAATTCGAAGGGGTTATCTTTGAAAAGGTGTTTCAAAGTGTTTCGTCGGATTAAAAAATAATCCGTTATCCGCAGGGCCGTGTTTGAACTCCGACAACGGCTCGATTTTCTTCGACAGCGCGCGGTGCTTCGCTCGCCGTCGCTCGATCGTTTACGGCACGCTTTTCAGGGGTTGCGGGAAAACCGCAGCGTGAGCTGATTGTGAGTTCGATTTTTTCCCCCAGTTGTTAGAGCGGGAGTTTAAAATCATTGAAAATCAATTATGTATCAGAAGACGTAGTTATGTTGGTTTAATTGAAGCGAAACGAGTACTGCGATTCTCCAATTATCAGAAACCCGTTAAAATTCATAGGAATCGATAACGATGAGGATTAAAAAGATTAAAGTCGGCTGGATAAGACGAACGTATTCGATATAACGGGATCGTCGTCGAGAAACCGACGCGAATTGCAGCCTTTGGCCGGTCACACTTCTGACGAAAATTTCACCTTAAAAAATTCGCGTCAACTTGGTTCGGTAATTCGATCTATTTTTCAGGAAGCTCCACAAGGAGCGTTTTGAATTTTCCAAAGTCGGAGAAATGGAATTCAAGCGTTTGCAGCGCGTATCTTTTAATCATGTTCAATTTCGGGGGATGGTTCCATTACGGCGGCACAACAGGCCGCATGACCTGAAAAGGTGGTTTCGAATCCTGCAGGTTCTCAGCCCTCGCTAAATAATAAAACAAGGGTGAAAAGGATGTAGACGAACAAAACTACTGTGTGCGAAAATGGTGTACACGGAGATATGTACATAATATAATAGCTGTTGAGCGAAAGCGAGGGAGGGAAGGAAGCGAGGCCTAAGGCCACCCCTCGTTCGGGGTGCGCTCTATCTGAGCCCGTGACGTCACACACCAGGATTACTGGATTACCGGGGTGCTAACTATCGCGAAGTGAGTTAGTGCGTAGTAAAACCCAGCTCTGTAGGCGGAGGCAGATATCCAAAACCAACCGCTGATAACTAACTGCCCCCCCCCCCCCACCCCCCTCCGCTTCGCCCCGTCGTACGCCCTTCACCCTTTAAAATAAATGGCGTGTAGGGAGGACGACGACCGCGACTGGGACGAGGACGAGGACGTCGACTGTTCGGCTAATGTATACGCCTCAGATATGTATCTCCTATTGTCGCAAGACCGACCAACTTTCAAACGCGTTTACTTGGACACTTCCCAAACCCGATACTCGAGAGCCCCCGCGCACAAATACACGTATACCTATGCGTACATAGAACACGGTCAAACTGCAGCTCGGAGTATATATTTGGAGGAATATGTTTCTATTTTTTCTTCACCCCTTAGATAACCTCAAGTTCTTATCGGGTTCATAAATATGAGAATGAAAAAACGAAGTGAAGAAAAAAAAAAACTCCGAGTCCAGCCGAGCGGCTGATTCTGAGGTGTTACTTTGGTGGTAAGTTGTAATGGTAGTCTGGAATCGCGAAAAGTGTTATGAGCTGCGATTATCTCGCTGTTAATAATTATTGTGTATTATAGGTGTACGCGCATGGCTGCCAACGGCTCAGGTGAGCTCGGATTATTAAGTTCAAGACGTAGAAACGAGCTTCTGTACACGGGTAGACGAATTTTTTTTCTCTTCAACTCCGAGACTCGTTTTGTCAACTATTGTTACGTCCCATAGGAACGTTGAAATTTTCGCAAAACTACCCCTCCCCTCGTTTATGGCGAGATATATGCTAATTTTACTTGTATTAAAATTTTCCCCAAACTCGAAGCTCCCCGCAATGAAGGTTCCCAAGTTCAAAAAAAAAAAAAAAAAAAGAGTACGAAAAAAAGGGAGCAGCTAAACAATTTTTTAATGTGTCTGCGCCGGCTTAATAGCGTAAAAAGCGAGCAAAGGTGAAGAATGAAAATGAAAATGAAAATGTGGCTGTAATTGGCAGTTGACCGTAGTTTTTCCTCCAGACATCGTAGCGGCGGGCGGCGCGGGTCCGTGGACGAATTTATTCCACATTATAAGGTGAATTTGTTATTCGCTTCGAAGCAAAAGTGCGAACGATTCACTCGCATGTTTCACCTGCCGTGAGTCGGAATTCATGCTCATCGAGTCCCTGTGCTAATGTTCGAATGTTTGGGATTTTTTCCATCTTTCTTTTTGCACAATATCACAACGAAAACGATAAATTCCCCGGGCGGCTGTCCGAACTGCCTATGTAATCGAGCCGCTTATCTATGGGGGAAAAAAAGGTAGAAGAGAATCGCTAAAAAATGGGATCGACCATATCGCGAATGTATGTACGTCGCAAATCGCCTACGATAAAATTTTGCAAACCCCAATATCGTTTATACGAACGAAAATACAACAGCTAGTATTGCAGTAAATATGTATATATATACGTACCTATATACCAACCTATGTGTATATATTACGGCGAAAATATATCTACCCACAACCCACGTCACCCTCCCTTCATTTTTCTTATATGTACGGTTTTTTTTTTTTTTCTTCTACCGTTACCAACTTAAGCCAGAGAATCGAAGGTCCGGAATATAACACGACCCCATTCCTTGGAAATGTTTGTAGCAAATCGTGAAATTTACATTTTTCTTCCCCTCACCTCACGTCTAACGATGAATTGCACACCGATCGCAACGGACGCGGATAAGCATCGGCAGTCGGCTCACCGTACAAATTTTCTTTTTGAAATTTGATACCGATGCATCAATCGTATTTCACGATTATTTTTTGTTATCGTCAACGTTATGACAATGATGTTTGAATAGAATTAATCGTGACGCACGATATGCTTGTAACATAATTTGAAACAACGTGCGTACCTCGTAACGCGTATAATTTATAATTTTCTGTTTGAATTTTTTACGATCCTACGGGGTTGAAGCTCATCAGGTTTTACGCGATACAGAAAGTCTTTAAAGTAATAAAGAAAATAGGGCGTAAAACACGCCTCGTATTCTTTTATTTTTCGTTGGAAAATTTTTCGTTTTTTATTCAGACAACGGCCACGAGTACACGTTACAGTTTTATTATGTATTTCTACTTATTTCTGCCGCTTGATCGTTTCGATAATTTTCTTTTTCCACGCAGCTCACCGTGAACCGGTAATAATAAATTGTCAAACTTTCGCCGTCGACATCGTCGCGTGCTTAATAATTGAAGTTATTGGCAACGCGGTGACGAATTTACTCGAAGCTCCGAAACTCCATGAAATTAAACTCGCTTCGCCCGCTGTAGTATCCCGACGCGAAACAATGATACCGGAGTGTACAATGATAATGGAAAAAAAAAAAGTTACAAAATAGGGGGAAAAAAAAAAAAAATATGAAAGTAAATAACGATAACAAAAGCAAATGTAGTAGAAGTTCGTACCAGACAGTTCTAATTATATAAACAATTGAAAGCAACGGTATTTATTAAGCTCGTCTAACGGAGTTTTGTCAGTGTATTACGTTGTAACGTGTAAAGCTTGGGCAAAATTCAAAAGCAGAGCGAAAGTTGTTAAAAGGGCGTTTTTCACCGAGCCCCGAATTCAACTTTTTCGCCAACTGCAGGCTCTGATAAACGTACAAGTACATATGTACGTATAAATATGTATTCACGGAATCGGTCTATATCGACCGAAGACGATTTATTTCAGTTGTGTTCGCCCCGAATTATGGGATGCTATTTCGTTCACAGTTCGCCGAAGGTCAGAGAATGGCTGGGATATTAGGGATAGGAGGTATTTGTCAAATTGGGTATATGATTGGGTTGCTTTTGTGCTTGAAAACTTTGCCGAATGAATAATAAATATATCGATGGCAGAAATCCAATTATACGCCGATGTAATATTTATCTCGAAATACCCGATCGGTAAAATGCGACGTTGCAAGATGAAATAAGAAGTGAGTTTGCCTGATCGTAATGGCCGATCCTTGGAACGTCCGCTTTCAAATTTTGCTTCAAGTTTTCCAAAAAAAATTCAATCGTCGTCTTCGATCCGCAGTTTCTCAGTCTTCCGCGAATTTTTCTCTCGACCGCCCTTCCGAACTCCGAATTCTGAAATTCTCTGATACGATTTCGGAATCAGGTGAAAAACTCGACGGTGGCGCCATTCGTAAAAATCCTCCGATTGTGAATCACGGAAAATCGAACAACTCTACTCTTTGTTCCATGCCCGAGATCGTATTACGCCTGTATAATATCACAGAGCTTGTGCCCCGCGCTTACATTCAACTTGGTTTTTTTTTTTCTTTCGCTACTACTCCTCTGCTGCTAATAACATTATGATATATACTTTTTTCAACAAACGTCGAATGAAAGCTCGTTTATTGAATGTACCGCATTGTTTCGTACTACGAAGGGAGCATTGTTTCGGCGTTATTGTTCTTTGGTCAAAGTTTTATGAACAATTATTAGTTTTTTTTGTTTTGTTTTGTTTTGTTTTGTTTTACTCCCGCTTCTCTTCATATATTATACCCTTTTCCTCAACCTCTCGAATCTCCGGGCAACAAAGAACCGTGAATATAATATTTTGTCTATAACTTCGACGGAGCTATCGCTGCCGCCGTCGCTGCTGCTGGCGAAAGAGAAAGAACTCTCGAGTTTCTCTCATTCGAAAACCATTTTTGTTATTGTTACGGTCTTCGGCGTTAACTTTTTGTTATTTTTTTTCTCTCCTTATACCGCGACGTGTATCGCTCTGAAAATGTGCGAAGAATCGGTTACAGGTGTGCAAGTTGGAAGACTGAGAGCTGAAAGAAAAAAATCGCCGAGACCAGATGGCGAATCAATCGATCTAATCCGGTATCATCGGGTGAAAACACCGCAGATATCGTTAGGCTGACTTGATTAATTTTTTGTTCCACCCGGCAAAAGCACTCCGCGTGGCGTCGATATTCAATCGAAACTCGACACATTAATTAGCCGGGAAGACCCGAGGGGTCCTAATGTAGACCTGATAAAAAATGTGTCGAGCGAGAGAAAAATCGGCGAGGAAAGAAGCGAAAATAGAAGGAAAAGGAGGAAGAGCGGACAAACAAGAAAGCTCGGTCAAATTCGTTTCCTGAAAACGCTATATACCGACGGGAAAACTGAAGCTCGCCGAATGTTCCACACCCCGATAAACTTCCGGTAGAACAACTACGACGTTGAATAGCGAGCGGAGGAACTATTCAACGATTTGCCATCAACCATCCACGATAATAACGGCCCGAATCTCTCAAACTCGGGCAACACCGATATAATACGTACACCTCCTTACACACGAACAACGCGAATAGAGGTATACCTACACCTAGGATTCTCACAATCTTGGCTAACTACGCGGTATAAACTTGAAATGTGTAACAGCCCCGAAACGTGGGTACGTACCTTCCGACGTATTTCGTACGGCAGCCGCGACTCGGCTCTTCGAGTTTCCCCGTTGAATATCGGACCACATACCGCGCAACGCGTGTACGGCCGTTCATTGTCCCGCGTGGGCTGCGGAAATCGTCGAACGAAATTTCTCGCTGTGAAGTTTGTCGCTGATATTTTTCATCGTTTAATCAAAGGTAGGATCGATTTTTATATTTTCTCGGCGACATCCACCCCCGGTAGAGGGAGACGACGACGGATATGGCCTATGGAATATCGCACAACAGGCAAAAAAAAAAAGGGTTCTTTAACGCCCTCGTATACATCGGTGCAAAAGTGTACGAGGGTGTCGTTGACTGACTGTAAAGCGGCCTTTGAGAATAGCGGGCGCGCGAGCGTCTTTCCACAAACCGATCGCTTAAGAGCTTTATTATATCGCCGTAGGGTTTCTCTCGCACACCCCTGCGTACGCGTACGTGTACCCGTGTATACGTACGGTTTATTTCCGCCCGTCTTTTCCCGTCGCTAATTCCATACCCGCGAACGTATCGAACGCAATTTTGAAGCGACCTCATCTCGACTACCGCTCTCTTTATAGTCGGAGATCTGCCGTCGACAGAAGCTGCACGAGCAGCACGAGGCGTCTTATCTCCCAACGAAATTATATTGTGTCTATAGCGTAGCTCGGGATACGGAGAAACGTTATGTGTTTGGAGAGGTGGTTATACGGTACGCCCGTAAGATGTATGCGATATAGGCGGGATATACATATGCGGGGGGAGTAGGTACGAACCGAGATGGATTATTAATACGGTATTATCAGTCTTTGAGGGCGGTCTGATCAACGCGCTTGATGATAAACAATATAATAACGCGCGTGTGTACGAGGTGTACATTCCGCGTCTACATTGCTATGCATTTCGTAGAAGCGGCTCTGCATATTCCAGGAATTTCGATCAACGTCCTCCCCAAGTTTCGACAAAGGGTGGATTGCGAAGCTACTGACTGAGACCGACGGTACGCGCGCGAATATCCTCCCGAAGACGCGCGTTCAAAGGTTAGACGAATCCCTATTATCGTTGAATTACTTCTAACCTCGCCGATGATCATCTGCGTAATCGGAGATCCGTCGATTGCGATCTCGCTATAATTTTTGGATTAGTGGACGATGAATTTTCATTTTCTCGTCTCCTTATATTCGACGACTGTTGAATCGTATCGCGTATAGCGGGTCGCAGCTACACGTTTTGAGAAAATTTGAGCAAATAATATCCGGTTAGTAACTAGGACGTGTACAAGGCTTGATTAGATTCGACGGTAATCGATTTAAAAATGTTACGAGGTAGCGTCAGCCGAGTTTCCCCAATATCTAATTTCCGTTCATACTACCTACCGGTGTCTTATCTCACTGTCAAACCCCCGGCAAGAAGTCCTAAGAAGCATCTGCGGAACCGGTACACACTCGCGATCTCCCTATATGCATGGATATAGGTGGCACACCTACGCGCACACCTATCCCTGATGTACGGATTTGCTCTCGCGTATATTCCGCCGCGCGCGTTTCCCCGAACACGTGAGACTGGTAAGTGGATATACGTTTCATTAGATCCGGGAATCGCTTATGCCACATCCGCCGGCAGCCAATATACCTTCGAATATCTCTACAGCTTCTGTCTTTCTTCCCTCTCTCTCTCCCTCCCTCTCTCCCTCTCTCTCTCTCTCTATTTCTCCCTTTGGCTCTCCTTATAACTCCGACGACTCTCCAGCCTCGCCCGTGTTACGCGTACACGTATATACGTATTATACGTCCATGCCGCATCGAACACCCCGTACGTCGTCCCGGTTTAAGACCCGCCTAGGAGGGATGCCGCGGCATTCGTTCCTCTCAAACGACACCGCGCGCGATTAAATGTAAAAGAGAAAGGGTGGTCGGGACCCGCAGCCGTACCCGATCCAACCCGTCCCATCCCAAATATCCCGAAGGATATCCCGGGACCCCTGGAATCCGACGTCGCGAATTCCGTATTCGGAAGAAAATTTATCTAATTTCAAATAAACTCTGTACCGAAATTCGCGATGCACAATTAACAATTATACACCAAATGCGGAGCGTTCGTCGCTGCTTTTGTTTTGTTTTTTTTTTGTTTTTCGTATATCCTCCCCGAACCGGGTGTTGTTCGGCGAATATAATAACTGGACGGTATTATTGGTACATACAGTTTTGAAAAGCGTTGCATAAATTGAGAAGATTGTCCATAAAACCGTCAATTCACACCGGAGCGAGGGATTTCGAATAATTTATTAAAATAGGCTTACACCCGCTAGTAAATATTAATTAAAACCCAGAGATTTGCGTTGGTTATGGTATACTGCTAATTAAAGGGGGAGCTTAGCCACAAATTGCATTAAAATGTAAATTTGAATCAGATCTCTTCACGCGCTCTCCTCTACCGCGTTCGCGCTGCCGAGCGAGTGTCACCTGGATGCAAACCAATCTCAGCCGTCATATACGGTTAGATTAGAATTCAACATCCGAGCGATTTCATGCCTCGACTGTACGCGTATCTATTGCACGTACGTACGTACACCCGCGTACAATACACACATATCCACTCGCGATCGAATGAAATTACACCCCGCATCGGCAGCTGCGAGATCACCGCGTCTTCTGCTCTTCGACCGCGTGTACGTAAATGCGTCTAGACTGTCTAATTCTTTATTCATGCCTTATTTATCAGCGTCTCTCCTTTAATTGCGAAAACAGAAGGAATGCCAAAGACCCGGCCGAAAATGAGCCGCTCCTTTTTTTTCCCTCTATTTTCCCCGCGTTTTTTTTTTTTTTTTTTCTTCTTTTTTGTTTCCTCTCCATTTTTTATTACTATTCTTTGAGAGTTCGGGGGTCGGGTCGGACCAACGCCGCGACGCCTGCAGACTCCGTTATTCGTGTTTCGTTCCCTTATCTATATTCCGTCTCCTTTTATTCGTCCTCTTGCAACAGGATACCGCCACAAGGACATTTTCACGCCCTTGTAGAAAATGAAGGAAAGAGAAATAAAAGAAAAGAGTAGACGAAGTAAAGAAACGTTGAGAAACAAACAAAAAAAAAAAAAAACTAAGAAAACAAGAGAGAATAGAAAAATAAATGAAAATACAAATAAAATAAAGGGCAGGACCGCTCCTACTAAGCCGACTCATTGTCGGAGTCGAAATTGTGGACTGATTGTGAAACGAGCCGCAAATTTTCTGTCCTCTATATACGGAGAAACATCCTTTGTATCTGTATAACGATATACTATATCGGGCAAGGAACTCTCTTCTCCATTAGCCGAAACTTTTACTTACATTTCACCTGGCTGGTTTCTAAAAAGCTTTGTTAAAGAAGAACAAGCAATTCTTAGTCCTCCTCGCACACCGTCATTCGAAACCGAACTACGGGGTGACCCGAACCTCAACGAAAACGGTGGTTACCGAGTGCGTCTCGAGGTCCTCCGCGTGCTCCTATTTTTTCCCCTTATCGCGAGGAACTTCGGAAACTGCGAGGAGCTTTTTATTTACTTTTTATCAATTTTTTTTTTTTTCTTCTGACGCGCGATCACCCTCGCGGACACGAGGCTTTTTCAACGATCCGTATTCGACGAACAGACGTTACGGTGACCGCGAGAAAAAAGAAAAGTTGAAATAAAAATTTCAAAATTTCAAAAGAAACGATGAAAGGATGAGAGAAATAGATAACGCGACGCGGAAACTTGTTCCGTCGTGTACGTCGTGTATACGTGAATGTACACGTACGTACGTGTATCTTCGCATCGTGTTCGGTATGGATTGGAAGTTGATCCTTTTGTTATAAAAGCTTGGTCCTGTTATCCGTGACACCGAACACGAATATTCGAGGCGGAGGTACGGGCGTACCATAGATACGCATGACAACGTCAAGCTGCTGCGGTGATTTCGGTTGAACTAGAAACCATAGATACCATGCAAAATAGGGGACGGGCGCGAGAGAGAGACGGGGACGGGTAGAATGGGAGTGAGTAAGGAAGGAGACTGGGATACCAAATCCCAAGCTTGCGGAAGGATCCCAGTGCAGATATCATCGCCGCACAATTCCGTAAACTAAATCAGCTACTGCAGCGTTTTCTCACGGGTTTTACACGCCGACCGAATTGGTATCGCTCGGGGTGAACCGAGTTATCCTTGGAACCCTTACCGAAATAAGGAGAACTCGCTTCGTGAGGAGTACACGTACACCAATATTTGTATTTTCATGCACGCTGATCGTTGATTAGCTTATTTCTCATCGATGGTTCTCGCGAGACTTCTTTACCCCTGACTCGAAAAAAAAGAACTGAACTGGAAAAAAAACAAAAAAAAATGGAGCAACTTATCAGCGATTGAATCCTGAATTAATTCGGGCATCCTCCCCTCTGCCCCCCGTACACCGTCCCGGCCGAACTCTCGGGAAATTAATTGGACCACATAATTGATCAATGACCCTGAATACTCCATCCACCAGCTCCTACGCTCCCAGCGTTTGTCCTTCAGACACTGACTCGAACGCCGCAACCTTCATCTGACCTTTGTACGACCTTCGCGTTTGATTTATTCGAAGCGGAAGTCCAGACGACGTTAGAATGTAAGGAATGAAAAAAGGTAGAGAAACAAATGAAATCTTTTCAAGTCGTGTTGGGTGCAGAGGTTCTTTCATCGCCACGCCGAGGAGTGGCGATGATCGCGAGCTAGACTCCAACGGGTGACGCCTCTTTACCAGCGAGCTACCCGCTGTTGACACTGATTTGATTTCTGTCCACTATCACTTCAACTGTCCGATAGTGAATTTATATCGCGATCGAATTCTCGGTGTTCTCAACGCGGTCGACGCGAGGATCCGTTCTACTTTTTTGTCCGGATCCACGGTGTTCTGATTTTTGCAGTTAATCGCATTGCCTTTTTTTTCCGAAGCGCGGTGGAGGGGAAGGACACCCGACGCGGATAGTTGTCGACGTATCGGAGCCTCAAGGGTTTCGGGGGTAAGAACGCACCGATCCGTGACCGCGTTGGGGTTCGAAAAAGAGGGAGGGTATAACGTTCAATTTGCATAATTATCAAATGAAAATGGTCGGAGGATTCGACAGCGGTCGATCGGTAACTGAGTGTATTTTACGACCCGGGTATCGGAGTGGTACCTAAAACAAATCGGACGTTATTTCAGCCAGTCTGCAGTAATAAAATGTGCCATTGCAGGGCAAAAGAATAAAGGGAATAGCGAGGAACGAATGGGGGATGGGTCGAAGGTATAGAAGCATGGAGGTGGCGCTGGAAGCTTTTATCGTATATTCTTCTGATTTTCTTTTTACTTGAAAATGGTAAAAACGTCGAGGCTAATCCGTGCGTTCGAGCCATTTGACTAATGAGAAAATAAAAGTGGTGGGTGCTTATTAGAGCGCTGCTGCTTCCACCTGCAGGATTTGAAGCGAAGAAAAGAAATGAGAAGAAAACAAATAAGCATCGCTCAAAAACAAACAAGATCGAATGGTCTTTTTTCTTCTTTGCCGAGTAAAAACCAAAAAAAAAAAAAGGAACATAGAAATAAGGTAAATCAATTGAATCAAATGGACGTGCGAAGGTGCGTAAACGGGGTGAAAACTCTTTAAAGAATATATATATAGGCATATCTGTGAAGGTTGGCAGCAATTTTGCCAAGCACAAATTACCATGACGTCTGGTGCTTCGGGAAGAAGCCGCCGCTCTTCCTAACGCTGGCTGCGGCGATTGCGGTCGCTCTAATTGAGTGTAAAATAATAATTAACTGGCTGAAATTAAACATCTTCTTCCGAGAAGAGTTCTCGGTTCCTTGGACTACGCAAAGAGAACCAATGCCGATTCAACATTCGGAACTGGAAAGGGTTACAATTCAATTTGCGAGGACGACCCCCTGCCCGGCTTCAGCATTATGGATTTGGAAATTTTTAGTCTCTCTTCACCCCTCCGCCCTTCGATTCTTTCTCTCGCCGCCTCTCTCTCTCTCTCTCTCTCTCCATCCAATTGTATTTCCTCTGTCCTACCGTTTCGGTGACCCGGAGTAAGGGGTAGCGAGTCGCCTTTGAGCAAACTGAAACTGCCATTGGGTAATTAATTGGTAATTATAGGGCACCAGTCGAGTTTGCAGATGGCACACCACGTTACTATTACACCGTCGGTACCGCCCTTTCATCTAACGGAAGTTGATACCTGGTCCCATTACAACGTTCGACCTGGTCGACGAAAGCATTTTCCAGAGGCCCGCCCGGCCGGACGGCGACCCGATGCCCGATTCCTACCTCCAATTTCCCATCGAGTCCGATCGAAACAATACTCGTGGGCTCGATGGGGCGACGGCCTGTATAAATACAGGTCTACGCGTTTCATTTCATTCCCTTCTCGTAGTTTCGCGACTCGATGTAAGCTCGCAAAAATGTACCTCAACAATCGAACGCGGTGATCCACCTCGACCACCTCGAAAATTTCTTCGACCTGTTCGGGTCGCCGCAGCGCTTTACCGGTACCCGTAACCTTCGCGATTGATCAGCCGCCGTCCGTCTGCAGAGATTCGAGTGTATAGAAATCGGCAAAGCCCCGAGCTCATGCAGCCAGTAAATTTGGGGGCAGCGTCGAACACGCCCGACTATACCTGTACAGTTGCATCGAAAATCTATCACCATAAAGCTGAATCCCAACGAAACGCGAACCTGTATCGTGCATATCCCATTAACCTAGTGCCACGAGGATGGATGAGGTACGTGGCGGCGGTGGAAACGGAAGGGGAGCGAGCGCTTATGTTGTATTTTGGTTCACCTACCCGCTCTGCGATCACTTACACCGAGTAAGTCGCGCGTGGGCGAAGCACGGGAGAGAGCGAACCACCCCTTCCGCGGCTCGATACAAGGGGTTGTTATTTATAGGGGGGCTTATATTTCACCGGGACATAATAGAGAGTAAACTAGACCGGTAGGCTGCACCTAGTTCGGTGATTGAACGTGTCCTTGAAAAGTCACCGCGAGGTTCGCGCGGAGCGGCGAAAACGTCTGACAATTTTTCCCCCTTGCGTTTCGGGCGTGTCCGACGAGAGTAACGAAAGCTTTCGCCAACTTCTAACGTCGAATTTTTCATTCCTCAGATCCGCATCAGGAGCGAAACTCTGTGTGGAAAATGACGTACACAGGTCGTTTCTGCTGACGATTTGGTAGGTGTCGATACGCGACGTCTCGTATCCGAATTTCGGGTAGGTCGCCCGAAGATGGTCGGCTCGGTTGTTTCGCCGCGATGTCGGGAGTGGCGGGCATCCGGGACGTGGTTTGTTACGGGACTAGGTTTACGAGATCCCCGGGGAACGAGGAGCCAACGTCGGCGGAAGGGGACACTGGCGCGGAACACCGGGGCGACCCTGTGGGAGAGAAACGGAGAATTGTTCCCGGCGAATGTACCACGGGGTAAAAAGAGTAGGACATTCGAGGTGAGGAAGTAGGGAAGGCTATGTCATTCCGTCGCGTGTGACGCGAATAACGAGAATGACCCCGTGACCTACACCGCTTTACCGGATAGACGACTACGCGGTCGTTCGCGATATCTGTCCAACTTAACCCTCGTACTGATATATCATAAGAAAGGACTCCGCTGAAGAATGAGCCACGCCGACTCGAAGACCTGTACGCGTGTACGTCATTCGTTTTTTTATCTTGTTGAGATTCGGAGAATCGGAAAGAAAAAATTTGATCGAGCTTTTGCCGAAGTCTCGTCAAACGCGAGTTTCGACGACAGTCTGTTCGAACGGGAGCACCGTTCAACCATTTGCTTGAAAAAAAAAGAAAAAAAAAAGAAATGATAATTTCGTCCATCCCTCGGTAAAGACGAAAAATCCATTTCGATGATAATTCTTTATCATTGCTCGTTTGTCACGGCATCTCGCCTTTCGATTTGCTCCCGTTCGAAAAGCGTGTACGCGGAAAGCGGGAATAAGCGAGTTCTTTCTTCCTTGCTCTACTCCTGCTTTTTGTCGCTAATCCGATTAGCGGATGACGGGCGTCGAAAGTATTATTAGCGGTCCGTGTGTCTTCTTGGACGTGATGCACAACGTTCGCCCCAGACACCCCTCTTGCACAACCGGATAGCCACGGTGAAACGGAATAATTCATGCGTACCCCGCCTAAATAGCCAGCGGAGCTCGGTGATCCACTTTCAAAGGACCGAAGCAACGTGGATTCCTGTTAAATTATTACGGGGCATTATCATCCGGCACCCTTTGCTAGCTGCCGTCGCTGCCGCTACCACCGACTTTGCTGCTGCTGCTGCTGCTGCGGGCCACTTGACATCCTGCAAAAGGTACTTTTTCACTAAGGAAACGCGAACGCGAACTCGGAGTCGGATCCGAATCTGAATTTTGTGGCAAAGAATCCTTCCCCTCGCCTTCCCCTCGCCTTCCCCTGCCATTCTTCCGAGATTGTTATCTGCTTTGAAATCCCTCGGTCGCCTGATTTCTAGCATCGAAATTCCCTGCAGTTCTTCCTCACCCCTCACCCCTCACCCCTCACCCCTTGCTCGCGATGCCTAATGAAATATCGTTGTTATTGTTGTACTTTGTATAGAGGAAATACGTAAATCGCATAAGCTGCTAAGCCGGCTTTTGTGACGATCAAATGGGCGTCGGCTCGCCTCGCCAACTCTCCAAAGTGCCTCTTCGCGATTTTCTGTAGCTGTACAAACCATGTAGAGTATACCGTGTACAATAATACGCTGCGAAATGCGAGACCTAAAACTCCGAGCGAGGAGAAATGCTGTTAAGAATGTCTGTCGAAACGGTGCAAATGCCGATTCGACCGCAGGTAGTCATTTTCTAATTTTCAACCGAAAAAGCCACGACGCCGTTCCACTTTGAAAACACAATACGTGTCCACGGCCGCATATAAAACTCACCAAATTTTCTCCCGTCATTTCTCACGGAAACGCTCTACTCGGGTATAAAAATAAAAAAATAAAATCGTCGCTCTCCACCTTTCCCCCCGTACTTATACGACAAGGGTAATATTTGAAGAGTTTCTCGAATTTATATTCCGAAATGTTCCGCGCGGCGCGAACCACTGCAGCGGTGGCACCACCGGCTCTATTGCGTATCCCTCGCGTTCCTCGAATTCCCTGTATAAGTGTATAAATTATTCTGCGAAAGTTCTTCCGTCGACGAACAAGCCCGGTGGTGTGTACGCGTCGCAACGGAAATTCAACCCTCGGAGTCTCAGTGAAGTCAAACTTCAAATGGAGAAGGATACGGACACTATGGCGGGGTATAACTACGAGGTATTTTCGGCATAGAACTTGCTCCACATTCAAGCGCAGGGTCGACCGTGTACGAAAGAAGAGACCTCCGGCATTCACTTCTCTTCGGTATACAACGCTTAATGTAAATTTCATTCGAGCCGCTGCCCACCGCGGAACTGGTCTTTCAAAGTCGGGTCAAGAGGGTGGCGTTTCCAGAGAGATCATTTCTCGAATCACCGTTCGCTCCTGCACGGATCACTTCATCGGACCTTCGACTTCACGTTCGACGGCTGCAGGTGTACTTTTTTCAATCGAGCGATATATTTTCCTCGTTGGCTTGGGACGAAATGTTCTTTTTTTTTTTTTCTCTCGAGAAACGATACATGGAAACGAGCCAACGATAGAGGCGAAGTTGCATTTCACAGAAATGAAGACACCTCGATGGTATTTCGTAGAATCACCCCACGTCGAAACAAAACTGTGGAAACAATCGTTTGAGAAACTGATCTCTGATCCTCTTGCGTTCGGGTGGCTTTTTTTCTCGTCAGGTTTGTCTATTTCGCATTTTGGGCCAATTCACCCTGTAAAAAGATCTCAACCCCTACAGCTTGGCTATCCTTTTATGCGATTCCTCGGTCCCCTTTTCCCATTCTTCTTCTCTTCCTTCGATCTCTTCGCGGCATTATACCAGCATCCAACTTTTATCAAAAGTCCGCTCGTTGTATAAACGGATTTAAATTATGCTAAGAATTTCGTTTAATTTGTTCTCTTTTGTTTTTCGTTCTTATCGTATTATCTTCCAGCTTTCTCTGTACAAATAATACTTCGTGATGTTTAACGCCGTCAACCTGTAAATCCTTTGAGTGACTGAAGATCGCGCGAACTCCGGCGAGAGACGTGCGGTCAAAATTTAAGGATAACTTTCTTTATTTTTTCTCGTGTCACAGTAAAAGAAAAGTTTACCCGCAGTTCGCACCGTCTTCGTGTAACTCGGCGGTTCGGTATTCCCGCCAAAGTTTAAAAAAAGATAGAAAAGGGAAGAATAAAAAAAAATAAAAGAAGCAAGAATTTTTCTTCCCCCTTCGTTTCGAGTGTTTGTTAAATTGACTTCGACAGGCTGGTTTATATCCGAAAGGGACGGGCGAGCTCGCGCATTCTATCAGGGCCACCTTTGCTCACTTGTTTTACATTCTGACAATAAGGTTGCACCGTGTATGTATTACCCCGGACCTTCGCTAAATCCGTTGCTAGTAGGGTGGATGATGATGTTTGCCTTGAATAATTCTACACCATCGTACGCTACCCTTCTTGGGATTCCCTTCTGAATCAGCAATAGACGGTATAATTTTCCACCTATTTCCTCGAGAATCTTCTAACGCTTTTCCTACGCCCTCGGAAAAAAGTGTACGCCGAATATATACGAGGAAAAAGATGAGTGCAATTACCTTCGGAGAACGAAAAGTAACTCGCTAACCTCATAGTTTCACCTGACATAACGTTGGGAAAATTTTACTCACGCAAGGAGCGGCGGCAGTCGTTCGATATATATATACGCGGTAGGCCCCCCATCGTGCTCCGCTTACCGAAGGACAAGAGCCGAACGGGGCTGAATTCTGCCGGACAATTCCAGAGCATCCGAAACCAGCGGAATGTAGAAGTCGGGAAAGACGTGGCGCGTAGTGTTCCCTCGGGAGGCCGGAATCGTCCCTTCGTTAAAAAGCAACCAGAGATTTTTTCGCTCGCGCGCGCTTTCGACCGACCACCACCGTATCTTTCCTAAATCCGTTGGAGCATCGCGTAAAATTTTCAAAAACCGTGTCCACGGCGAACGAATGAGGAGACGAGAAACGAGAAGAAAAATAATCGAAACGTAACGGAATGAAGATGGACGTGGGAATCCGCGGGGGACTAATTCGGCACACCGGTCGCAGCTGACGAGTCGATGTTCGCGATGCGGTTCGTATCGGCGGAAGGGTCGGCGAGGATTACGGAAGTGCAGCATCGGAAAGGGAGGGAGCGAGTGTAACGACGCGACGCGTTCCGTATACGCTTAATCTTTGCTGAGACCGATGATTGTTTGGATCATTAGAGACCATGATTGCGGATCGGTTTGGCAGTCAACAGAACACACTGCCACGTTAAGCCCGGGAACCGTACCGTGATGATAGCACAAACACGGCTATACATACAACGAACAAGTTCCAGCTACACCGTTGGATACACACGTAGTACGGTATCTTCCGCATTCAAATCATCGCAGCTTATACGCTATGCACGCTTCTCCGCTTGTAGTTTAGTCATAAACATCGTTAATAGTTTCTCAATTCCCGCAACGACGAATTAACCGAAGCAAAGTTTCGTCAAAGATTAGAATTGTTACGGCCGCAGCTGCTCCTGTAATAATATCGCACTTGGTCATAATTTCATCCACACGGTATTTACCGAGGACGTCAATTGAAATCGGTGCCAGGTTATCCGCGGATGAGCAATCGATCCGACGGGAACAAGAGAAAATATAAAAAAAAAAAAAAAAACAAAAAAAAAAGTGAGTATCCGAATTGGAAACGGAGATTTTAAAGATGGCCAGATCAAAGCGCGGGACCCTGTTGCGAATCGCATCAAACGTGAAAAACCATTTCCTTCCCGTTGGTTTTCCCCCCCTTTTCCTTTTTATTATCCTTTCTTTTCTTCATTTTGCTTCTTTCGCTTGTTTTTTTTTTTTTTTTCGCGAACAAGGATTGAGAAGTGTATCGAGTGGATTGCCTAAAAAACGGTTCTCATTTTCGTGAATTGGCAAAGTTATACGTTTACGTGTATGCGTTGAGAACGCGAAACCTCAAAGCGGATCTTGCGTTCAAAGGATTTGAAAGAGTATATCGGATGGTCCGCGCGAGGATAATCCTTTTGAAATCATTGAAGAGTAAAAAGATCATGGAAAGGAGATACAGGACATAACTGTAAAGATCATTGTTTAGCGACGTGAGTCGTCGCTTTGAAACAGCCGTCAAAGTGTTGGGAAAAAATAGGCCTTTATCCATCCGTCCGGCGGGTGCAGCTCGCGAGCGGTTTCTTCGTCACCCTTGAGAGGAGCGGGCTATTAACGTGGCAAAGATAAGCAACGTACGTGCGTACGTACGTGTACATACGTCTGTTATATCGCGTAAGGTCCGTCACAGTCGTTGTATAGGGTTAGGAAAAGCTACCGGCGAAGTAATGATGTGAGGGAAAGGTTAAAGTTGCCTTTGCCGTTGCCCTTGCCATACGTACATACATACCCTACCGTAGCTCTAATTTATACAGAAACTTTGTGACACGACCTAATTCTCCATCAAAACCAACGGTGTACGCATAATAATGGTTGTCTCTCCGCAGTTCTGTTGAATCCACCCCAGTCTCCTGATTAAGGGTGACGCAACTAGCTATATGTGTACCTATATAACATATACCTATGTGAATTCTACATGTAACACCCGCTGATACCTGAGAGCTCAACTTTACACCCGCGCAGTAATATATATATGTATGTAGCAATTGGGTTTTACGAATGTCTGAATTAATTGTTCGAATTCAGCGCGAAACGATTTCTTCGGTAGCTTGTTTCTCTCTGTTCTTGATCTCTTGCATTTTCGTCTTTTGGCGATTCGCGTGGACGGATGACGGCGTTTGAAAAGAATGGCTCGATTAATACCCTAATTTATTTGTAGCCGGTGATACCGCTGAATGTCGAGTGGTTTAATTTCGTTGAGAGATTTTTACTCCGAAGTAACGCGACACGGAAGAGAGAATCGCCGCGGCGGTACCTTTGCAGTCGGTTGATTCCGGAGAAAATCATAGGCACCGGTTTCGTGGCTTAAAATAATTAATTATCTTTCCAAACCTTGAACTCCCTTCTAGAATCTACTCCGCGCGCGTATAGGTATATGTACATGGACTGCACGGATAGGCGAGGGTATGTATGCTTATAAGTAAATTGTGGAAATTACTTTGACTCTGACTGGAGAAAAGTATCATCGTGTGCCCCGCGAGAACGTAGACGTACGGAGTGTGTAATCAACTCTCGTGCAAGGACCTGTTCCTGGCAATTTCGATTCTCCCAGCGTTATGAAGTTTAATTCGATCCGAGGCTCTTCTTCTTCTTTCACCTCCTCCGTCCCTCTCTTTTTATTTATCCTCGGCAAAGTGATTTTGCGAACCTCGGAGCCGGGTACCACCTAGGTACGCCTGGTGAATATTTTCCATTCAGCACGTTTGAGGAAGGAACGAAAAAATAGGGGAGTCGGAGGGGAATAAGGGCGAATAAAAGATGGAAGAATATATAGTTGAGGAGGAACAAAGATGGAGTGAGGCTGGAAATTGGAAGTACCTACGACTGAGGTACGAAAGAGAGGATTTTACAAAAGTTTTCATAATAAATTAAAAATAATGAACAGGATCCGGATATTTGCATAACAATTTTTCAGCAATTAAGACGCGTAATGGTGGAAAGAGAGATCAGAGGACCGGGGGGGGGGGGGGGGGGGGGGGGATGCGACCGCGACCGCGACGCAAATTAGTGAGATTTCTGCTAGGTGTGTCTTACGAACTCTGGAAGAGGATGAACGAGGACCCACTTCGGGGAGGTCCGATGTGCCGCCCTACGCCAACCCCGCTTCGTCCTAACACCCCTAAATTATTCAATTATCGAAGCCTTTGAATTTGGCCACCCGCCAACGAGGAGTGAAAAGTCAATTTCGTCGGGGAATATTTTAAAAGATATTATCGGCGGGTATGCAGATCCCCCTGCGACGATATAGTTTTCATTTTTTCAAAATCTTCCGAGCTATCCGAGTGTACCGAAAAAATTAAATACAACACACCTCCGACTGTGCCAAGTTTGAAGCACCAGCTTTTAATCCGGCTGCGAGCACTCCGTGTACGGCTATTTTTTCCAATTTCAATTGTTATCGCGCACCTCACACTTAGCGATTGCTGTTAGATGTGCCATAAATGTACATATATGTACGCGTGTGTGTATTTATGTTGTGTAGTCGAGCTATAGTAACGCCGGCCATTAAAAGTGAAACACGTCCATTAACCGCGTGTGCTTTCAGCCGATGGTTACGTAAAGAATGCAATAATCATAAAGACGACAATGCTACGATCGCGGTTATGCTTTTCATACATAGACTCACGCGGTAGACTCCTAAAATTCCGGACGATAAAAATCCAGATAAATTCCGCTTTCGGTCCTCCCATTCCACCGATTATCATTCGACGAATATCGAAAAATATCAAACATCGCCGATATCGAGGTAGTAAAAATCAAAAAACTTTTCGTCTAGCGATACAAACGTCAAAAAACGGCGCGATCGTCGATACGCTAATTTATTAACGTTCAATTAATTACGTTCGGGCAATTGGCTCGCACAATTCCGTGGATGAGCACCGGGAAATCAGGCAGGTTAGAGCTTTCCCGTTTCCCAGCTACACCTATCCTCACCTCGGCAGAACCGCAATAATTAAACGGCACAGGGTGTCTCACGTCAAACCGACAACTGTAATTCGCTCGTCCGAATACTCGCGAGAATGGAAATACATACTTGTACCAAAATATATCCTTTTCGTTTCAGCTTAGCCGGGGGGGGGGGGGGGGGGGGGGGGGGGGGAAATCTCCCCCACTTTTCGAAAGCAGAATATTTTCAGTCGCCGTACGTCGAACGCGCGGCGAATAACTGTGAGAAAAACGAGTCGGTGGTATATGTAGGGGCGAAATCCAGGCGCCGCAGGTTCTCCAGGGTGCAGGTTGCACACGCTACAATTACCACTACGGCTACATACATAACTCCCGTAGAAGTTAACTACAGCCGTGTATTTTGCAATAATATGGGTACGTAGGTATGTACTTTATGTATGTGTTCGCAGTTCGCCGTACACCTAGGTATATAATTGTATAGCTACGGAATGTTACCACCGTGGACTACCTGTACATACGTACGTACACCGCGGCGGGAGCGAGCGGGGCGAGTTGCACCTCTACCTCTATACCTACCGTATAGCGGTTTGTGTTTCACGAAATTCTAGCAGATATTCGCGCACACACATATATATATATATATATATATACCGATGGGGGTTTAGATGGTGTTCGAAAGTTGCATCCGCGGCATACGTATGTTATACCTACCTAGGCGAATTCCCGTACACGTACAGTCACCGTACTCGTTGGAACAACCGAAGCACTAATAACCCTGCTACCGTTATAATAAACTCTGTAGAGGGTGATGAAGAGACACAAGGGGTGGAAATGGGTAGAACCACCCCCTCGGTGTCACGGCACCCCATGCGGCCATAACGAGAGTGCAGCAATTTGACCCCTGCGTAGCTAGGTGTGCACGCCACACGTATACATATCCGCGTACGTACGAGTCGAGTTTCGCCGGTCGGAAATGTGCGCGACGAGTAATCGTACCGATTAAGGCACGTGACGGAAAATTAATTTCGCCCTACGCTCGACGATTCATTTTCGATCGATGGATATTGAAATATTTTTCGCCGATTGTCGCGCACGGCGGCACCGATTGGTCGCGACAATCGAAGAGAGACGGACGTATACGTATATACGCGTTCGTTGATTATAATATCGTCGGTAGCGTCGACGTTTGAAGTGGTCATGGCCGCCGCGCGTCCCCGTGTGCAGGCGAAGAAGTTGAAACGTCGGCGATTTCGAAAAATAAATATTAGGCACTCGGTGGAAAAATCTGTGAGCGCGGAAGTCGAGTTAAATTGCTAAACTTTTCGGGAGTCTCAACGATTCAAGATGCCCGGATAAATCTTTAATTTTCCGGACCGTTATCTCGGGGGCGGTGAAGAGGGTCGAGAGGGGTAAGTATAACAAGATGGCGTTCTCCCGAGCAGCTCAACGGCCGCCGACGCCGGTCCGGACCATCGTGTAAAAACTTATACACCCCATACCCCCGCCGCGTCCGCTTTTGCTTCTGCTTCTGCTTTTACTACCGAAAGCTTCGCCGTCACGCCGACGAGGTGCCTTCCGGAAATAATTAATCCCTGATGAAATATAAGTGGATTTCACGACGTCGCGTACTGCACTGTACGTATAACGAGCCCATGCGGATCGGATTATCCCGGGCGTTTACCAAAACTCTGACAATTTTCATTCATTTTTACTCGTATTTTCACGCTTTGTTATTTTATTCGTTCATTTGTTGTTCGTTTTTTCCTTTTTTTTCATTTTTTTCATTTTTTTTCTCTCATACCCGGCGAGGTGAGGATAGAACTTTTGAAATCGCGTTGTATCGGTGGAAGTCGATCGAGATTTGAAATATTTTATCGAGTATTATTCTCGATAGTTATTACATTATACGCCTCGTGCGAGTATACGTAAGCCGTTTAAATTATATAAAATGTGAGAGGAAATCGGCTTTTCCGTGATCGAGTAGGTATATAACTTATTTGCAGCGCTCATACATTTACGAGTTGACCTTATCGCCCCGAGGGATCTCCGATAATCGTTGAGCATATAATAGTAGGTGGTACATACATACATTTCCCCGGTAGCTGAGTGACTTTAGAATCGATTCCATCTATTGCGACGGCCGCCGCACAATTCCGGCCTCGCCACGCTCTCCGTACCTAATAACGCGATGGTGCAACGTCGAGACAACCAACCCTTTGTTGGCTCTTATATGTACAATGTCCAATTTGGCCGCGTGTGTATCTTATGCCAATTACGCAGTGATTGGATTCATCCAGCAACACAATGACACGCACCGTGCGACGGGATGTCGGAACAATTTAGTCATAAGCCACTTGAGTTCTCAGAACTTAGATTAATATCATACCTCCTCCGCCCCCCTATCTTTCCCCCTCCCCTTCTTGCTCTTTCTCTCCTTTTCTTCGTCCCTTTACCCGAAACCCCCCACCCCCCCCCCCCCCTACAGTTCGCCGCTCTCAACTCCATCCATTAGCAAGATCGAGTCGCGGCGAGGGGAGCGATGGGGGGACCCCGCGAATTCCGAACTTTGTTTCGGTTTAGCTAATTACCTTTGCATTTTAACAGGTGACCTGACTTTTACGATTATCAATCATGTTTCTTGCTCGAGTATTATTATACAGTCGAAAACGTGCGTATTTCTCATAAAACCCGAACCGAACCGAAAAAACAAAATAACAACAATGAAATGAAATTACACCGCGGTATCAAAAAAAAAAAAAAAAAAAAAAAATACAAATTAAAGTGTGTGTGAGAGGGAAATGGGAGGGGATGAAAAAAAAAAAAAAAAACGGAGAGAGAAAAGAAATTTAGAAAAGTCGTTTTCGTGCCTAAGTTTACGGCGTGCGGTATACATATACATATACGTATGTAAAGAGTTATAACGTCAACGTAATATATTTCGTTACTTGCATTGTACCTGCGTCATGTTTCTAAATTATTGCCAACTTTGTTGAATGGGGGTTCATACCGCGTGGTAGTTATACGTAGGTATAATAAGCAGGGGAATCCCCCCCCCCTCCCCCTCCCCCCCGCTCAAGTTGTCCGAGGTAAAAATATACTAAACGCAATAATGATAACAAGCGAGAACGGAGACCGGAACCACAAATCACGGGGACAGGGCGCGAGCGTAAGCCTAAAGTTTACGGTTGCTGTTATCATCAATAGGGTCTCTTTTATAATAGGATTTCATGGTTGCTTAATCTCTAACTTTCCGTTGCGTAACCGGATGAACTTTGTGTTCATCATTTGGCGGCAATAAATGCCGCTTCTATACCGCAATCCTACTGCAGAACATTACGCCCCATAAAACCCATGCAACGACGATAAACCGACCACTTCGCGAACGATATGCACAACGCCCACGTGATTTGTCGCCAGGTTATTTTTTCTTTTCATCGGTTAGCGTTTTCGATCATCTCAATTCCTTTTCCGTTTTCTCCTCTATTCGCGCTAAATTATTGATAATTTTAATCTACCCGCCGGTTTTCTATAATTCAGCGTTATTCTCAACACTGCACAATGGGGCGCGCGCGCGTTAACTTTCTGGGATTATTATTTCAGGGGTGGTTTTCGCCGTATTTGCAGGCTTACCTAGACCCGAGACTGATTTACTTAGGGCTAACGGATGCCGGAGGCGTTAGTTGAATAAAGTAAATAAGTGTATCCCTCTTTTCACTCTCGTTGCAAGCACGGCTACTACATTACCCCGATAATTCTTTTAGTTTAATCCCCGCCCCACACGCCCCTCCCTAGTTTTACTTTTAATTTACCCGTTCGCGCGTCGGTACCGAGGTACTCGAATCGAAGGAAATGAAATACGGCGTCTCAATGTTCGTCCGGTTAAAAAAAAAAACAGGACTTTCAATTTCCTTCGTCATTTCTACCCCTTTCTCTTCTCACTTCCGTAGTGTGAATAATTCCAGTCGCCCTCGAAAGCGATTTCCCTCGCCTAACTCAACGAAGGTGGTCGCAAGTTCTAGGAGCGAAGCAGTCCGCTCCGCTCTGCCGCAGTAGCTCCGGAGTAAGTGTGTATAGCTCCGGTTGATGCAAAGTAGTCGAGCTTATCGCCGCAGTGCTTAGTGTGCAGGGTGATCCATTCCCTGGGCGTAGTAGGTGGTCGGTGTGTCCGGGTACTTCGTAGGTCGTGGCGCGTCGCCTCGACAAGCATCGCTGCAACCCCGGCGAAAGCTGGCCCTAGAGAAGCGGAGTCGGTGCTATCCTGCGGCCTATATCCTCCGCAGAGTTATGACTCCAACGACTGCACTACGTCATAGAGCCGCATGTTAAGTCCCTTGTATACAGTACATACGTACGACCCGCAGCGCACACCCCGCCCGCGGTTACTATATTAACACACCGGATGCGGTAAACAATACGAAACACGTCCAAAAGTAACGAGATAACGCTGACGCGCTGCGCCCCGATCCCCCTACTCCGTATTATAGGTAGGTAGGTACACGGACGCGTGAGTACAACGCGAGTGCAAATACAGGGGAACGGTATCAAAAATCAACTGCAGCGATAATCCGCGGGAAATAAAATGAAACAACTAACGAATATGCGGTATATGAAATTTTTCAGGCTTTGTCTATTTTGAATTTGTATTTTCTGTTTTATTAGCGGAACGCGACACGATACATGGAATATTGGGCGGAAAAATAGAAGAGGTGAAGGAGGATAGAAAAAAAGTAGAGAAAAGATAAAAGTTGAAAAAACGGGTAACGACTTTGCAATCTGTTGCTGCCGTCGGTGCAGGTGGTGGGGTACGCCGGTGTTCATTTCATATTTTTATTGCCGGTAGTAACATCTTCCATCCGATTACCACTTTATGACATTTTCATCTCGCGGACTCGCTTCCGTTATTGCGCTGCTGCTGTTACCGGTAGTAGTCGTTGAGGTTTAACCAGAGATTTTCACAAACTTTAACCACGTGAGATTTAATGCGTGTTACTATTTTGTCCTTTACGCTCGTCCCTTATCGCTCGACGCTTGATTCGGTTATACGCGTACGGCGAAATACAAAAAAGTCGAAGACGATAAACGTACAGAAATTTATTTTGGTTTTTTGCACGCGCGCGCAGGGTGGCGAGGCGAAGGGCACTAGGGCGAGGGCTTGCGCGAGTCGTTGGTCCGAAATTAGCATAAATTTCATAAACCGAGAAAAATGTGAGAGCGGGTGCTAATATCGCTAATATCCCGGCTTATCGATCCCCCGCGCGGCGTAACACGCTAAGAACGTTACAGTGGCTCTAGCGCGGTATTACGCACGCCATACAACGATGGTGGAGATAAAAAACAATAAATCTTGGATGAAAAACGGCTGCCCTTGGCGTTACTTTAACCACTGCGAATAACTCCGCCCGAGCGAATCTTCGATGCCCGACATAAAGGGGGGTCTCCTTATGCTCGCGCGGCGATGGAAAATCATCGGTTATCATCGAACACGATCGCACCCGTATTCGTGCGGCCGGAGAAGAGGCCGCGGAAATTTTACCCCCTAGAAAAAATTGGAAGATAAACTTCCTTTACGGGGGATTTCTGCGGGGGGGGGGGGGGGGGGGGGGGGCCATTCGAACTTCCAAACAAACGTGGATGTGCGAAGAATGTGTGAGATATAGCCGGGGTAATGCAAAAAGTGAAGAGAATCGTCGCGGTGATTTAATCAGAGAGTGGAGATGTAAGAGGTAAGGAAAATTCGAAAGGGGGTTGAACGGTTCTCCGTAGTGGTACAGCCACTCGGAAATGAAAGCCTACAATTTCGGGCGCTTTTTTTTCTCTTCCCTTTTTTTTTTTATTTATATTTATTTTTGTTTCCAGAGGCATTCGGTCGTGCGCATATATATGTGTTTTTATATCTACGCATACGTGGTAATCCTCTAGATTTCAACACGGAGACGTCGCGGATTTTCCGTGTACGTATATACCCGTGTTTGAGAAAGAGACAAAAGTGGAAGAAGGATCTTTTCCTTGTACGTGTATACCTATACCGATATATATTGTATTTATACATATATACCTTTAAGGGCAAAGCAGCTCTGGAGCACCCGGTCCTGCACTACTATCGTAAATGTTTTCCCGGTGCCCACGGAACTCGCGGATAGAAAAGTAAGAGGGTAAAGTGAAAATATAACAAACAACAAAAAAATAAAAGCATCGTAATACCGCATATGGTAAGAGGTTCGCTCTCGTATCACGTGATCCATCTACCAGCTTTCGTCACCGGGCGCACACATTGCACATACGCATGTGTTGTAGTTTTCATTTTTCTCGTGCTTTTCATTCTTCGAATCACATTCGCCACCGACCGTTTGGTCGTTAGTTATTTGTTTGTTTCTCTTCGGTTTACTTTCATCCATTTTTCCCCCTTTTCGTCTCATTTTCACGGAGTGGACGGACGGGCGTTAAGTGCGCGCGAAAAAAGAAGATTTGAAAAAAAAAAAACTATGGATGTGACGGAGTAGGAATAGCAAAGCTCGGCGCAAGCTTCGTCGCTTGACATCCCAGCGAATGCGAGTTTAAAGATTACGTCAGTAGCGTGAGTAGTAATTAAAACGAGGTACGGAGCAATTCGCTCACTTCTAAACCCACACCAAGATTGAAAACCAAGAATTATGATAAATCGGACGAAACACACAATTCGAAATTTCTTCAACAACGATAACAATAGATTCAGGAAACAAAAACCAAGGGAGAAGCAAACTAATGAAAATCAAACTTGTACCGTACGGAACAAACTCCAGTATCAGCCAGGTATTATTAGAAAGGTAGCCGGTTCTAAATTCGAATATCGGTCGAAACCATCTACTCCGTTGATTGAGTTGAATAATTTATTCGTACACAGAAAAATATGTGGTATAAAACTAGACCTCTTCCACCAGGGGCCTGAATTTTCCACCCGTCGCCTCCCGTCTCCTTCCCCCGACGAATTCCAGTTTATCAACCTCCGATTTAGTCTGGGGACATTAGCGATCCACTCGAAATAACCTGCACATGGACGGACACCGGCACCGGGTACCAATGCGTTCAAAGTATAGCATGGAATAGGAGGGCATCGATTCTTCATCTGGACACCCGCCGTCCGGACCATCCCCCGATTTTTCTCGCGTGTAAAAAAGTACCTTTAACCATCCGCTGCGCTACTTTGCATATCTGTATTATTGTTCACTTTTGAAAAGTGCGGGGTGAAGGGTTAAGCCTTTCGAGGTCAAATAACACTCGACCTTGATACCCTTCTCGAGAGTACCTATGCACCTACCTACCCTACCTACCTACCTATCTATCCAGTGTCCCCTCACTTGGCGCTCGGCGAGCGCGCATCGAAGATAAGTCACGGATTTTGAAATCCGGTCGGAAAATCTATCCGGTAAAATTTTCACTTCCACGTTGATTCTCTACCACATGTAACAACGATTGTGATAATAAAAACAGTAATAATTATTGTTAGTCATCTGTATTTCCGGGAATATACAATGATTGTAACAATTAAAAAAAATGATATCCTCGACATGATGTTCTAATATCATTTATCGAACAGGATAATTTCGGTGGAAAGCGGAAGCACGTTTGAATAACTAAATATGTTAAAAAATACAATTCGCCTACTTCGCAAGTCCGACGCACCTTTATCCGGAATTTTCCTTGCTTTGTTTTTACTACTTTTTATTTATTTTTTTTTTCCATAGAATTCGTTCTTTTCTTCCGAATGTGTGTGCGATACGCGAGTACGTACGAAAAAATGTGAGACTCATTAAATGGGCTGTCCAGCTGCGGACCGTTATTGAAAAAAATTATAAATCACCCCGTCTCGAAAATTATAAGCGCGTATACGTGTAGTTTGGAGTTTATAACAGAAACCGCGAACGGGTTATTAAGTGGGCTGTCCCCCGGTGCCTACGTATCAATCTTCATATCTCAATATCTGCTTACCATACTACCGTATTTTTACTCGGTATACTTTTTTCCACATTGGTACGTTTCTTCCCCCCCCCCCCCCCCCCCCCCAACACTCAATGCCATTCATGCATATAACGCCAAGCTCGAACTAATTCATATTTTTCTCTATCAAACTTTAATAATTTTCAATTGTCTCGAGTTTTTTTTTTTTTTTTGTTTATGCAAAGGAATAATTTCATCTGAAAAGATAAATTGTGATCCTATCGACGTATCGTGCGCCAAAGAGACAAAAACTGCCGCGCATCCGACGATCGCCTCATTATTTTTTTTTTTTTTCCTCTTTCTTGTCTGTCAATTGTAATAATTTTGGATGAGAATGGCTCAGGCAAAATAAAAAAAAAAGAAGAACAAAAAAAAAAATGGGGCCATCACTTCGGGGGAGATCGAGGAGATAATCATTTTTTCGGTAGCGAGCAAAGCGCCTAGATCAGGGATCGCGGTGCGGTTTATGGGGGCCGGAGGTTTCCACGGAGTTTGAAGAGTAACATGATTTATTGCTACCGCTGAACTTTACTACAATAAATGTAAAACGCGTCGAGCGGTTATGCGGCGTGCATCATTAGAATTAATGGATATTGGATAGTGGCAAAACCCTGAATGACGACCAGATGGGCTAAAAGCATTGAAGGAGTACCTTGTCACGGTGGGAATGCGGTCTCCCGCACCGTCGCCCAAAACGTTCGCGGTGTCGCCAAAGCCGCGCGCGCGAATCCAACCAACCAAAAGAGCAGTTCGCAGTGTTTTCCGACGGAGGGGATGCCCCACGCTTTACGCACCACGCGCTAAAAATCCCTCCCTCTCCTTCTTTTTATTTCCTTCAGTCTTTTCAGTTTTTCTTAATATTCGATCGTCGTTATTTTTCTCTCGTTCCTTTCTCTCGACCCGAGCGTATGACAAAAGTCCTCCATACGTAGGCGGGAGTATAAATTTTCATTTCCCCGATGTGGCGGCGTGCCCGGTGCTGCAGTGCGTCCGCAAAACGAGGGGTTGGATTCAACGTTACCACTGTTTGTCATGTTTTCCGTTTTCGACGCTCAATCGCCTTATGGTAATCGAATTATACGCCCCCGGAAACTAACTATTCGAGCGTGTAACGACGCTGCGTAATGCTGCCAGCGCGTGAAAACTTTCCGCTTTACGGTTTATGGGACTCCATACATACGCAATTACCCTCATATCAACTGTTCCGCATAGCTACAAATCGCCGCTCGTCATTTTTCTCTTCAAAGTATTTCGTTTCAATTTTTGTTGTTTTTTTGTTATTGTTTTTTTGCTTTTTCTTTTTTTCATTTTCTCGTTTTTCGCCCGCATACGATTCAACGGTGTGTGCGCGTATGTGGTACGCGACGTCGGACGTATAATTCCCATACAATATCTACGCCGTTTTACCCGAAGCGACGGGGTGCCCCGAGCTCCGAATAATCCGCTCAATATTCGAACTCCCGAATAATGACTCGGAACACAAATCGTGCACTCCGACCCACCGTAAATAACTCGAAAAGCAGCGTCATACCGACGCGGATGCAGGTTGTGCGGAAAAATTCAATAATTCACACACTAATCGCAATAAAATTGCATCAAATTCATTCATTCCCGAGTACTTGGAGATCACCGGACAATTCCAATAAACGACAATGATCGTACTCCTCGAGTACCTAGACTCAGGTATGATTTCTGGGAAACGAGTCGCCGGATGCTCGTTTGTATAACCGGATACATAATTACAATATACTTCGCGTGTAATCATCATTGAACGATGGTGAATTTAAGGGTACGTAACGAATAGCAAACTTTTCGCTAATTCTAATGTTCAATCTGGCTAACGAAGGTACCCACGGTCAAGTTTCTCGGAAACGTGCGTGTCCCATACGATAAAAGTAGATGGTGAACCGATAAGTAAAGTACTCGTTCAAATCGCGTAGTCGAGTGATTAGCGCAGGTGGTTTTTCAACCTGAGCCGTTACGATTCGGGGATGGGTATTTTTTTTTATTTTTTATTTTTTTTTTTCTCGCCGCTGAGAGAAACGTGTGCTTCGCTCGTTTTCGCGCCATCGGTACGACGGGTTTTGAATTTTCCCGTGGTGGTTTTTAAATTCGGTAAAAAGGGTCGTCGGAAAGAGGTGGTGTTTGGCGTGACAGGGATTCACCTAGCGCGAGGAGTTTGATTAGAGGTGACTCGAAAATCCGGAGCGATGAAAAGCTCGCCCTACCGCGCGTCTCTTTTTACACAATTTTTTTCCTTCGTACAAACAACCCTCGCCTCGCTTTATGTCCGGGTGAATTTATTTCATTTCACTTTACTCTATTTTCGTACGTGCGTGTGATTTTTTTTCTCCCTCGCGACGCTGCGGTAGGAAATAGCGAAACGAAATTAAAGATTTTCAATTCACGAGGTTCACCCGCTTGATTTCCTCCCGCGTTACGCTTCTCATAGTTTCTTGCCGTTCTGGGAGAGTAACGCTCTATCTACTCCACGTTTGGTTTTCGAAGCTAGTCCAATTCTGATAGCCGCTATACAATAGCCGCTGCTGTAGGAACCAGGTCGGCTATGCCCGTACAAAAGAAAGCTTTTATCGAATCGTCAGCTTAATTCTAGCGAAACATATTCTACGAGGTTAACGGCCCAGCTGTTGATTGAATTAAAGACGCCGGAGTTCCTCACAGAAGAGCTTATTGAGGAGCTCATCTTCCGATGCCATGCGGTACCGCGGATGAACAACCGCCTTCGATCGGTTGACACTTTCTCGTTTTTCAATTGAGGAAATTTGAAATATTTCACCTACCTTAATTCGATTCCCTGATTCCGTTTATCATTAATGCTGACGATGACGTCACGGGGTAATGGCTGAATTGTCTTATCACCGGCACACTTTGCGGAAGTCACTTTGCTACACTAAATTTACAACGGGGTTATATAATTTTTTCTACCAATAATCGCGCACTGAATTTAAATAACGAACGAAATTTTTTCTTTTCAAAGATGCAAATGTCTGGTACAATTTGCTTATTTATTTTTTCTATCCAACAAATTTTTATTAACTATATCGAAGTAAAATTCTTACAGTTTATACACGGACGATCTTTTTGCACGTATGTAGTTTCACGAATTGTTTTACTTTGATTATTTTCAATTTTTCTTGTTTACACAAGATTAGTAATACGTATACGGATAAATATGCTTGATACACGAAGACAATTATTTCAACAACTACACAATTACACAATTTTATCACACAGCGACTGAAATATCATATGCGATATACCTATTTTTATTGTTTCTTTATTTTCGTTCAACAGACCGTTTTACGTGAAAAAAATTTCGGTGGCGAGTGAACCACGTTTTATATCCACCAACACACACAATATTAGCCACCCTGAAAGTGCAGGATATTTTTGAAACGCACCAAAACCCGTCGTACTCAACCCCCGCTACCTTTTTAATCCTCTGTTTGTTCCTGCCAAAAACATCAATTTACCGCCGACTTGGCTATCTGACTACTCCAGTTTCTGTTCCTGTTCCTGTTCCAGTTTCGAGAGTAACTTTGAAATTCACCGTTCTCGTAATGGCGATACGCACGCACACACACACTCGACTCGCGTGTTTTATACCCTGAATTAAATATTTTCACTTTTTCCCCTCTTACTCAAGCTTTTCTCATCCCTTTTCCTTTCTCCTACTCGGAAGTTCCTAAATTTTTATCATTGATCCGCCGCTTTGAAGGGGTAGAAAGCAAGTTGAGCTTGCGGTGCCAAAACTAGAACCTCGTGTTTCTGATTCAATGTGGCATTCGCATGGGGTATATTCCACGAAATTGACGCGGATCAAGCAACGGGCATATAATGATTTTCCTGCAAGTTCGGAACTTTGAGATTTGTTATTGTTTTCCCCCTCCTCCCTCTTCTCCGATCACGTTTCTCTCCCTTCGTACTCTCCACAGAAAAAGCTCGCTCGACACGTATATCGTACGCCGATATTCGGAGCGAAGGTCGGAGCTTTTTCTCTGTGATTATGTTCGGTAAAAATTCCCCTCTGTCTTTGAATAAGCTGTGCGGATCGCTGATGCTCGGGAGAGCTGAGCGTCGAGAGCGGATTATCGTTGTGTACGGTCGTCAAAAGTACGGGACGAGTAAAGGCGTCGGGCGTGTTGTAAAAGCGTCGGACGTCGAGTGCGTTTGGGAGTGCAGTGCGGGCGCGCTCCTTGGCTCGCGAAGAGTAACTGGCGGGGCGTAAGCGACCCAGAGTCACCTGCGTCGGCGCACGAGCTTTCGACGTCGGTCTCGCAGTCGACGTAAAAAGCTCTCTATGTGCGCTAAACAGCGACGCAGAGTACGTACAAGGGTGTCCGAGGCCGATATGCTTCTGCCGTTGCCGCCGCCGAGGATGGTTGTGCCGCTCGCGGTGCGTGTGCCTCTTTCACCTTGCTCCCTACCTGATGCGGCCGCCCTCGCCTCGCTTCACCTCCTCGAGGCTTCGACCTTCCACCTTACTGCAACCTTTCGCCCCGTCGAACCCACGCAGTTTTACACGAGCGCCCTTCCATGCACTTTTTGGCGAGGAGGGATGTGGCGAACCGTAAGCGAGTGCTACCGGACCAACCGTACGCTGATGGGACTCGACGTTGCATCCTGTCCATTTTATGCGTCGCACTTACGGACGTACGTCTGACCCATAACCGACCTCGACTACTTCGGGATATAGTCCGCGGGTGACCGGCCGCTGAGTATACACATTTACGCCTCGTGCGACCGATGAGCTTTTACTCATTTTATTACAGCGCGGCGATTTTAACGATTGATATTTTTTGGTGAACTATATTGTACGCCCAAAATTATTGATTCGCGTAAAAGGGGAGGTAGGGGGGGTTTAATGTTTCAGCCCAATAACTCGATTGATAATACTATAGGCGTGCAGAAGCAGCTACCGGCTGCCTCTAAGGACCCTCTACGGCGTTACGAGGGCCTTCAATTATATCGAGACTACCATATACACATCTCGGCACTTGGAAATTGTAATGGACGGATCGGTTTGCCCACAATTTCATGTTCGGACTTCCGTTGGCTGCTCCGTATGTATACATATATATATATCTGTACTTCTCTAACCTGCGATGAGAACGTAGGTATGCTCACAGGTTGAAAAACGCGAAGAAATATAAATCGAAAAATAATACATCGACGCCTACGCGCGACGTACGTACAATATGCGCGACCCTAAATTGAAAAATACGAGAGGTATAGGTATACACGCGGAGGGGGAATTTCAGATTTGAGAACACGAAACGACGCTGTGGAGGGGATCCGATATTCGTTAAAAAAAAAAAACGAAAAAAACGGATCGCTTTATTCCCTTTGAAAATTGGTACGGTCTTTAGACAGTGGAAAAAAAAAAAAAAAAACTGAAAAAAAATTGGAAATAACAAAAAATAATACCTCGCTCACTTTGTTCGGGGGCGAGCGACACCTAGTCGACAAAGGAGTGCCTGATCGGTACCTCGGTAGCACCCGGCGTCTGGAATATGACGTGAAAAGCTCAAACGTAGGATCGCTTTTTTTTTACGCTTTCCTAAGCCAAACAACGCCCAATAGAAAAGTCACACTCCACGGGAGCTGGTTGTCGGTGGCGGAGGTGTATACGGTTCGCTATAGGGGAACTGGAGAAACGCGAAAGATTTAACCTGGATGACTCCCCCGAGGTACGACAAGGGCACGACGAGAGGGCGACGAGAGGTCCTCGTTTTCAGCTAGCCTAAGGAAAATAATTACAACTTGAACTACACAGCTTTTCGAATATTTCGCGTTACGCCGCGACACGCACGTGTTTTTTTTTCCGCGGCCGATACCGACGCGTTTTCTCCCGAATTTTTCAAAGTCCCTCGCTCCGCCCGTGCATGCACGGTTAATTGTTTTATCGTGTACACACATTCTCACTCTCGGGTATCCGACGATCTTAAATTTCCCACCTCACTTCGCCATTTTTTTACTCCCACCAATTTTATGGGTGTATTTATGATCCTCTGACCGCGCTCCGTATGTGCCATTGAGTACCCACTTCCATTTTTACCCTTATTCCGTAGAGCCACCCCCCTTCGCTATTCTTATTCCCACCACTGAGACTTGTTCTCTCGGGCTTAATTTTACTTTTCTGAAATTTGAGAAACTAAATTCCCTCCCGCTGTTGCCTGGCTCGAGAACGCCTGCTTTTTTTTCGTATTTTCCCCTCAACATACATATTCATATCGGTATTTTTTGTTTTCAATTAAAATACATCAACGTGAGTATCATTATCGGTGAAACAAAAACCGAGCAAAATGGGTGGATATACTTGTGATTTATTTTCTTTTATCTTTCATTCTTTTTTTTTTAGTTTACCGTAATCCGATGGTTTTTTTTTTGTTTTTTTTTGTCACAAGTAGGTAAATGGGGTGTATTTTATTGCTATCCAAATCCGAAAGAAGGTTACCGAGATCCTCCATTACATGTGCATCCATATCGAATTTTATCCCACCTCTTGAACCGTAATATTCGATAAAAAAAACTCTTGAACCGTAATATTCGATAGGAAAAAAAAACGGAACGAAGCGAATGAAAAACTATTGATATAGGCATGGTGGAAAATTGACTCGTTGGGTACACTATTTTTTATTTTGAGTCGACTTTTCGTTAATCTTGATCGTACCCAATCGAACCATCGCCGTGTCTGACGTTTGCAAGTAGAAATCCATGTAACTAATTTATGTAGAATTCGAATCAGATGTTCCGAGTGATGCATGACAGATATAGTATGTACGTACGTAGGTATGCTATAGTAGGTAACAATCTCTATTCAGCGATGTGTGAAGATAAGATGTGGTCACAACGTGCAGTAGTCCCGAGGTCGAACGCATCGAATACGTCTCGAGTCTAGACTTAACTAAATCGATACCATCGACGACCTGTCGCGTAGCACTTAGGCGCGAAAGAACTCACTCGGAGATTACGCGATGAAATGCAAAAAGGCTATAGAGAATAGAAAAAAAAAACAGTGACAATGAAAAATTCAAGCGCCAATTTTCTTCTTTTTTTTTTCATTCGGGGTCAAAAATCGACATTTTTTGTCCGGGCTTTTCTATGTTATTCCCATGTATTTTGATCCCGGGTATCCGAATCCGCAAACCGAATTGGTCTATCTATAAAATTGATCGAGCTATCGCCAATGATATCTCGATGAGATTTATTCCTTACCTGATTCAATGGACGTATACCTACGTGTTTCTTACGCAAAAATACATAGCAAAAACGTCCTGAAATCCAGTTTGAAAAATACTTTGCATTTTAGTCCAAAAAAAGCCAAGCTCAGCCTTAGATTTTTCGCAAAATTCGGGCCGAAATTTAACGATCTTTTTCACCGAGTTTTTTATGGTATTCTTTTGAATTGTGATCTCAATAAAAACTGTACAGTACCACTGCACCTACGTGTCGGTATAGTGCGGTAAAAAAGAACTCGTTCGGTATGCTTACCGTAAGCGCTATTAAAAATTTTTGCACTTCGATGCAACAGTTAAAAACTTGAACAACCGACACCAATACTAATTCAAGTAGATATCAAGATGCAAAAACAAATGATATGAAACTAACTGGATGAGATCCACATTTAATTATGTCATGAGAATCACATGTAGTAAAATCAATTACAGGTCACTCAATTCCTTGGAAAGAAAACGTTAGAACGAAGATGACGGTCTTTCAGAATCGGAACGATCGTTCGCTATGTGATTTTTCAGCACAGGTGTTTCATACGAATTAAAGGTGAAGAGTTGGTAATAAATGTGACATCTACAATCGTCGCACGCTTTCGCACAGTGCCCAATTATTATTTATATGCTTGCGGGTGATATTCTTCCGGTGGAAATTCCGTAACAACGGGAAAAGCAGCGGGATCGTCCGATGTGTATTACGTATGTTTGCGCATTTGAATTCAGGTTTCACGTACAAAAGACGCATCGGTAGTGGTGGCAGTAGGTAACGGTAACACGTTAATTGTGCGAAACTGCAGCAGCACTAAACTCAGACAATACTGTGATTCAAGAGTACCCGGGACCCGACAACCGGGTATAGTGCCAGAGCTTTTGTTGCACGGGAAAATCGATCGCTCGTTAAAGCTCGAGGAATGCAATCCTGCCCGCCGTTGAGAATAGTTGAAATTTTTAAGACGCGTCTAACGCGAGTAGTTGTACACGTCATCCGTGTCTCTTGATCGTTAATTTTTTAACACGGTCGAGCCCTCGCGGTAACACGCGTCTTAAATAAATACTCGTACAACCGTCAGCGATAGAATCTCGAACGATCGTAATTCCGAATTGTTTTTTCAACTTAGTTTTCGAATAATCCCTTTCACGATCCCGATTACGATTACTAATTTTCAGCCGCGATGCAGAGCCCCGGGGGCAACGTAAATTATCGCCTCGCATAAATCGACGTAAAATATCAGCTGACTATGCAGCGTCAGTTGAACATACTTTATATCGTGCGGGGGTGCAGGTGGTGGTGGTGATAATAAACGGAAACAAACCTGAAATGTAGGGGGGGGAACCCCGTCTCCCTTGTGTGCCGCTTTCATATACCAGCTACAGGTTTGCTATAGGTTTAACGCGTACCCGTACGAACGAGAGAAAAATAGTTTTTTGAAAATTGTTATTTTCGCGTGTAACGCTTCATTATAAAACCCCCTGCAGCAGCTATCGCGGGAAACAATAGAGCTCGTATAATTACTTCTTCACACATGTAGCTATCATCACTTCCGATAGAGAATATTACAGAACCCGATGCGGATATAGATATACGATAACCTTTCCACACCGACGCCAAACGTTATAACTTTTACGCGGAACAGGTTCCCCGTTATGACGTTGACCGTATGAAAGTTTGATGCTCGATATATTACACACGTACGTATATCTATACCCGTACGTATGCATCTGTTGTAAATTTAACGTCCAACTTGGGACGTTGAAAAGCATATTGGCCGGGAGAATTCACCCCCGCACCTTGGTAAAAATGGTGAAAGTATGAAGTACCTTTGCCGGAAGTACCAAAGTATTGGGTAGTATATTTAAACTTGCACTCGCGGCGTCCACTTTTATAAAGAGCAGCGAAAAAAAAAGGTTCCGTATCCGTCTTCCTCATCTCGTGCGATAGGTTCTTCTACGTACATACCTATAACGGTGATGCGACGTCGACATCACAGCCACTGCAGATGTATTTCCATACGTACATACGCGTATAATGTATTGTAGTGCGGAAAAGAAATATGCAAGATATTTACATTACGTAATAAATGGTAGCCCGACATTTTGTGATACGGCAATCAGAAGTCGATTCAACGAGTATTTTTCAACTTTTAGTCGTTTTTCGGTCGTATAGCCGAACATCGAATATTCCACAATATTCGGGGCGGCGCGGCGCCGCGGCGGGTATTTTGTCTACTTATTAAGTTCGTGAGCTTGCAGATTCCTGAAAAAGCCCCCAGGTTTTCGAGATTATTAAATAACTTTGTGTAGTCTTCTCGAACCGCTTGTTTTCGCAGATTGGAATACATGTACATACGTAGCGTAGAATCTTGTTGATCGTAAATTATAAAGACGCTCCGGCGATGCGAAGCCAAAGAAATCGACGTCGAACTGCGTCGTCACATCTAACCCGGGGGGATTAACGATGTCTCACAGTCAAAATGTCCGTGGATCCAAAGAAAGCTCGTTTAATTGAACAATCTGTTCTAAAATTTAACGGCTCACTTGAATGCACTTCGGCTAATGGTATCTAGGATTACGAGCAGACGGATAAACTTCTTTATTCCTTAAACCTTCCCGCTCGTCCCCCAAGGTTTGAGGATAATTCAACAGCGAAAGGATTAGGATCAGACTTAATGTCCAGAAGATATTCATCTCATCTGTTTAACGAAAAGCTTTCCGGGTTCGCTGTAACATCGAACGGAGTTTTCAACGAATTAAAGCGACGGCGTTCGATTCCGTCACCATTGTCTTTGAAAAAAGGAAGGGGAAAAAATATATGGATAAAAATCGCATCGCTGCCTTTGCCGTATGAAAGAAAAAGGGCAAAAAATACCCGAGGCGAGTTACGCGAGGACGCGCGCGTATCGGAAGAACTCTCGGGCAGACGGGTCGAGCTTCGCTCGGGTTCGCGCGTCCCTGTCTTTGCCCGGGAGAACTTGACTTAACGTTTGCTCTGTTTGGGGAAGTTTTCGTTTGAGTAGAACCCTACCGCGCAGCCCTAAGGGCGGTGCGTTGATGGAGGGCTCGAATAGAAATACGTGATGGCAATACTGATCCGGTTTCGGGGGCCGGGTAACTTTAAGAATCTCAGGCTGATCTCAACTTCTTGTAAAACAGTCCTTATAAGCAGAAATGGCTCGAGTAAAGATAGAAAAAAGTGGAATGAAAAAAAAAAAAAAAAAAACCGAAAGATCGGGTCACCGGTGGCTTACCCTCCGCTGTGATTTATACTTTCCGTTGTATGGACTAGCCGCGTGTTATTTCATTGTTTCACGCGCTACTCCTCCAACCCCGTGTTTTTGCGAAAACCATCCGAACGAAAACCTTTCACAATATTTTTAATTCCCCCCCCCCCCCCCCATTATTATCCCGTCTTTCTTACTCTTCTTCATCAACGCGTTCAACCCTTTTTTTCGTTTCGAAACTTTTGGAATACGCGCAACACCCGGCAACTTTTCAACTTTAACGTTTCGAAACTTCAACTTTTTCAAAATTAATTATACAAACCGCGTACGATGTTGACGCGTAAGCAACGGCGCAATAATCCAGAGAAAAGCTCTCCCTAAATTACTAATCTGATGCTTTCGGGAGCCATCGATACGATTTTATGTTCTTCAAAATCACGTGCCAAATTCCAGTGGAAAAAAGACGCATTATTCTTCAAGGAGAGTTGAAAAAGTTTGATCTTCTTTTGTTCGAAAGTTCAGGCCGATTCGATAATACAGCCGGTTGTTCGAAATCTTTAAAAACTGTTCAGAAAACAATGTAGTACAACTTCATAAATTTCCATTCAACGATAAGTTTCAGATCGAAATCGCATGAGAGTTTCTGCCCGAGGTTCGTTCGCATCGTTGTTACATAATATATCCTGTATAAAATTCAATATTCAAACAAATCAATCAAGCTCGCTAAAATATTAGCGAGAGTAAACACAATGCATGCAATAACTCCGAATAACGTTCGTCGTTATTGTTATCGTGAATATGATTATTTTTGTTGTTGTTGTTATTACAACTGTTATCATTAATTATTCCGGTGAAACCGCAACCGAATTTCACGGTACTCCAAAAGACCCTCCAACTCTCAAACTATACCGCCGCTGCACGCAGACGAATTAGTTTCCACCCCTCCGTCATGCCAACGGTAAGTATACCTGCGTGAATACGTGTGTCTACGTGCATATCTCTGTACGTGTAATACACATAACTAATATCTAATAAATTGTAACGGAATATAGCCCGTTATGATATGATACGAATATAGAGAGCAAGTGTAGTTACGATACCTCGCGATACCGCAGCCGGGCGGTATACCTACGCGATCGAGAGCTATGTATTAGAAAGCATTTATGTAATTTAGTACCGCAAAATCCGAGCCCGTAACAGGTCGCGTCTTAAATTATAGATAACTTCGATAATTTGTGGTAGGTCGGTGAAATTTAATTAAGTAGAAAATACCTGCATGCATGTTCCGACGGCATAACTGTAACAGGAGGTGTGGATATCGGAAGCCAATTAGTGCGAGGTAACGGATAAAAATGGTCGCCCACCATTTTTCATTTCATCTACATTGCTTACTATTAGAGCGTGGATCCGAAACGCGGAAAAATCAACGAGACAAAAGTCCGCGGTGGTAAACGTAGACGGAGAAAATCTTCGATGACCACCGCAGCTTTCCGATTTTTTCTTTCGTTTCTCGACTACCGAGGAGTCCCCCACGGATTCACGATTCCACTCGCGGCGTCATTTTTTTTACTTTCTAACGACTGTTTCGGAAATTGACACAACATGCTGCAGGTTGCGCCTTTGATGTAGCTTCGACGAGTTCACTCTCCTTCGCACGTGTACGAGAGTCGTTAAAAAGAATTTTCAAAATAAAAATATCCGAAAGGTATTAAAACTGCGCCAGATTTTATTCGTCTTTTCTTTTTTTTTTTTTTTGTGCGGTATAAGCAACCGCTGAACAGATGGCGGTACGTTTTATATTCTTCTAAAATTATTTCCGCCGGTATCCAACTACCCTCCGTGTAAGTGCACGCTGTGCGACGAGCGGCGAGGAAATCACTGATTAAAATTACACTTGAATTTTAATTTTGAAAATTAATTTCAAACTCGGGGTCAGCCCTGGTAAACCTTAGCGAAATTGTCTATGGGGTGAAAATAAGTGTGTTCGTGTCATTTTATTCCGTTAAATCTGGCCGATGATTTCGAGTGCGTTAGGTAGCTCTTTATTTGCCGGAAGATATTAGTATGTGGAGAAGCAACGGGGGCCGATAGGAATTCCGCGAAGTCAAGAGGGACGCTGCGAGAGAGAGAGAGAGTGAGAGAGAGAGAGATGCGAAGTAAAAACGAACGGGGATAAGCGTGGCGAGACGAGGACAGAGAGAGAAGAAAAAATGGGGAGAGGTCGAGGAGAAAAAAGAACAGAGAAAAAGGGATGGCGAAGAAACGGGAGAAACGAAGTGTAATCGAATAATTCGCAGGCGTAGCACGCGATGGTGGTAAACTACAATAATTCGCTGGAGAAAACCGTAAATAGCGGTGTAGGGAAGAAATTAGCCGCCGCCAGCTGTGCTGTGGTATCTGCTGCCCTCGTGGTTTCTCCGTAGAGACGGCGGCGCGAGGCAGAAAGGCACGAGGGTAGCCGGAGAAGAGGTGCCGCTTGTATTCGCAGAATTGGAACGGGGAATCCGTGTAGCTATTTCGATTGAACGAGAAATCGGAAATATGTAGTTGCACGGTTTTCCGGGCTGATACCGTGGATTAGGTAGGACGCCTTGGGCCAGGTCAGGGCGTTATTTATCGCGCTCGCTTTGCCGAAGGGTTAAAGAGCTTTGCCAGTGACACAGAAGTGCGGAGAACGTGTATCTCCGACACTCGACGTTCCGCTTAATATCGTCCGAGAATTCGAAAGAGGAACTTCGAGCATCCCTTGCCGAGTTTCAATCCCGAGTTGCCGAAACACTCCAGTCCCTAAACTCGCGAGTATACGAATATCTCGTCATTCGCAAATATGACGCGGAGAGATTCGTCCGGCAACAATCGGAAATTTTCGAATCCTCGGAGCATCCGTCCCGCCTTTTTACCCCAACTCCGTTCGTAAATTTCATATTTCGGGCACGGTTTTAGCAAGATTTGGATTTTTGGTCGGAGGTATCCGCTTCGGATCCCGGATTTATTACATCACTGTGGGCTTAGGTTTTTCTCGCGGTCGTGGGTCATTCAGATGAGCGAGCACACCGACCCTAAGATCCGCAATTTTTATCCTCGCGATGCGACTCGAAGGACGGAAGGAAATAGCAACCCGAGAATCTCACCGATTCAAAACTCTGACTGACAAATTCAGTTTTTACTTCTCCATTCTTCTCTTATTTTCATTCTAATTCGTTGAAACATAAATTATCGCGACGCTCTCAGCGATTCAGTTGGCCGGAGAAACGCGCGATGATTCACGCGGCGAGGGATGAAATCTGCACTTACAGCTCTCTCGCGCAACGATCATTAGTAAACGGTGTAATGACTTTAGGGCAATACTTCCTACTCCGCGCCTATTTTATAACATCTAAAATGACAAATCCTAATGGCCGGCAATATGTAGAAATTTAATATTACACAAACAGGTAATTTCGACCGTGCAGTTGCAAAATTTCATTGCACTCTCGGGTGAAATAGATGTCCGCCGAACTCAACGACGCTAAATTTCCGAAAATTTAATCACACCAACCGCGTTTTAAACACAGATAATACGACGATGTGAAATTTTGATTTCGAATAGTTTGCCTTTTTTTCTATTAATTTCTTTCAGAATCGAAATCGGCTAGCGAATGTTCCGAACGGTCCGTAATTTTTTATAAAATCACATCGGGCGTGGCGATGAAATTTGAGGGTGAAAAGAAAATAAAGGAATAAAAGTTTTCGGCGTATTTTCGCAGCGCGTTTCCCGTAACGACGAACACGTTACGCGAGGACTCATATTCGTGAAAATAGCTGCCTTCCACCGGGCTTGTTATTTAGAAATCCGACTACCTTATACCGCTAGAACGTTGGCCTTTGTATTAGTCTAGGGGCTCGTCTTTCCCGGCGTGATATCTACGGTTTGTTTTGGTTAGCCTTCTTGTATTACCAGTGTCTGGAGCCCGTGAGTTACGAGGACTACCCTTCGCTATTTTCACGCCGTAAGTAATGCCCCTGTAGTATCTCCCCGGCTTCTTCTCATATCAGCGTACACGTATGCGCGAAATAGAGAAATGAAAAATGGCGAATTGTCGAATATATTCTTCAGTATTAGAAGCGAACGTCCAACCGAGACAACATTCCTTCCAATTTCGAACTGAAAAACCGTCTCCGTTTTTGATCCTGAGAAAAAAAAAAAAAAAAAAAGAAAAGAAAAATTCAATTTCATTCGACCCTGATTTTGAAAAAATATTAACATTATTCACCGCCTCCTTTTTCATCTCATTTCATCTTCTTCAGCCAGATTCAGCGTGCGAGCATACCCTCTTATAAATTTGATTCCAGGGAAATCCCAGGACGAAATAGAAAAATTGGCGTTACGAAATTTCTAAATCTACGTTACAGCAGGTCCGGAGCTACTACACCTCTGGAATATATAAAATAAGGCATTTGCGTACCCCAGTGAACAAGTAATAGGTGCACAATGGAAAATAACTCCTATAATAACCCTCGTGTTCGTACGTACGACGAAGGTGGAAGAGATGGCGAGGCGGGTAGGTGGAACGGGTGCTGTATACATGGTAGAAATTTAGTCGCCAGATATTTGGTATGCATGACGTACTGCCTTGACATGCCTTCTACGTGTCTTAGTTATCTCGCGGTTCGTGTCTCGTTGCTTCTTGATCATGTATCGCATTATTTCCGTACGAAGAGAAGCGAAAAATAAAACGAAGAAAATAGAGTAATCCACGTCGAATATTTCTTCGTAAGCGTACGTGCAAAATAAAAAAATATTAATAATAATATTTCCTCGGCGTCGTTTTTCGTTCAAAAAGTTTTTTTCGAACGAATAATAGGACGGTCTGAAATACGCCGTGGAAGAAATTTAATACCGCCGATTCGTAGAATCATCACTTATAGATTGTTTGAATTGTGTGTTTTTTTTTTTGTTTTTTTTTTTTTTTTGTTTTAAAATTACGTAAAAGTTCGATACGTTATTTCGGAGCGTATGTTTTTTCGTAAGTAGAACACGTCGCGACAGTTTCGGAGCAAACAAGTAGATAACGTAATTTATGGTACAAGTTTTGCCACTATATTCCGCTAACCTCGAGCGTTTGGGGGTATATACCGGTACATAGTACGTATTACATACATAGAAGTCGATAAAATTTTTGCACAATAAGAAACGCGAGTTTTACTTCACTGTGAGAATATTTTTCTATACCCACCTTAAAAGCAAAGATAGAAACTACATAGGTACGAGATGTATGTAGTTTGGCTCAATCGGGACAATCTAGTGCGCATGGTTCGCCGGTTTGAAGAAAAAAAGTGATCAAAGTAACCCCCAGCGCGGTACTAAAATCGGTGACCCATCTGCCGTGGGATTTCATTTTTCTCGTCGAGCCAGACTTACGGACTTAATTTATTAATTAATTTAACCCGTCAATTGAGACTCCTCAGATATCTGGCAACGATAAATTTTCGCCTTATGTCGGTCGCTGCGTTGCGCAGTCACTGCGGACGGTCTGACTAACAAATCCTCAACTATTCTACTGAAGACGTGCGTCGATGTCGAAGAGCCGCCGCCGCCGCCGGTCGCGCCGCTACGCTAGTCTGGAGCGTCCGACTTAAATCTGACTTATACCACTGGCGGTATAGGTACGACGTAACTGCGACTCCTACTACTGCTGGATGGGTACGCTCTGTGCGGCGCGGCGCACTACACCGAGTTTGATAAGATAGTTTCGAAGCAATCACGCGATTTGTTTGTTAACGTGATCGATCGCCAGGCGGCGAAGTATAAGTTCACCGTAAGAAAATTAAATATGCTCAAGTAAGAGCTCCTTTATCTTCACGTCAAGTATAACGAATCGGGATTCCGTTTCGATTAAATTACGATCTCAAGTTAGATTGAGTATCTCGATTCCAAAATATATCGGCGATAATTCTACAAATCATCGGAGGATATGAAGAAAATGCGAAAAAAAAAAAAAACAAACAAACTCCGTTCGTTTGACGGATTTAATGCAAATTTTACTCTCGTCTTTTCCGTCGTAAAATAGAAGGGAAAAAGTGAGGAACAGTTTCCGTGCGTCCGAATACTCTACCTCGCATCAGCCGAAATTTTTTAAATTGAAAACTACCGGGGCCCTGGTTATTTTTCCTCCGTTAATTCGCGAAGCGACGAAAGCCGTCGAACTTTTGACTTCGGCAAACAAGCCAATGATCGTCAACGTTTTCTTTCCATTCTCTTTCACCGACACCATCTTCTCCGCGTTTTCCGTTCCCCCTCGATTCTCGCTGTATACACTCCTATTTATATACCCTTCGATTCTCTTACGGTCTTTCGCTAACTCCGTCGTAATTGCCAAGCGAACCTAATTGTTTATTGACTTGTTTTCCGATCATATTACAACCTGGGGACCGTTATCGTTGAGCCGCGCAATTTTCATTCGCCCCATCGAAATAGGCACTCCTTTCTTTATCGAGATGATAAAACCCGACCACCTAAAGACGTAAACAAAGTTTTTGTTCGGAGATTGCTACTGTTCCAATTTTCTCGTGCGCTTACTTACTCGCTTACCGCGTATCCCGTCGTCCCAGATTTGAAACACCGCGAACTTGGAAGAAAATACCCCGTCTGTGTATTAAGACTTGAAGCTCATAAAACTCCACCTGTCATGGAATAATTTTCTCGACCTGAATATGAATCTACCTACGAGCGTATAGTTAAACGAGAGTTTAGAATTATCAAGATGTCTCGCTACGAACTCATCTTCTTCTTTTTTTTCTTTTTTTTACCCACCGTTTGATTTCGTTTGTGTTTTTTCCCCTTGAAAAATGAATTCACCTCTTCGCTCAATTTTGAGAAAACTTAAATCTGACGCGGGATCAAAATCGACAGAGGTCTTTTCTAAGTGGTAAAAAATCAACGATCCGCCATTGATCTCCGGTAAACGAAATCTCATAAGTTTTTCGAAGGACCAAATTTCTAAAATGGTCGTACGTTCGTTGAAATTTGACATGGCACATAAAGCTCTTGCTAATTTAATTAGTACATATTTCGGGGTCGAGGTTCTCAGAACTTCCCTTGAGAATATGAACTCAACACACATATATACATAATACATATATATATATACGAAATTATGGTAACGGATGTCCTTATGAAGTATGTGCCGTTCGTCTCAAGAGCCACACAGGGTCTAGATAAAGTTCTGCAACTGTGATCGAATAAGCTTCCGAATATTACAATAAAAAATGGAAAATAATATCTACACATAGAAATTTTTACGTGTATTGCAAACGGTTCAATCGTCGTTGTATTTTATCGCGGGAGAAAAAACGGTGGTAGCTGGGCCAGCGACTGTCCGACGAAATGAATATTTCGTCGCATTGTCAGTTGATCCAGACAGAACGAAGATACACGGAGTACTTTTTAAATAAACAACAGGTAACACCTTTGAAGAAAATGGAAGAATGAAATTAAAATTGATACTCAGACGATCCAGAGAGTACATTGCGTTACACCGTTCCAACTCTCGCATTGAACTAGCATAACGCTCTTGAAGAAGCATCTACCTTTCGCCGAATTTCCGAGCAAATAAAATTTGACTGTGAAATTTTTCAATTAATTATCCCTTGAACGCCGAAATTTATTCTCTGTACCGTGTCGAACTACAAATAACTATGGAAAAACATTTCGCCACGTCAGCGTTTTCTCGCGCTCGCTGCAGCTATTCACCGCGTTGTTGCTTCGGTTTCGTTCATCGTCGGTTGCAGAACAATTTTTTTCTCTAAAATTTTTTTCGGGGATTTCGAGGCAGGACGCGTGTCCCTTCGTCATACATATTCATGCGCGTTGGTGTTACTTGGAGTTTTTTGTTCCTCGGCGCGGTTCCCCCGGGTGACGAGTTCGAGTCGTGCCGCGTGTACGTGAACATCAACACCTATTACGATATACCGAATAGCGGAGACAGTCGCGGCAACATTCCTCCATCCAACGTCATTGGAGACCTACTAACAAGCTATGACCAGACGCCTGGGCAGAGCCGCTCAAAGGGCCAGCTGCCACGTTCGCCCTGACAATGACGAATGCTCAGGATAATTAGTCGGCCACCCTCAACCGGCGAACAGTTCGCTCCGAGCGAATCCCTTGGCGCTCAAAGTCGCGTGTAGAACGTAGAACCGAGCCAGGGAAACCATCATCCAACTATACACCTATCAACCCTGGCGAATGGCAATCATACGGTTTCGGGTCTCGTCAAGGGCTATAGTTTCAACCAGACGTTGAAATTAATCCGTACAAAAGCAACTCCGATTCCGCGAGTGCGGCCTACGTAGGAATCTGATAAGTAATTACGAAAGATCGGTCTTTTCAAACGAGAGAAAAAGATTCACCCAAATCGGCAACGAAAAATCAATTACCGCAGCGACGAATATCGAGATGGACTCTTCGGGTTGACGTTCGGCCGAAGTCGCTGCGCTGCAAGGTGAAAACCGAGCGAAATACAAATTAGAATATCCAACTGATTATTATTATTATTATTATTGTACCGGCTCTCCGACTAACGATTTTTCTCATCTTTAGCTCGAATCGAATCTCTCGAGACGCCTTAATTATTCATAAACGATTTTTTTACGGGGTTAACACGGTATACGGCTCGTCGGTGCGTGGGCGCCTCTTCCAGGTACAACGTTGTCAGCGAGTCACGCAAAGTATTTTAGAGCCGATTCGGACGTTGTACGTATAACGTACGTATCGGAGATCGATAAACGATGACTAGCTCCGACTAGCCGTTCATATTTCCACCTATCCTCCAGCGGGACGGGCGAGTCAAGTTTTTCCCCTCGCCTCTTTTTCAACGATCTTATCTACGGGTAACACTAATTACATGACAAATATTTCGACGTCGGATACACAACGCTAATAATGTATTACAAAACTTCGCGATAGTCGGCGAACAATCCACCTATATTGACGCACGAATTATCGTCGGCAAACAAAAGATGCGGGGAAGACAATTTTCTACCCTACCTCGGTACATTGCTCTACGAAATATCCTGTACAGATACACATACGCCTACCTCGCCACTCACACTACGGAACGCTCGACTCCGAATCCATCAGTCATTCCAGATTGTCCGTTGTAAATATCACGCAGACTTTCTATGCACATATGTAGGTATAGGTATACAAGCCGTAGCCAAAGTAGCCGTGAACTTTGCTAATTACTCGGCAAGGTCATCTGTCATTTTCCTCGGTGCCTCGCGATTCAGACCCTACCTACGTGTAACTGTGTACCCGTGCGTCGTACGTCGGTGTCCGTGCGCGTGTAACGTTTGCTCACGTAATATTCCAGACGCACGCTTTTTCAAATGTATCACGCGTTATTCACACCCTCGCGAGTGTCCGCGTAGTCGGAGTTTCATTACTTCGTATCTTTATCAGCGAAATTGGTATTCTATTTTTTTTTTTCCGCTTTTTTTCCTACCCTCGTCAGGATTCACGTTTCACTACGCGGGTATCGCGAATCGCGGCAAAAAAACGAAAAAAAAAAAAAAAAAAAAAAAAAAAAAAAACAGACTGATCTTCATTTGATTTCTCGAATATTTGCATCGTATAACTTGGACAGCGTATAGGTATATACCGTAGCTCGCTTGTACATGCAATTGCGGATTGCGTAGTCAGAAATTATTTGCGAATATCGATCTATAACGCTAACCATATAATACAACGCGATGACCCTCTTGATTTCTATGGAAGTTCGTGCCGCATTGTCAGCTCTTCTCATTTGCACTTAAATCCGCTTATCGATGCGTTAAAATACCGGTCTGTCTGCCCGTCCGTCTGACGGTCTGCTCGATTATTATCGATGTGTGCGCCCGTCTGGTCTGCATCACGACCATCGTTTGTTGTTATCAGTATAATAATCGCAATATACGTAGAACTCGCCCCCCTCCCCTGTCGCCGTGTTCAAGAATAATTGTTGTAATAATGAAGGTATGATTTATACCAGAGCGCTGGTTTTTGTAATAATTTTTATCGATCGATACCATCGGAACGGTTTCATTATCCTGCGAATAAATAAATATAATTGTATACGAGTAAAACATGAGGAGAAAATGAAATTTTCGTTACATTCCATTTGTTTGATTGTTTTTTCCAATTTTCGACAAAACCGATGACGCGAGAAACTCGTTAATGAAGAACAGAAAATAATTGGACATCTTACGTGTCCATAACAAATTCAACGACGTAATTTAGAGGTGTAGTATATCGAGAGAACGAATGACGGTTGATAAGAATTCTTATCAACTGCGAAACATTTTTTTTCTTTTTTTATCGTCATTCGTATCTCATGGAATGAGTAAAAGATAATATTTTCATGAAAACCCACCTATTACCGGTTAAAAAAATGAAAAGGTTTTACATGGGACATCAGGAATTTCCGAAGACGATTCCCCCACCTTTTTCGACATCCATCTTCTTACCGGGACGGTCATATACATTCTAAAAATTTTAACAGGAACTTAAGTTCGCCAATCTCATATCTGTACATCGATAACCATCCGCTGTACAGTACAGAGCGACAACGCGGCATGGGGTTATTCGCCTTCGGGGTCGCGTCTCGCGTCTCGGGGTTCGGACGTACGTCCAACTCATACCTATGGCGTAGGTATTTATATACCATAGGTGGGTAGGTGGGTAGGTAGCTGAGTGCATTCTGCGGACTTCCTTTCACCGGATGTCGCCTACCGTGGGGGGTCGCATTTTTGTGGGGGGCGAGAAGGGGCTCGGAAAACGTTGGAAATAGAAAGAAGTGAAAAAAGGGAGGTATAATACGGTAGCGTGGTACGTATCGTAGGTATAGGTGTACCAAGTAACTACGGCTATCGCCCTTCGGAGCTAACCGCGCGCGAGTACAACCTGCAGCACATGTGGAATCCGCGGGCGTAGTACACGTACGTACATACGTACGTACGTACGTATACGCGTTGTGTATGAGTTACGGAAAACGAGACAGGGGTAATAATGGGTTGGTGAACGAGATAACGAAGGACAATGGCTAGCCCGTTATACGTACTCTTGTTGTATAGTGCTACCGCTGGTTGGCTCGTCTCTTCGGGGATTAAAACCGAACTTGTTTATTCGCAATTTGGACCATTTGACGTGGGCGTCTATGGGTAACGTGAGAATAGAAGGGAATGTAATTAAAAGTGAAAAATATAATAGAACTCTCGAAATGAAAATTTGCGGATATACAACGCGTTAATTATGTGTGCACGGGTTGCTATAGCGATGCACGTCACGAATCCGAAGAATTTTCATCATCATCGCGTATGCTGTTCCGGCTCCTGTAGCGCTCCGAAGGTAGGTATACGAACGTAATTTAACGTTCCCCGATCTCATCTGCACCTTCGCGTACGTCACAATTGAACAAAGTTTATATTATCACGCACGGGTATACACCTGAAATCCTTCGCGGAGAAGTATAATGATTCTCAATTATTATACACGCGAGATGTGTACGAGATCGGATGTATCGGAAAATTTATTAGGGGTACAAGTTTGTTATTACTTTTCGCGATGACTAGCAGTCATCCTTATTATTCTGATATCATCACGCGTTGCAAAGTTCACACATTATACGTATAGCTGCGCCTGACCTCCTTTCCACAATAGATGTATCGTGCCCTGCGTTGCGTAGTATATTCATACGTGGAGATTTCGCGATGCAATGCCGCCGATGATGAGGATACGTTGAGCGTTGAAAATTCTCCAAGTTTCGATCTGGACTCTTCCGCGTGAAAATCTAAATGAGAAAATGATCATTCGTTTTCCGGGTCTTCCGGTAAACGATGCTCGAGTTGTTCGGGTGGAATGACAATTATATACGAGTTATAACGCTTGATCAAGGTTAACACGAATATTTAAGCGTAGTTATCGTTGAACCATAAAACCTGATGCGCATCGTCGGCTTATATTTAGCTGTTCATATAACAGATCAGAGCACAGGCATTAGAATTTACTAGGTTTCATGCGATAATTCGCTCGAGCTTCGCTCCGTCACGTTGATAGAGGTGTACCGATACGAGCTCGTTTGTATTTTTCCAAAGTCGTTCGATTCGCGTTCACCGAGAGAGAGATATACAGTCGACGTACTTGTAAACTATCCCCGTACCGTTTCGAACCGAAAATGTATGACGGAAAAACTGGAGTCGTTTAAACTGATAATCCTTCGCGCGCACGAGAGCTTTGAAAATTCTCTACGCGGATATCCCGGCAATGAGCACATTAAGCGGTAATAGCCAAGTGATAAAAGCTCCGAAGTTATACGGCCGGACCTATTATTATTCCGGAATACACGGTATTCGCAACTGCGAATTCCTCTGTCTCTAATACCACCCTATATGCACCGACTGGTTCACTAATACGCCCTCCGTACCACGGGGGAGTTACAGGGTCGCTATACCATGCGATATTATACCCGTATACGTTACACCGGCAGAGGACAAAGTATAGGAAACGCTCGCTCTGTCTGTCCTGTCTGCCCGCCTGCCTGCCTGCCACGCTAAGATATACAAACTGTCCGACCGACGCGCTCGCCGTATCACTTGATGCCTGGAAAATTGAAAATCCGATGGCAATTATGATTAAAGGTAATTAAGTTAATTAATTAACGCGTTGTAAATTATGTGTATTTCGACCGATTCTCATTAAGATTGAGTGATTCGCGTGTTACTCTTTAGCGTATAAATCCGAAACCTGTACGCATAAAATGTATACATATGCATTTTTATACATATATATGAAAATACTCCACCGGTTTCAATTGCGCGAGCTGGTTCGTTCAATCGGCTAACTTTGTGCATATAACGATGACCCGAGTTGTTCCGCAGAAATGGTGCTGAACCGACATGAGCTGCAGCAGACGATCTAAACGAAAACTAAACGCTGGTATATAGGGGAAAAGTAGGACAAAGCGTTATTCCAACGAACGATTCTGGCGTTCGATAGAGCACGGGAAGTCATTCGGGAAAAAGATACGCGCGCGTTTTCCGTCTGAACTTTTTCTCTATTTTTTTTTATTTTCTATTTTCGTTTCTTTTGACCTCTTTTACCTAACCTATGGCGACCGACCGACGTGCAGAGTTAAGGGCTCAAAGTACGCACACATAGCGGCAGCGGCAGCGCCGATGTTACAAGTAAAAACGAGCTGCTGCTGCTACCGCTGCTTTCTGGAATTTTATCATACATCCGCGATCTGAAGTGTGTGCTGCACATCGCGCACGCCGCTAAACTTGCCTACACGTATACTACACCGGTGAAGAGAGGAACATTTCTCGAAATCGCGTGTAAATGGGGTGAAAAATGTCACCTCATTTTATTTAAACCCCCTAAACACGTTGCACTTTTGTTGTCGACCTATAATACTGGCACACCGACAAACGTCGACTGTCCAAACGCACAATACGTGTATTATATTGTATAATTTGGCGAAACATGTGTACCCAACCGCAAGGTTTCACGTGGTAAAAGTGTTTGCCAAATGCGAAGAAGCTACAAAGCAAATAAATAGCTGGTAAAATTGCGGACATTAAATTTTTTTCTTTTATGTTTGCGTCCCTTCGAAATGGTGGCTGTCCACTTACTTTCTGAAACTGTACGCTAACGGAGAATAGATTGAATTGAAATCACCGGGAGACTACGTAAATCGAGCTTATAAAGTTATGTCAATTAGGAAATCGATCACCGGTAGATTAGGGCTCGCTCCTTTGGGGGAAAAGTAAAGCTGCTTATGTAGCTGAATTTATTCGTAGTAAGGAAACTGTATCGAGAGTAAAAAAAAATTTGAGAACGATCGATTCGGTGTTTGTCGGTGATCCGGTCAAAGTGACCGCTAAAGTCCTGCAAGGTTCCTTTTTTACGAATTCGTAGAAAATTCAAGGAACTTGATAATTATATAAGTAACTACAAGTACATATGTACTCAGCCTTTCGAATACTACAAAGTAAGGTGGGCGAGGCGTTAGCTTTTCACCAGGACAAAAAGCGTCGGGACGCGCGTCGCCGTGGGACTTACCGTAGAACGGGCGTACGGGCCCTCGGAGTTTCATGGTCTGGGTAATTACATATCGTACGCTAATCCCCGTATAAATGTGACGACTCTTGGCCAGACGCCAGAGCGGTAGGACAAGAGATGATGCCAACTGCACACGACGATTCACGAAAAAGCTTCGCGATTCCTGCTGCGTGCTCCCTTGTAATGCCTATTCCGTTACCATATGAACCCTAGGTGCCCATTGTCTGCCGACCATCGCAATCGCCATCGCCATTTGCCATCGGCGTAGTTTTACGGCCCCAGACTTTATTGACTGAGTATAAAACGCGTCAAGGATGTCATTCCGAAAATGTCCAGCCAGCGATACACGAGTGTGATTATGTTCAATTTGTTTTTTTGTCACTTTAGTTACGTTTCTGCAACATTTGAAGCATTTTTCTTTCATTTCGTATGCTCTATTATTTTTTCTCCCTCGTGATGACTGCTCCCTACGTCTTCCACCTAGAAACGAACACCGCGTATCATCGTTTTGAACTTTTCACATCAGTTAGATATCGGTATTGGACATCGCGTGATACATGAGATGAATTTTGATGTAGAAAACCCGGCGTTTATTTTGGTACATGGCCAAAAGATCGACTTCTGTAAATTCTTACAAGGTTGTCAGAAATGTGAGAAAATTGGACTACCCCAGTTTCATTGTTCTTGAATAAACGAGAAAGAATGAAAAACTTCTGACAAAAAGAACGGTTGACTTTATTTTTGGAACGGTGAAAATAAATGAGCAATGGTATACCTACACGAAGAACGACGTAGTAGACAGACTGTGTGCTCTTTTGTATGTACAAATCGTTATTTTTTTTTTCATTGACAAATGCGCCACCGGTAGCTAAGGTGTACGCGAATTTTTAATCAAACCCTGAATTTACATCAAGAGAAGATGCACGTAGTACCTGTTTCAACTACGGAAAAGGTGCTCCGGGAAAGTTCCCTTTCCAACTCCTTGACAGTCCCATTCGTGCAACAGCAGCGGCAGCAGCCAGCTACGTTCAGTAATTGTTTCCCTTACTAGTCGCGTCGTCCCACGCGACGAACGTAAATCTCAGTTTATTAAGAAAGGCGAGGTGCTAATTAGGACACAGATTTGTTGAAATCTTATAAAAGACACTCCAGAGGAGAGAAACATCAGCATCTCCGAGGCACTGCAAACTTGGCGTAGGAAAAATGTGTCGTTCTGTTGCTAGTTCCCAATAATTTTTATGGAAGACCGATTGCTCAATATTCTCGAATAACACTACAGATCGGTTCTACAGTCTAGACATTGCATTATACCGTTTGCTACCATTACCAGACCGGAGCCCCACAGGACCGGAGAATGGATATACCGTTTTATTCATCGATTTCCCCACCCAGCTTATCTCTTCTTTGAATTGTTACAAATGTGAGGATCATATTTGTAGTACCTTCAAATGTATTCACTTGTACCTATTCTCAACGCTGAAATAATTCCTGAGATCTTCGAAATTCATCCGCCCAAGCTCACACAAGACGAAAGAGAACAATACCAGAGGCATAGGGCGTAAGACGTGAGGCGCGAGACGTAACGCAGCCGAAGGCTTAACCAAGGTAATCTTCCAATACGTATACGTAATTACAGAGGAAACAGGGCCTACCTCCCTTCGAAGGTATAACATGTATAAATAGGGAGGTACGTACAACGTAAAGCCAAGTCATGTAATTACCGGAGCTTGCTGCGGCCGGATCTCGAGGTTCTCTACGAATTGCTGGAGAAGCACGAAGTATATCGGTCGTACAATGAACACGTATGTAGTTACTTTATTCAACATACTGAAAAGAAAATCGTCGTCCTGTTTGATGGACTCGGCCAAAAAGGCGGACGAGTCGTAAGTAATGGTATTTGATATGATTGCACAGGCAGCTGGTCCTAGAATTCCCATTAGAATTCCCGAAAATATTAGTTTTCATCAGCAAACATCGTAACACTGAGGAACCACACTGCTCGTCGTATTTCCGCGTAATCGCGTACAAAAAAATATAACTATGTTAGAAGTTGGAGAAAAAGTTGTAAAAATGCCGTGTACCTTTGGGTATCTATGTATCGTCTCCTCTTTTTTTTTTTCAATTTCGTTCGTTTTTCATTCTTTTTCTTTTCGAGATAGAGGACAACCCGCCGTTGAGGGGCGTCGTGGCGTCGAGTCGCAAGCTCACGTACTCTACCCTCCGCACATACTAACGTCGAATTACGAAAATTCGAGACCCCAGACGCTTCGTTGAACCCGCGTCCAGAAAAGTTTACAGTTCAAACCCGACCAGCCCAACGGGCAAAGAGAAATGGTGTATCAATGTCTCGTTAGCGAGATCTGATACCACATAGCAAATAAAAATAATACATTCACCTGCTGCAGGTACTTACACATACCTACCTGCCTATCTAGCAATGTATACGTTGACTGAGGATTTTCAGTCAACGGTGTATACCTGTCTGATTTTTCTCAACGAAGCCAAATTACTGACATTCGGATCTCGGACGTGAGCCAAAACGACCCATAGATATAATCAGAACTCAGACGAGGCTGTACTACCAAGTAGGCAATGAAAAATCTGCGTTCGATCACTCGTGACTGTGCAATAAACTTTGAAACCATACTCGCAGCTTCGTTTATTTCTGTAGATGCATTCTTCACTGTGTTTTGGAATATTGAATCAATATCGGTGGGGTATGGCTATAAATTACGAGTTAAGTCAACGCATCATGGACATCTCTACCAGAGCCTCTTATTTCCTAGGAAAAATAATGCGTTATGATAAAGTGTGCAATCGTGATACATCAGTAATATCGTCCCCAATCGCAGGCTGCCCATCTTTCTTAGAAGTTGAATATGAATTGAACGCACCGAATACCTTCCCGATGATGTGGATTATTGTGGAAGTCATTGATGACGTAATCAATTGGCTGAAACGTAATTAAATGTCTTAATACATACGATTCCTGCACTGTGCGGAACCGACAAACTTTCAAACGGTATGAAGAATTGATCGATACAATATATCGATGTGTCGATATTCAAATAGCGCGAAATCTCGCACTGGCCCGGCTCGCGCCAAAAAAAGGAACGTGGAATCGGACATCAAGAACATTCGTGCACTAGAAGGTTAGGTTAGGATATTATTTTATGCCGGCAAGGCAGTGAAGGCTGCTAGAGTCTGGAGCCAACTAGAGCTCTGGAAACGAAATATAAGTGCGTCTAAACAGCGTTGAGGTGTGGAATGTTGAGTGTACGTTAATCATACTACGAGAATGAGGTAATTAGAAAATTTAATCAAAGTACGAGTGGTGGTAACTCCGCTCAAATCACGAGAAAAAAAAAATAGAGTATAAATTCAGCAGAGGTTCTTGTATTTCAGGAAGTGTAACAATCATCCCTACGACAGTGTAGGGATGAATACGTTGAATTTTTATACTCCCACATAAATAGAAATACTTCATAATGAATTTACATTTCAGCCATGGATCCTGGAGCCAAAGAGTCTGTAGATCGCAGAGTGTTACGTGAACTTAGCAACGTCAAAACAGAACCTGTATCCCCCACAGCCAATCTTCGACTTCTAACTACCTTGGCATCAAATCTCAAAAGCGCACCCCAGATTAATGCTCAAGCAAAAATTAGCAGAATAAACATTTCCTGTAATTCAGATTCTGATCCTTTTAAATTGTTACCGCGCAAAGAAAAGTCTCTTGGGTTGTTGTGCAACAAGTGAGTTTGTGGAAGGTTTGATACATTACCATGATCGGGCTCTGGCTCTACTCAATAATTAATTATGATAACTTTGCTATAGATTTCTCAGTCTATATCCTTTGAGCATACAAAGTGAAATACCGCAAGAAATATCGCTGGATAAAACAGCAAAAACATTGGGTACTGAAAAGCGAAGGATATACGATATAATAAATGTTCTTGAAAGTCTCGAGATGGCTTCTAAAGCAGGAAAGAATCGATACTTGTGGCACGGACAAAGTAACTTACCCAGCACTCTAGCAAGACTCAAATCATTGGCCATTACATTGGGCCTGCGAGAACAGATCCAAGAAATACAGCAACAAAACAACGCATACACAGCTGATTATTTTGATGGATCACCTTATTTCATTGCACCAGTTGCACAGAGCCCAAATATTGATGCAAGCTTTACAGATATCAATAATGCTAAGGAGGATAAAAGCCTCGGAGTTATGTGCCAAAAATTTATCATGCTCTTTCTTGTATCATTAAAGGTATGTCGAATTTTCATAACGTATTTTCTAGCCCTGTAGATACTTTGTAATACTAACTGTATCGTGTCTTAGAACGGAGTTATAAATTTGGATATAGCGGCAAAAGTTCTTATAATGGGTACTGACGAGCCAAAAAAATTACCAAATACCACTGTCAGATCACGTTTCAAAACTAAAGTAAGAAGACTGTATGACATTGCTAATGTTTTGACAGCGATTGGTTTGATAAAAAAAGTCAGCAGGTCAGATAGTACGATAAGAAAGCCTATTTTTAAATATACCGGCCCAGACATCGACTACATTGACTTTGGCACAGGTAAGAATTCGACGATAATAGGATAAAATATCAATTTTAATGGACCCAACATTTTCAAAATACTCTATAATCGAGATCTTTTATAGACACGATCATCAGGGAAGGAACAAGACATTCGCTTATAGGAATGGCTACCCCTATTGGAAATGGTACGACCAAATTTTTTCCACAATCCACTTTGAAGCAATCCATTACGCCTAACAAATTACTCCTTGGCTCAACCACCCCTAATAATCATCGAAGAGAACCAAGAAAGAGGAAGCTATTTGGGACAGGTATTTTAGAATGAATTGCCTAATGCACATTCCAAGTGTAAAATAATTATGAGTTAATATTTCAAGTACTATTGGTTTACTTACCAGATGAAAAATTTGGTCGTACGATGAGCTCTCCTTGCCTGGATACTGATCGACCTTTAGATCGTTTGGATGATTCAATATTACAAGTTGCAGAAATGGAACTTGAGAGGCTGAAGTCAAGTGAACAACCAAAGCCAAAAGTTTGTATCAAATTATTTCCTAGGCACAATTCTGAATCCTGCGTATCAGCCACACAAGTTTCAGGTGAGTGGAGCAATATTTTGAACAGCCCGCATTCTTTGGAATCCAGAAATATCGAAAATCTATATTCCAAACCATTGAATGCATTGTTGGACAAATCCAGCCCGAATATACCTAAATGCCAAACAGGAACTAGTATTGATAGAAAAACTATTATGGCTGTTGATAATAAGAATCTAGTCGAAAATACTGCATTTAATGCATCTAACAGTTGTTTCCCATTATCAAACTCACCCCTCCCTATTAGTGTTCCTAGCTTGAAAACTCAAGTACCTACTGTAAACGTAACTTCCGTGAAATCTGATGTACGAATGAAAAACGAGGCTTCTTTTACGCCATTAAAACTAAAAATTAGAGATCCAAATATCATGAAAGTTGAAAATACCATGTCTAGGAAATTAATAGCTAAAGATGTCGGTTTGAACGCTACAAGAATGGTTAAAATCGCACCATATAAAATTCAAGCTAAGAGTTTCACACCGAAATTCGTTAATCTCGCGACTTTCAGTACCAATAAGTTAATTCCTATAAAATCAAGCGAATACAAAATCACCTCTCCTTTGCTACAACCTATTGTAGTAGAAAATCCTAGCCGTGTCAACAGTACAAGCTATGCTATTTTGACCCAGGTTCAAACTCCCGTGTTATCCCCAGGAGACTTATTTAAAGCCGTGCAAATAGGTGACACTTTACAACTAGTTCCAATAAGCAATCAAAATACGATCAAGTTTACCAGTGAAATCAATAATCAGTCCAATACAAATTGTAGCTAACAAAAAGTGATCGATGTTGAGTAAAGTTTTATCACATTTATAGTTATAAATTAACTAATCAGAATCTAGAGTTGATTTTTTTTATCATCACACTAAAGATATGATTTATCATCATAATTATTAATATATTATAGTATATTAATGCAATGTTATAAGAGCCTACGGATACATATTTTATTAACAAAATTTTTGTGATTCTATTATATACACGTACTAACAATTTGTTACATCAGTCGCTGATGATAAGTTTCATCATAATATTAGATATAAGTATTTATTATCATTAGAAGCAATTACGATATGATCGTTGCCCTTATCATCTCAGCTTCCTTCGCAATATGAATTTCATTGTCAGTAAAGAAAACAAATGTTAAAAAGCTGTTACTGAAGTCGGAGGTATAGAAAATTTAATGGGTAATCGACCCTACTGCACGATACTTTTTCGTACTTTTAGCATATTACACTTACGCTAATGAAACAAAAGATGTTGGAGTCGCTGTATCATTTGTTCAATATTGAGTTGACTTTAACACGCTAAAAGTTTGATAAGAAGTTGAATTTGACTGACGCAATTTGGTGTGGGTCTCTAATTATGTTTTTATACTGAATAAGATGTCGCTTTAAAAAATTTTATTCGTCACAATGGAGCTTAATCCTCAATCTAAGACACTTTGCAATAAATCACTGTTATTTAATCATTAATTTCAAGTCTGAGGATACTTCTGACGCTGTGCAATAATTTACATCTCTGATGACTAATAATTTCTATCTAATAATTCACGCTGTGTTGTCCGCAACAACACTCTACTTGAAGTCCACCCAAATGTTAAACCAATAATTAGTTACTCGTATCAATCGCATTGCTAAGATCTAATGAGAAATTAGTGAAAATTTGATTTAGAATGTTAAATGACAGCAGAACCCTATCTGGTTGAAAAATAGATAACCGATGAATTTGTAGTATAATATCCGTCACAGAAATAATTAGTTACTCGAATCAATCGTACTGCTACAATCTAATGAAAAATTAGTGAAAATTTGATTTAGGATGTTAAATGACAGCAGAACCCTATCTGGTTGAAAAATAGATAACCGATGAATTTGTAGTATAATATCCGTCACAGAAATAAGTTTACAATACAAAGGGGCTATATCTAAAATTTTTCCAAAAAATACCAAAAGTCAAACTTTTGTACTTTTTCAATTATGTTTCCCCCTAGCTTTTTACACTTATAAGTTATATTTTGGGACGCGGTAGAATCTTGTAGTTGAAATTGAATTAAAACTGCTCTATTATTTTTACAATAAATGAGAATATCTGTTATATTGGAATAATGGAATTAATTTTCTGGAGCCACTATATGTATACTTTGTTATTAAATCAAACTAAAAATGTACATTTGTATTTTGTATCACATCAAATTAAAATATTCTGTCCAATCCTTCAAATTCCTTACAATCGTTCAATTTGCCATTTATGTTGATAGAATTTATTCTCAACATTGTGTGCTCATCTCTGCGGACTGAAAATAAGATATAAGTTGAAAAATAGTTGAATGTCAAAAATATATGAACTACAGAGGGCTGTGAATACTACACATCAACTTACAATTGATTCTCATGTACTGTTTCCTCCTCTTTTTTTTGAAGTGAGTTTTTACATGTGACATAGACTTTTCAACAACAGTGGCATCAATATTTATCTGTTGCCTGTTGAGAATCGGTCTTCCTATCAGTGTAAAATCAGAGCTTCCAACCAGAAGGACTTTTTCTAGAGTCAGTCTGTCTCCGATCTGAGGTGGCCAATAACCTTGGATGATAATTATGTCATTTTCAGTGACTTTAAATTGTTTGCCGCAAACTTGAACTATCGCAAACAAGCGTCCTGTAGATGCAGTCGCTATCTGTGCGTTCACTCTCTCTATAACATCTGAAAGTAATAGATTGATTAATAACTGTAAGAAAATCGAATGCTCAGTTGTAATCGCAGACAGGTTGTGTGGGAATTTCCACAACACCTACAATGTTAATTTTCATTCAACCTCGAAATGAACATACAAGAAGTTGATGATTACCGCGTGTTATTTTTTCATCCTCTTCTGTGGAGTTCTGAACTTCTTCTTGATGCGAAGGAGCGAATTTATTTTGATTGGATAATGTTTGTGAACGTAATCCAGCGGTAGGAATTTCCCATAATCTAACACCTGAAAAATAGGTTATGAATTGCTCATTTATGGATCTAACAACGAGACCGACTGTGAGATGAATTGACAAATATCGCATTCGCTAACCTTGCGCCTTGACATTGATCAAAAGTGGTGGAGAAATTCTCTTGAAACAATTACTTGCCGCACCAACTAATATTCGGGAGAAACCCATAAACGCTGCCATACTTCTGTAGCGATTTTGTTGTTCCCAAGCAAATGTTTGTTCCCTCTGCTAATCCGAAACGTGACGCTCCTGGAAACGGACTGAACTTTCAATAGTCCGGCGTGACCATCGACCACTGGTAGGGGTTCCCAACTGCATAATTGCCGATATACACAATCGGACGAAATCGGCAACTATAATCCTTTATTATCTTATACATAGGTAATTAAAAAAATCCTGTATTTCCCCCGCATCCCAGAAGGTAAATGCGGAAATAATTTCCCTGGTTGTGACTAGTTGGTTTATAGATGATCATACCTGTATTTTCTCAGTGGTCTAAAGTTACTTATATTGAAAGTAGCATTTCATTACTATTGCGCAGACGATGCACCATCCTGAATCCGACGTTGAACATCCTATCTGAGAAAATCTAATTACCCATTATTTCAACGAAGGGTACATTTACAATCAGATAATTCAGTTCTTATTATATCATCATGATGCTATCATATCTCTTCGGCATCTGAAACTAATTTTGAAGTCACGTGCCAAAACGCAGATTCAATTTGCACGCCGACAGTCTGAACACCAACCAAAGTCAGTTCGACCATTCTCAGCGGGCTTCCGTAGTGAGACAGCTTCCGGCGACCACAGCGCTTCGCATAAGTTGTCAGTACGTGTACGTAGGTGCCCGTGAATGTAGCACGTAGTCTGTCAAATTATTTCATTCAGAAAGAAAGTGCTAAAAAATATAATCAATGTGCAGAAAAGTGTTGTCCGGAGTATCTTATGTGAAAAAGCGATAATAAGAAATTAAACATGCAGTTTTACAAAGAGAGATTGCTATCTCCAGGTCAGCTGAAAAGGCTAAATGAGCACAAGTACAGCTGTACTAGCGTTAGCCTAATGGACCCATTTTTGCAACCGTGGTGGAATTGGCTTGTCAGTAAAGTTCCGTTATGGCTTGCGCCCAACTTAATTACAATTATTGGTCTCGTCATCAACATCTTAACAACTCTAATACTCGTGTGGCACAGTCCTGACGCCAGAATTGAGGTACGTAAGCACTCAAAACATTACCATAACCTCCAATCGCAACTTTTCTCATTTACGTCAGAAAGTATTTGAGCGATACAACTACACGTGAAGTGTTTATTTTTTCGATAAAGCGATTATTATCTTCGTACAGTTATGCAATTACAATTTTAGTCAAATCTTTGTCAAATCTTAGATTTTTAGAACCTGCCAGCTTATTTATACTCTGGAACATGAAACTTATTGGCAAGTTACAGGAGATTGTGACTCAGATTTGTTTTCATGTCTCGAGGTTCTCATGTAGTGGGCATATTATGTGGATTTTATTATGTAAAATATCTTTCCTCACGCTGATTGTCAAGGAATACATTTTGTTGGCACCAGTTCAATTTTATGCTCTAACAATTCTTGTTCTATACGTTCAGGCACCACGGTGGGCATGTCTTTTGTGTGCCCTCGGCTTGTTCATTTATCAAAGTCTTGATGCCATTGATGGTAAACAAGCGAGGAGAACTGGAACACAAAGTCCATTGGGCGAATTATTCGATCACGGATGTGACTCTATTTCAACAGGTGAATTTGTCACCCACTGAACTTCAACTAAATATCCTTCTGCTCAATCGATAACCTTTACAAATCATATTTACAGTGTTTGTTGCCTTGTCGGCATGCATAGCTGTGCAGTTAGGATACTATCCAACCTGGATGTTTTTCCAATGTTTTTGTGCCATGACATTATTTTATTGCGCTCATTGGCAAACTTATGTTTCAGGTAAGAATACCTTGTCTTATCTGCTGTACATATGTTTGTAGACATTTAGCCTAAATCAAATAAGTTTTTCATAAACAGGAACACTGAGGTTTGGGAAAGTGGATGTCACAGAAGCTCAATTTACAATCATGGGAATCCACGTTATTTCTGGAATTTTTGGGCCAAGTGTTTGGATGATGGAGGTTGTGTTCATTTAAATATATAATTTTTTTATTTTTCACCTTGTTTCTGAATATCATTTGAATTGCTAAATATCCAATAAGTTTTAAAAGCATGAACAGGTAGTCCATGTGCTTTTCAATTTCTTGATAATTTCTTGATAATCTTTTATTACGTTGCATACTTCTGTATGCACATTGCGTATGGATTCTAAATTTCCGAATGATTATATTATTTCGAAGCCCACGTCACACATCCATGACAATAAGATTTTACAAGGAAGCATTCATTATCAGAATATGATAACTTTTATTTGTTCATTCCACATTGAATTATTACTTATTAGTTGTACTCAGTTTGACAATTATACAAGCTATGGTCAATCTGAAACTAATGACCAATGGCTATTATGTCATGTTTCAAACTCAAAACACCTATTTAACAAGTTTTGAGCACATATCGCAAATTTTTATGAAAAGAAAATCAGCCATTTCCTATATGAGGTATGTAAGATTGACTCCACAGCTGTTCTCAAACTTTTGACCTGTGACCTTAAATTTATTCACCCTTGAGATTTCATTTTGAGATACAAGTTTGGCTATTTGCTCGGCTCATTTGAGTTTGAAACCAATAAGCATGTAACGAATCATTTTTCCTCAATCATTTTTCTATACAATTTCACCAATTAATGACACATCAAAACTCAACTTTTCAGTTTTCTTCTTTCTAAAAGATATGGTGAAAGCAATTCAATATTGGTTTTACAAACTTACTCTTGAATACATATTAATTTTTAATTTTTAATTTTTTATCTTTCCAATTCCCTTGATTCCAGGGATGATGAAATGCTTTGCATTGCTATTATTCAATTTCCAATTATTTTTAATGATTCACCTCACATAGAGACCTTAATTCGTCTGTTGCAACATCTAATTTCTGATCTGGTTGAAAACTCAGCTCTACTTGTGCTATAAACTAGACAACGTGTCTCAGCAAATGCTAGTCTGCAAAGTCTAACGATAATGTTTCTTGCAGATACCATACATTGATGGTTTTGAATTTAAATATTTGCTAGGAGTAATGACAGTGGTGTGTGCATTGGCAAACTTATATTCCATGTTTTCGGTGATTTTCACCGGAGGAGTGGGCAAGAATGGTTCGACTGTTGCTGTAAGTTTGATAGTTAGACTTTTCAGTTGGCGATGCAGCAAAAGGGAACTGCATGGCATGAGGAGCGGTGCTGATTTTACCTACTCACAATGTTGTATTAACTAACATTGATTTCAATTACTTCATTTCAAGTCATATCAATTCTATTTCATCCTTTCCCTTTGTTCATGTCCTTATCATTTACGATCAATGCTTAAACAGATCATGAAAATTATTCTTTTCTTTTTTCGATTACATAGATGTTATTAGTAGACTAAACTTTGGTTTCCTTGTAATTACTAGATCGGGGTCTTAGAAACTTTATTGCTCTGATATGTTAACGTGAAAATATTTCTATAATTTACAGTCACTAAAATACATCATGCAAATGAGTTCAAAAGGCAGTATCGAATAATATTACAGCTATGAATTAATCTTCATAGCAGCTATTATTACCAAGACATGTAATGTAGTAAACTTTAAGTTACAATGGCACTTGCAATGGCACTTCCAAGTCTCTGATCTTTTACTTTCAATAGAGCAAGAAAAATATGTTGAATACAGCTTGTACAGTACTCATGCGCAGTATTAGTCTTTTGATTTAGAACTCTCTGATGTTAATTAATCGATAATTTCTATATACTTTTACATGCACCTGTAGCGCAATCTTTTTTTCGTGTTGCATGGAATTTTTGATTAATACCTGTTTACCTCTGTCACACTAAAGTGCTACTTTAAACTTTTTCTCACCTGCTCATTTCAGATAACCAAACGTGTTTTCTTCCAAGTCCAGCTATAGGTTTGGAATATATTAATTCTAACGGTAAAAAAACGCTCTTTCGAAAATTAATGTTAAATGAATTTGGGACTTGGAAGGGAGTCAGAAGTCTCTTGATGAATCGTGTGATAATTTAAAAGTCAGCAGTTCCCACGTGCCTTCAATCCCTCGTGTCAATTTATTAGCTGGAAAAAAAAAGAATGAAAAATTTGTAGATAATATATATAAGTATTGAGTTTATCAGATTCTATTTTTTCCGTTATTTCAGCATAGGTACCACCAAAAACAATTGGCGCACACGATGAAATTTTTTCCTCATCTGAAGCAAAATTTTTATCTCATTTTTTTGATTATAAAATCGCTATAATTGGCAGATTTTATACGTTTGTTTAGATTCCCATTCCCGGACTTGGCACTATCAATAACTCCGCAGCCGCGATTTTTTATGCAGGCTACATTCACGTGTTCGTTGAATTCTGTAGAGTCTTTGAATCTGGTGGTGTTGGAAAGAATGGTTCCACAATTGCAGTAAGTCATGATAATTGGCTCATTGCATATTTAAACCTTATGAGTTATTCTTGTAATATATTAATATAGGAAATCTTATAATTTACATGCCTCTTTGTGCTTGCCCATGTTCTATCGGGCATTACTATGGGTATTACGTGGTGAAAAATTTACAAAGCCAGGGAAAATCTTCAGTCTTTCTTTTTTTTAAAAGCTGACAGTCGCAGGGTGTGCCCATTGTCTGGTGAAGTTCTTTCTTTTTCCTATTTTACGAAGTTAATTTTGCTCAATTAAAATAATGTGTTCTATCACGTAAGACATCTTGCCCTTCAATGAAAATTTATTTAAATCTTCACACTGCTGAAACACAACATTAAATTTATCCACAACAACACTAACAGATATTTTTATATATGTGTGAAACGATGTCTCTTAATACGTATTTATTTCACAAGAACGGGCTATAAGTTTGTCACTTACAATTTTAACAGTGATGTTTTTCCTGGTAGTGGAATCATTTTCAAATCTAAAAATTTATAACATTATTTTCATTCGTTTCAGTATCGATTCAATGAAGTAGGAAGGTGATTTACTCGTTATGGTAAATTCAACTAGTCTGCGAATAAGTATTCTGGTTGAAAACACAAAATACGTAATCCAGAAACATTATGCATACATTTTGCAAGCAACAACTTCTAAAGCAACTATTGGATCGTGTCAAAAACTATTCAGACATCATCTCATGGACCAGTCAAATTATAGAGACAACTTTGTGCTCATCATTAATGCCTTCTATGATGAAAATGATCGCCATGACCGGAAATTCATGACAATCAAGATTTACTTATCAAAATTGTTTTAATAATTGCTTCTAGTTTTCTATTCATAATTTTCTTGAACCAAGTACTGGTCTCAATGTTTGATTTTTTTAAATTATTAATAATAATTGGAAGATGTGTGGTGTGTCATGGGGGATTCGAAGCGTTTAAATTTAAACATGAATTAAGTTATTAGTCTTTCATTTTACGTTGATGCTATTTGATCGACCAAAATGACAGAACTTTTGTACTCATTGCACGTGTGTATCTCTCTTTACAACTAACCAGCAGTTGTATATTTCGAACATGTAGTTGCCATACATTAACACAGAGGTGAAGGTGTTTCCTCTGTGGGCAGCAGTCGGCATCGCTGTTTTGCTAGCGCAGAGCAGCGTGTCAGTAATTCTTGCCGGTGGTGTCGGAAAGAATGGCTCCACCGTTGCTGTAAGTCAGCCAAGACAAAGTTCGAACCCTTTGCCCTTTGTAGTGCACAAACCATATATCACTTGGATTTAGGCCCATGCAAATCAGAAATATACTTGGTATATGTAAATATGATGGTCATATTGATATGTTAACATACAATTCAGAATGCAATAAATAGAATTCCATTGATAGTTAGTTATTCTATTCATACCATTCTTACAAACAATCCATTTGTAAAAGCAGTGCTGTAGGCATTAGATTTCCAAATGAATCCGACGAGTATGAAAAATTGGCCAAATAGATCAGAACAATTTAATGTTATTTACCAATGGGCCTAGGTCTTGCACTGTAATCTCAGTTGATCGTATCACAAAGTGGTTTTTTCATTCCTTAATTTTATATACCTTTGCCACCCATTCTATACCTATCAATGGTCACTATTTTTTCAAATCTTTTCAATATCAATCATATTTTAAAGTCCAAACCTTGATAATTCCTCTCTCTTGAAATCATCTAAACTATGCCTGCATAACAAAATTTTCACAATGCTATGTGAAATGGTTTTGAAGCATGATTTAATGGTAAAGGTTGTGCCTGTCATTCACTTTGCAGACGTGGAAATTTTTAACTATGGTTGAGTGTAATCAATTTGAATACATTTTTTCAAAGAATCTTCTCTGCTTGAGTGATATTTGAATAATTTCCTAAATTTCCATAGTTTTATGATCATTTTATTACTATTGGTTGGTGGGTTATGATTAAATCTGATTTTACGTTCTGGTTTGAAAGTTTACCAGTATCAAATTCACGGGCATGCTTTTCTATCATTATTTCAACAATTGCATTGAGGGGAAAATTCAAACTTGGAATGGGCTAATGAAGATAGTAGTGCAATGCATAATCGCTTTGTAGCTAAAGATTATTAATCAAACCCGTATATTACTGAGTACTGTAGAAATTAATTTATTTTAGGGAACTTCGGTACTGTCACCGATAATCCCCTTCAGTTTTGTTGTGGTGCCCGCCTTTATAATATACAGAAAAAGTGCTGAGCACGTCTATGAAAATCATCCTGCCTTGTATATACTGGCCTTTGGCATGGTAGCTGCCAAAGTAACTAACCGGCTTGTGGTAAGTTGTGGTTTAGTAAAAAAGCCTATTCAAATATTGTACAAAGTTGTGGAAGTGTCCAAAATACTCGTCTTTTCATTGATAGGTCGCACACATGACTAAAAATGAAATGCAATACCTGGATACTGCACTGATTGGACCTGCGATGCTGTTCCTCAATCAGTACTTCAATTTCTTTATCAAAGAATATTACGTTCTTTGGCTTTGTTTAGTAAGTGATGCTGTGTGATCATATTTTTCAATTACAAATTCATTCACTCGTTGGGCTGATGAAATTGTTATTCATCTTTCAGATTTGGGTGACATTAGACTTACTTCGGTATTCTTCTCAAGTTTGCTTGGAAATTTGTGATCACCTGAAAATCATGCTCTTCAGGATACCAGTGGGTGGACACCGCATTGGGACTTCACAGACTTCCATTATCACCGAGAAAAACGGTACTAACAGGCTTCAACGTAATAGACTGCAAAAAAAACACCACTAGGTCCACACCGTGATAATGAATGTACTGTACATACACATTTTATAATTGACGATTGTGCAATGATTTGTGGTTTATTATCCAAAGTTTTAATATCATTGTACATAAAATGTCACGAAGCACTGTTCGTTCATTATCACGTTATACTTTGCTCGCCCCCAAACCAATTGGACAATAAAAAATGAGTTATATTTTAGTCATGAGGTCAGATTTCTGGTTTTTTCAATTTCAAACAAATTACCAGTATTCAGCTCATCGATGAAACATAGTTCAGTAGAGTTGAAGTGTTTTTGAATCCCTACTTAATTGAAAATTAGCAACGTAAGAATCATCGCTATGATGAAGTTGAAACTATCAAGCCCCATTCCTGTCTTCTCAGTGTTTTAAGTGCCAAAAATTGCAGTTGTATTTATTCCGAACTAGCGTTAATAATTCGGAAATTAAGAGCTCATTTTTTTACATGACATTAGTTGGGGCGGAGGAGCGAGTTAGGTTTTTAACGAGGAATTGGTGATGGGTCCTTTTTCTAAATAATTAAACGACTGCAAGCAAGCTTGAGAATTTGATCTAGCATGACTTCACTCAATTAGTTCAATTTTATTTAACGATCTTCCTTAACTGTGAGTGTTTGCGCTTTTTTATCCTATTTACAGAGTGGTGATTATCAGAAATCTGTAGCCTCTAGTTCCATAACACTCAGGTGGCTGTGAGCAAGGTTACCAGAACTGGATGCTCCTTTTAAGATGCAACTGCTTATTAATGACCTTTACTTGTCTGAATTGGTGCTCCGAAATACCAATAAGTCGACGCGTTCTACATTCTTTCTACTTGAAATCAAATTCTCACAGACACCTAACAACACTGTAAAAACGTTGAATAATGTCGCTTGTCCTCTTACTTGTCTAATGAAACACTACAAGGATATCAGATGGCTGTAGATCTGTTTCCACCTGCTTGATCATTGAGAAACTATCCACAAAGTTGATTCAGTTTAGAACCTTTTCTTTCTTTTTAATTTACTTGCTCATAAATGTATTTGATTTTCCTCAGTATACATATGATATTCATATATTTTCTAGTAATGTTCATGAGGTGACAAGTGATGTGATTAAACGACTTACGGTACCATCTTAACGCTGTATCTTACATTGCTCTCTTTAGCCCACCATAACTTAAAATAACAGTAAAACCACAGTCTTCTAGTCAGTCTATGTCTCTATGACTTTTCAGAATGATCTGAGTGAATTAAATGTAGAAAAAAACGAACAAAGTAAAAACTAAATTCCTATCACCAATTTTTTACAAGTAAATGAAAAAAAAAGTAAACATTGTTGACAGTGAGATAAGAATTAGAAATTCGTCACGTGTTGTTTTCTGGATGTACGCATGCATTATTTATACGATGAATGTAGATTTTTAAACGCAACTAAAAGCAATTAAAAAATATCGATAGATCAGACCCCACCCCCCCTTCCAATAACTTTCTGTAGAAGAAAGTCAACTATTGAGTTACGATGCTCAGTTGCCTTTTGGATAGATGGAATATTCATCCAGTTTTCTAATCCCCAGCCACACAAGGATAGCATCTTTCCCTTAATGACAACCTTTTGTATATATCATTAAGCGTGAGACCTAACACTGTATATAAAAATGACATTTTTATCATCCTAATATATTTATCAGATTTATGTGAATCATTAACCAAACGAAATGTATTAAAGTATGCTATTTAACATCATCAGTCGAGCTGTTTCTTTTCATTTTAAATTTTTATTTTTTTCTTTGTTTTTGGTACAAATCGCTGAGCGAAAGATGTACGTAGTGTTTGTAGATGTAACCGATGAAACATTTATACTCTTATAAACAAATTACAGGTAGCATTGAATTTTTTAAGGTAAACAAGTTGTGGTTGATGATATAAATTGAGTAATGAAATGATGATGTATATTAATAAACGCAGGTTGTATTATGAAATATTTTATAAGACTAAATAATCCAGAGAACCTTTCCATATCTCTACTGCTCAATTTATGCTCTACATTCTACAAATTTCTAGGTACGTTAACATTCTCTTTAGTATGATTTTCTTCGGATTTTGGATATGCACTTGACAAACTAAAACCCTGCATGTAAGGGTGTGCGGTCTTTTTTGTGCAACATTTGTAGACTATTTTCTCCTGTTTTGATGTTACTCACTTTTTTTTAATAGATTCGTAATATTTTTATTTGCAATAAATACGCAAACACTCCTTATTTTCAGTTACAACTAAATAACTTTAATGATTTCTTTTATATGTAAATGTTTGGTATGCATGAAGAGTTTTGTTTGCAGTTCACATGGTGGTGGAACAAGAACCCCTGTTAGACGAGGAGTATCACCACGGTTCTGACACATCCTTCGACCTCTGATATTTAGATAATAATTTTTTTATCGCAGTAGATGGTTAATAATATGCCTATGAATCTTACGCTATGATGTGATATTCCATTGGTTCTAAAGATGGATGGTGTGTAGAGACAAAGTTGGCAAACTCAGAGCGATGTATTATTCTTCATAAGAAATTCGTAATTAGAGAATAGTAAATAACAAGTGATGACCAATAACCTATCTCAAAATTTAGAAATTCTGCATCCTCTTTAGATATTCTTTCGTCAATGTACAACCGAGGAAATGACAGTTTATTTGCTCTGCCACAACATTAGTTGATTACAATACTTGTCAGTAATAAATGTCTTATACCAGGCCAAACGGCTCTTGCATGAGAGTCTGAGTTACATTAGTTGCATAGAAAACGATATGTAAATAAAATTATAGATCTATCTGTCATGCATAGAAAATTCTCAGAAACGCGAATTCAAAATAAAAGAATATTCAGTACTTCTGATAAATATAGCTGCTCATCCATGTATCGGAATCTGCTGTATTCCATAGTTCTTTTATTTGGAATATTCCCACTTGAAGTAACCCAAAAGCTGATAAACTCAGATGATGTTACTGTAATAATATACGTGTAATTCATTGTAAGATAAATTGTTGAATATTGAAAGCAAAGAATTTGATAACATGAGTTTCCTCTGCTCGCTGGATCAAGTTGATGTAAATGAAAGAAAAAAATCTAGTATTTCTACAATCTCATCAAATAGAATTAGTAATATATGTTTTATTTTTCTGATCGTGAGACTTAATATTGTACATAGATTTTAAGTCTCACGCATTCTCTAAGTGCCTTCATAATGTTTTTTTATAGATTACTTGCATTGTATTCATCAAAATATATACCGAAAATATCTTGATGATACTAACTACAGAATTTTTTGAAATCTACCGTCAACCGCTTGATTACTTGTGTCGAGAACCACTATGTACCTAAGTTATTATAATATTTATTAATTGTGTACACGTGTATTGACTGACAAAATTGCCCATTAAAGGGAATTTTCATGAGCTTGCGTCACAGAACTTTGCAAGCACTAAAGTATTTCGTTGATCTTCTTTTTTTAACAGTTTTTATTCTCAACAGGATATCAGTATAACAAAATTAATTCCTTGTACCTTAAGAGTATTTTAATCGACTTTCGATGATTTAATTCGAAAACTTCAGATAATGAAATAATCTTTCGAAAAATATATTCGTTCAATTATATTTAACGGATGGCGAATCGTTCGTTGAACCTGTAACATTTATTTAATGAAAATTCGTAATTAACAAATTATAACAGGGTTATACTTTTGGATTGAATTTAAATTATTAATAATATTGATAAATATAGTGAATACAGTTTTATCTAAAAATTAAGCATGCGTGTTAACTTTGTTGTTGGGAAAATAAATGTGTTGTTTAAATGGTGTATAATAATAATCCATAATATATTTTTTTCAATCCCAATGAATTTTTCATGCGTAATGCACGCTTCATATTGTATTTCTGTTGCATGATGCATTAATGGGAAGCATATTTAGACGTGCATGATCCTTCGCCTACTTGGTTAGGCATTATGTTTAATTAAAATAGTGAAAATTATTCACCAGAAATAAATCTATGAGTGATTTCTTTTTTCATGCGGCGTGCATGGCAATATCTCGAATTTATCTCTGAAATTCTCTTTACCAAAATAAACCAATGAAATAGAAAATAAAAAATATACTGAAATGAAAACGTCGTCAGTCAACTCGGGAGGACAAAATTTATATCATTCCCCCCCCCAAAGATGAATATCTCCCCCGACGAACGAGATATTATAACATATCCTATAAAATCCCTCAGCTTTTTCAGTGTGGCGTAACTCACAAGGGGGTTGCGATGCCAAGCTTGTTGCGCTGCTACGTATCAGAGAGGAAAATTTTAAATTTTTCCAGAACCCGTGCGAGATGCTATCGAATGAGTTAAATATACATACGTATCAAATTTTCTCTTCAGTCCTGCAGCCTTTCCACAGGATACCTCATCAAGAGTCGCAACTATTAACGAACATTTCCTATATATGATTACAAGTCTGTAACTTCTTAAACTCGTCAGCGTTCGGGTGTCCCGTGTTACAGAATTACAAAGAGAAAACCGAAAAGAAAATTCGTAAGACGTTCATACTCCGCACGAAGAATCTCTTTTATTTTGTTTTTCAACAATATTTATTTCCAATCTACTCTGATGCACGACACTCATGATTTATATCTCTCGCGATGCAGCAGACATCCGCATTACAGTATGAGATTGAACGACCCGGTTTGTAGCTGCAAATGGATTATCATTTCATATCTACATACATCCGGCTATCCGGTACGTTTTAATGGCTATCCCTGCAGGCGTCTGAGGTTTGGAGTTCATGCGATCAAATTCACCCGTCACCGGTTCACCCACTCTCGTTTTCTTGAGATTCGTGAGCGCTACAATTTTTCCGGCAAAAAATACCTAATACTTTAACATACCTCTACACCCTCAGCATTCTCGCCTTTTTTGCACGCCTAAGCAATTCTTATAGAAACTTTGCAGAGGGGTTGCTTGAATAGCCCGAGGCTATTTGTACTGCACCGTCTGTGAAATTCATACATATAGCTAACACGGTCTCGTAGAATACTTTCTAGAAAACTCCTACCCCCGACCATGCCCTACCGCACTTTGAAGGTCGAATAGGTTACACGTAAATATACGTACAATTCTGTATTCTAGTAAACGTACGCACGTGCGTCCTTTCTTAATAATTCAATACCAGAACTGCAAAGATAACTCATATTAAAGTAAATTCAATCATTATCCAAAATAATACCCAATATAGAGTAAATCACGGTATCCTATCATGGAGATAATTGGATGCTATTTTTTTTTCTTTTGCCGTTGTTGCATCGGTATATAAATGTATACCTCAATAAACTCTTATTATTATCCCCTATATTAGAATCCCGAGCAATTACGAAACTCTGAAGCTTCCAGCCCCACTTCGATTACGTATTTAAGTTCGACAAGAGGAGCAACATAATATAAAAATCAATAGTGTTTTATCCCCATATTGTCTATGTGTTGTACCCACCCACTTATGTAGGTATTTCAGTAGACAATTTCTGTTAATATTTCTGTAAACATTTGTGTGGTGTGTACAGAATAACATGGAGTGTAACTTTTCTCAGAATCTCAAGAAAATTGACTATAAATATCAATATTTGTCCTTAAACCCTGTCGCCCAAATATATTTGCCACCTACTCTCGACCATTGGCTCCTTGTCACACTTATCCATGTCTATTAGGGTGGTCCTTATTTGGGTCATTTTTGAATTTTGTTCCAGCCTATAGCTCAAATTTCTGAAAATAAATAAAAAGAAATGCTCGCGAAAGCTGGAGCTCCTAGCGGAATTCCAAATAGTCTCTCAACGCCTGCGAATTTTCCCATTTGTATAACATGTGGTTTCGTTTTTTACAAAATGCCATCTTTTATTGACGTGTTGATGACATTCGTCATATAACTATAGCTTCGACAATTATTTGATAAAATAAATCCACAAAATTTTCGAAGATTATCTGCTGATATAGATTAGAAATTTGCCAATTTTCAGATTTTACGGAGCAGCACAGTAATGGAAACAAAAAGATAACCGTCAAGTCTCAAAAACCGCATGGTATTCAAACGGGAAAATGCTAAGGCGTTGAGGGACCACTTGGAATTGAGCTAGGAGCTCCAGCTTTCGCGAGCATTTCTTTTTATTTATTTGCAGACATTTGAGCTAAATAGGAAGCAACAAAATTAAAAAATGACTCAAATCAGGACCACCCTGATGTTTATCTATAAAATATTTACTATATATATATATATACATCATATATGTATACAAGTCCGTTCAACCAACTGATAGATAACGTGGGTCGGTGAATTGGAAAAAAATCTACCAGGTAAGCGTCCGATATTATCATAGCATCCAATACGCTTGAGTATACGTACACATGTGGGGCATTCCACGTCAAACTGGCCATTTATTTTCCAAAATATTTTTTGAACTCGATAAAACTTTTTCGAGGTTATTAATTATTTTTATCGAATCATCGAATATAACTAGGAATAAACATATTTGTACAAACTTTTTGATTTTTTTTTTCAATCGAATTAAAAATTACCAAGCCGAAAAGATGCCGACCCTTGGATTTTTTTCGATTTCGGGGTCCAAAATCGGTAGTTTTTCCAGGGGTTTCTAAGGTATTCTTATATATTATGATCTCCGGACCCGAATCTGGAAACCAAATTGATCTATCAATAAAGTTGATCGAGTTATCACCAATTTATTGCTTTAACATGTGAAAAATCCAGGATATCCCGATGAGATTTATTCCTTACTTAATTTAATCGACATATTCGTGATCCCTACGCAAAAATATGTAGGAAAGGCGTCCTAAAATTATTCCTGCAAATACTTCACATTTTACCCCAAAAAACGCCTCTCAAGACGTCGAAAAAGTCATCAAGCTTAAAAAATATTTTGGAAAAAGTGACCCATTTATCGTGGACTGCCCCATATACTTTTATGCAACCCTCCGAGACGAATTTTTTGCTTCAAAGGATGAAAAGCCCTGCAATTACTTTTCTCAGAAATTAATTATGCCATCGAGGCAAGTTTCTTCTATTTTACAAGTCCAATTTCTCAGCCAGTTGTGATTCATGTAATGCGTCTCGTCGAATAAAATTAAAATAATTTTAGGTGACACCGAACTGATGATCATTTGCCACGAGATTTGCCAGCAGTTATTTCGTACCGACATAATATTACAACACCTACACTGCGACAGATAACTACGTAAGACTTCGTCTCGTAGGGCATCTTGAAGTTGGATTATTCCTACGTCAGGAGGATTCGCGCGCAATGGCCAAAAGGTAATACAGGTATGCTCATTATACAGCCACATCCCACTGCGTTATAACTATAAACCATCCTCCTACTCATCTCTGTCTAACTCTATACGGTGCCACCCGCTTTATATTCCTCTTGCTCTCATTTTCGCCTTTCGCCCAGGTATTGATCCACCAAGCTCGTTCTCCAGTGGCCAACCAGGGCAGACTGTGTGAGGAGGGAAGAATTGAGAGCCGGAGAAACGGTCTGCCATGGGAGGGAAATAGCAAACGTATTTTGCACGCGCTCATAATCTTCAGTCTTACTGGTAACGGTGGCTGGTGTGGTATCGTAAGATACGGGATAGGAAACCGAAATCAACTCTGGTCACCTATGTTAACAGCGAAAAGTGTTTACTGCCAATTAACCGACATGCAAATTGCTAATGTCTGCAAAATTCTCGTAAGTTTTCATTCACTTATATCACTGATGAGTATTTCAACCAAATTTAAACAATTTTATCTCCACACCGTTTCGAGTAATGATGCGATATTTCGTTTTTTTGTTTTGACACTCAAAGTCAGGCTTTCAGATCAATAGAAAAATTGGATTACTTTTCGATGATTTTTATACTTTACAACGATACGTCAAGTTCCTATGCGTATAATATAATCTTTTTTTTTCTTATCAAACGTCGTGTGGTTGACGCAGTGACGTACATTCATGTTCTTTAATATAATACCTACGTCGACGGTATATAAAATACCTACACATGTATAACGCGCTTTATTATTAAGCAAAATGTTTTACGGTATATAATATAATTTTTGATTTTTCGTTGCAATATAATATGTTTCCTCTCTCGAATTGCGCCCAATATTGTATTTCGGTGTTGTGAAAATATGTCGAGTTATGTATAAATTCATATCTGTCCCCCTCAAAAGTTGTAACTTATACATGTAAAAGTTTATTGTAATTTATACACACCGCGTACACGCATCTTGTGTACGTTTTACGCTATAGTTTGGCACCGTTGTGCCGATAGTGATAACCCGCATATATATATATACACGGTACATGCGTATTATACCCAGGTAGGGATATAAATATACAGGCAATATAATATGCATAATAAGTACATACATATGTGCAAGTGAAATAACTATATATTTGTTTATTTGGTATGCACAGATGCCACATTTCATCTATACCTGTAGTAGCTATAATGTATGCTAGTAGGTCTGTAAAGATCGATATATGTTCTTTCGGAACCATTAATTGTAAGTAATCTGATATGGGAAGGTACCACCCTAAAAAATCAGCAAGGGTTGTTAGGCGAGCCACTGATATTGACCCAACTTCGTATATCAGCATTTTTATTCTGTACCCTCTAATAGAATCATAAAACTAGGTCATGTTCAGCTTTAGTGTATTTCCCTAGTCTGTAGAAACTAGGGTGAAATGGGGGTCAAGAGGCTTGCGAAACGTGGTGTAATATTTGCAAGGAAAAAAACAACACAACTCACAGGATTTCGTACAACCATAATCAAAGTTAACGTCCTCAAAGATAAAAAATTACTGATTGGTCATAAATTCTACAACGTATACTCTAAACAATCCCAGTCAGTCAGTATAAATTAAACCAACATAATTTATTTTTAACAAAAGCGGGGCTTTATAATTTCTAACAATAAGTAGCAGAATACTTCTTATTTTTGATCAAATATAATTATAATTGTATAATTAATTCGAGATAATTTCTGGGAATCGTCCGGCGCGTGAACCACAATGGCAAGTAGTAAAAGGTAGTATAGTAGAATCAGCCCGTCCGTTCGTTCGGCCGTTTAGACTACAGCGTGCACCATTGAAGCGAAAATTTTAGCCAAACCACAAAATGCGCCCAATTCTTCAAAAAGTTGATTCAAAAAAAATGTCGCCACATTCAGTCTCGGAATTTGTGGTCCTTCAGACCCTTCTGAATTTTTGAGAAAGCCTTGAATTTCTGTCAATCTAATAAGGCGGCGTGTACCGCCTCGAGCTTTCGGGGGTTCTCAGGTACCAGACCAGGTCTGACTCAGTTTATGATCCCCCGGGATCAAGACACGTTACCCTTGTCCCGGGACCACCATCGCCTCATACAGCTCCTCCGAGAATTGAGCGCATTTTCAGGGAACTCACAGAATCCCGTGTCCTTGGCCCTCTTGGCTCCCCCGAAGTTCCTATCCACCTCCTCTCTCTGATCAAGCTACACATACATATAATACCCATTTCCCAGCGGAATCGAACCTCCCTCAATTGAACATATTGATTATAGGAGAAATTTTTCCTTCAAGCGTGTTATAGATACATTTTTTTAGAGCAGCCTTGTATGCAGGGCATATAACTCTCGTTTACCCGCACGTTCGGACTACAATCCATAATAGAATTATTTCCTTGATCGATGCGCAAGATCGAAGGAAACACCGGGGGCGAATTGAATTAATATTTCAACAATAAATCATTCTGTTTGCGTATTGATGGTGAATCGACGGTTCGTTTTTTGCAACTATGTATACGCGATAAATGAATTGTCTTTGGACCAATTTGCTCTGGACACAGGCCTATATTTGCATCCAAGATGACATTTTGTTTTCTCGTTTTGTGTAATTACTTATAAAGTACATCGCCGCCGGGCATAAAAAATGATTTCTTATATTGATCCGTATGACTGGAGGGAAAAGATAAATATTATTTTTCCACAAATCGGAACGGCGAAAGCTGTGGTTTTCGTGAAAATTCTGTGGACGCAGTCGCAGAATGTGGAAGCACGGTTCCAGGGATGAGGGGGAGAGCCCGTGCATGGAATTACGTCCTTTCCATCGATTTTGCTTTCAACGTCCAACCGCGCCTTCAGCCGACTCGAAACTCGGTGCATTTAACACGAAAACCTTTATTTTACTGTGTCTTGTGCGAAGTAATATTTATCTCGCGGAAAAATGAGTAAGATAAATAAAGTAGAAAAAGCTTACATACGTATCCACGGGATTGGGATGCAAACTCTGTCGATAAATTCACTCCATCCTCACTGCAAAGTACGATAATCATCCCTGCGTTTTGATAATTCTCAACCGAAATCATTCAATAATTAATTTTTTTCTAGGTTTAGGGAACTTTAAGAAAAATGACATAATGAGGGTTCGATTAAGAGACAAGTTTAATTTGAACCACAAAGCTCGAATGACGTGTACGTGTATACGTCGGTGACAACGCTTCTTTCAAACACGGAAATGGATATTCAAAAGAAATTTCTGTGCCCTCGCTTGGTCGACTATCTGGCCATTGTGGGGGCGAGACCACCCTCAGCTTCTCGTCAGCCTGTGCAGGTGAGTTCAACGAATTGCTCATGCAAATCATCCGTTTTCGAATCCAAATTCACCTGGAAATTTTAACGGAATGATATTTTATTCAATGCAGGTACCGGAGCTGCTGCGCAGGTATCCTGTTGAAGATCACAAGGATTTTCCATTGCCACTCGATATGGTTTATTTCTGCCAACCGGAAGGCTGCAGCAGCGTTGGTCCCAAACGTACAGTTCTGCGAGAGGCAACATCCTTCACTTTCACACTTACCGATAAGGATTCCGGTATGAACTGAGTCTCATTTGATTACTTTCAGGCTGTTATCGAGATGTTAAAACGATTTACACTTGATTGTTGTGATAGGAAAAACGCGTTACGGAATCTGCGTGAATTTCTACCGGCCAATAGAACGCAGCGGAAGTGCGGGTACCGGAGTAACAAATAGAAGGGACAGGCACAGTACAACTTTTCGTCGAGAAAGTTGGAGGAAAAGTATGGAAAAAAGTTCAGACTCTGCATTCTCAAGGTGATCAAACGACGTTTTATCATGTGTAATACGTAGAAATTTATTATATTTAAAAAAAAATTATTATACATGGTTCTTTTTACTTCATTTTTGATCCAAGCTCTCCTGAATGGAGTAATTTATATGACTGTATCTAGAGCTGTTCTTTATAGCGACTATAGGAGCAGTGTGGTAGGGCCGAGTGACTCAGAAAGGGATTGCCCAAGCAGAAGAGACTCCGATACACCCCATGCACCTCATGCCCCGAGACTCGGTGTAACTGCTCCAAGTGGAGACAGTGAAAGCGGAGGAAGTCACTCTCCTTCTCCTAGAGCTTCTCGAAAGCGTCAGGTGAATGACTGAATAAAAAGATCAAACGCCAGGCTTGGTTGTAAGCTCGTTACAACTCTTAATTATTATTTTCCTTTCAGCGGGTGAGAAACCATTCCTTGACATCGCTGTGCATCATCTCTCATCACCCTTTCTTCTCAATATTTCGCGAATGTTTGTTCGTACTTAAAAAAATTATTGACGCCTGTAACGAAAGCTCTTCGCCAAGAAGAGTAGGAGCATCGAGACAAGTTAACAGGTATTTGATATAAGCATTTGGATATGTGTACGACATGCAATCACGGGATAAAACTAATACTTATAAAACGACTTTAATTATCTAGGGATACAGTATGGAGTGCGCTCACTGGTCAAGCTCTAGATGGTACTCCCTTAATTATACTCCACGATGTGAGAGAAATTGAAACGTGGATTCTTCGGTTGCTGAGCGCACCTGTTCCTGTCCCAGGGAAAACGCGAGTAGAAGTTGAAATACTTTGTCCGTCTTTACAACCGCCGCTCTGTTTTGCCCTTCCCGATCACACTAGGTTCTCGTTAGTCGACTTTCCGTTACATTTACCTTTGGAGTTGCTGGGTGTTGACATATGTTTGAAAGTGATGACGCTCATTCTACTCGAACACAAGGTAGTCAAACTTTTTTATAAATTCCTTCCATTTTGATGATCTTTTGCTCATAACTTTTGAGCATATCATTTCATTCATTGATTTGTTTCAGCTTGTGTTACAATCCCGAGATTACAATGCACTGTCCATGTCTGTGATGGCGTTTGTGACCATGATCTATCCATTGGAATACATGTTTCCTGCGATTCCACTTCTCCCGACATGTATGAGCTGTGCAGAACAACTGCTACTGGCTCCTACCCCATTCGTTATTGGAATCCCTGCAACTTTTTTACTCTATAAAAAGAACTTCAGGATGCCGGATGACATTTGGCTTGTTGATTTGGACAGCAATAAAATTACTCCCCCCAGTGGTTTGTTTGACGCACTACCCCCCTTACCTGAGCCAGAGGGTACAATTTTGAAAAATCACCTAAAACAGGCGAGTAATTCTAAATTCCAACTTCAACGTGTTTGGCGGTACTAAGTATATACAATTTCTTAAATTTGATTGTTCCACCATATGCTACACAAGGCGATGCAACTGATGGACCAAGTCGGAGCTGGTGTAATTACTCTACTATTTTTTAGTGCATGCTGCATGAAATCAAAACAAAAATAATTGGCCCAATTTCTTGGATATGGTTTACAATGCAAATATAGATTTTATATTCCATCCCTCGAATAATTTTGATTCAGAGATGCATGCTGCTCAAATAACGTAAATAATTATCATATTTAATTTACACCTGAGAAAATAAGTTTTTTTTTAATGTTTAGGCAATGGGAAACTTGGTAACAGCTCAGCCTCAGCAACCATCACCGCAACATGTTTTACCGCAACCTTCTATGCAGTCTCCGAGCCGGAGAGAAAGTTCCGCCTCGCATCATTCCACATTAAGGTACATGACACTAGAAAAACTAAAACTGCGGAATAAGCATGGATTTGCAAATTCACCCCATTTTTATCTAGCTACGCTGATGGTTATAACTGAAAAAAAAACTGTTCGTGTGTTACAGCGTTTCTTCAGCCCGACACAGACCTAGTATGGATTACAGTGTACATGGTCAAATCAGTGCTGCTAATTCCCCTGGCACACCATCGACTTCAAGTCCACATCGCGCATCACTAACTCCATCAGCTAGTCCTACTCCTCAAGCTTCAAAACATATGCCACACCCATCGCCCAGTTTCAATCCATTCATTTATGGCAACGATGTAGATTCCGTGGATGTAGCGACTAGAGTTGCTATGGTCCGTTTTTTTAATTCTGAAAATCTCCTAGCAAACTTTACCGACCACACAAGAACCCTAAGACTTTACCCCAGGCCCGTAGTAGCTTTTCAAATTAATTCTTTCCTGAGATCAAGACCAAGGACTAGTAGCTTCTTGAACAAATTTGCCAGGACACAAGCAGTTGAATTCTTAGCAGAGTGGTCGCTTACTCCGAGCAATGTAGCCTTCTTAAGAGTACACACAGGAGTATTTGATCCAGCCCAAATCGGTGACAAGCCACGTTGGTATGCACCAGGTTTAGAACCAATATTTTTTCCTGTCTGGGATTCTGGTGGCTCGTTAGCTGGAGCTATGAAAACATTGAAACAGCTTGAAACCCAGCCAACGGATGAAAGCGGATCTGATTCTGAAGGAGCTGAGAGTACAAGTTCATCGTATTCTTCACTTAGTGATTTTGTCTCAGAAATGGCATCGTCCGATCTTTCACCCAGTAAGTAAGATATTCATTGCAGTTCCATATAAAAAATGAACAATCTTTAAGAAACAGCTATCTTTTTCCAAATATTTCAGGCTACAATTGCCCCCAAGCAACACAGCCCCAACCCATGTCTCTTTCGGTCGATCCAAAAAATGTTTACAACCCACCCAGTTCATTGCAATATCCCGGAGCTGACGAGGACCCTCCTACCAGACCTGGGAGCCCACTAAGTACTTCGTCCAGCCATAGCGATTTAAGCAGTCCTAGTTTCAACCGTGACTCTGAACTAGAATTAAATCCGAGGGTTCAAGAAGGCTCACAAGCTGCTAAAAGTGATAATGTAAGAATATACGATACGTATCTCATTTTATTTTATATTAACAGTGGTCCCTTAGGGTATAGATGGCTTTGCTTACCCACAATCAGAAATAGGACTAACCGTACGTTCGTCAGCTTCTGTTGTGCTCCTAAATAATAATCCTCAATGAAGCTGCATGAAATTCAAATAATCAGTTTGTTGATTGCTGAAAGCAAATAGTACCACAATAGAAGCTGACAAGCAATCCTGAAGTACCACGTTTTTTCTCTCTTCTCCAGTTTGCCAATAATATTACAAATTATGAAGTTCAAAAATTCAATATAAATGAGAAATGAGCTTCGAAAACGTTGGTGCGACGTGCCTTTAGTTGGCTTAATAGATATCAGCACTTAACGCGCCTCATTCAAACTTGATCATTACATACATTTGGGCTACCTCCAGAGAGAAAAAAAAATCGCAGTTAAGAATCATTTATCTGAATATAATGACCAGGACTTGAATATGAAATCATAGGATAAAGAGGAGGGAGGTAGCTTTGAATCAGACTCAGCATCGACTACAGCCACACCACGCACGATCCTGAGTGCACAAAGTACGGTAGGCCAGTTTGGAAGTGGCACGGGGTCTTTAGTGACCCCACCACTCAGTGATACAGAGCGCCCTACCACTCCCCATCGGACCTCACGCCTCAATAGATCTGTCACTCCAGTGAGTCAGTTCTCATGCTCACCTCATTATTGGCATCATATATTCATTCATCATCCTCAAATCATGCTTAAGTAGCATTAGCATTTGTATTAACAAAAACCAATGATAAAAATTCAAAATGTATACAATGTGATTTATGCTCGACGGCTGCAATCCATTATTTGATTGAAACTGGAAGGTCTGCTATGTCTAATTAAAAATAACGCTGCATGGATGTGCGAATGTTATTTATAAAAATTTTCTGCAGCCCTTCCATGTTAAACATTGCTTGCAAAATCATATTATACTTTACGCAAATGATTTTTGTATTTTATTTGTGTACATACTTGTAAGTGAATTGATGTATTTAGTTTCTGATCACAGCTGGTACGTATTTGTTTGTGGAATAATTGTTCATACTCGCGCAACGCTTTTTTTGTACCTTATGTTTCATATGAGTATTGTGATACTTTAAATGTATATCGAGGAAGCAATTTTACTAAATTGCAATTTTCATACAAATTGATTTACGAGTGATGCACTTGTGCTTGACGTGCTGTTACAGTCATTTAATGAAGAAAAAATACTTACCGCAGTCTGGAAACGAAATCATTTGTACAATTGTTCTCACTCTTACATTGCACCAGATTGATGATAATGTTGTACATTTCAAGGTACCACCACTCAGTCCAGGACCACAACGCCAACCAAGTGTAGGTAATGTTTTGGCTCGCACTTCAAGCTTTGGGTCATCGGTTGGCCCTCTTCTTCCTAGGCAGTCAAGCAGTAGTAGCAACAATGGATCACCTACATTACCTCGTCAATCAGCGACTGGTAACGGTGTACAACGTCATAATAGTGGGAGTAGTAATGTTCCTCGACAGAACAGTGGAGGTAGTACTGGAACTGGAGTAACAAGGCAAGGATCACAAGGATCGTTGTTTGAACAATTTGCTTTACAAGCCAAAGACCTAGTTAGGGAAACAACGAGGCAGAGTAGCCAAGATGGATTGCTCGCTCATATGGATAAGGTAAGCTGTAGTACATACAGTAAACTATAGCTTACTTACTTACTTCTGGGTTGATGTGAAATGACTAATTTTGGGCATTGATATTAAAATAACTTTGGTTTTATTCAGTTGAAACATCAAGCAAGGGAAAGAATAAATGAAGCGGGAGAAGAAAGTCTCTTTGCACCTCTGGAACAGGTAGATATATGTTGGTTTTTTTTCATCACGATTATTAGCAGCATACAGCAGTATGTTGTGGATTGAAATAAATGAGCTAATTTACAAAGATTAAACCTAACGAGATATTTGTCTAAAACAGCTTACTCAACAAACAAAAAAGGCAATGGGCGAAGCTTCAAAGTCAGTCCAAGAAGTATCCAAGAATGCATTGGAAGCAAGTAAAACAGCTGCAGGTGTTAGCAAAAATACATTTGAAGATTTAACTTATGTGGGGAAAAGTACGTTTGGGGATTTAACTAAAAGTGCTAAAGAAGCAGCCACCAAAAAGGGGTTGCTCAAGGTGATTTTATTAGGCAATTGGCCAGACAACGTGAACTGATCATTACGTGTAAATGGGGAGTTAATGTATAATTTTCAACATCTTTTAGGGGCTTGGTGACTCTCAACAGTCACCACCACAGTCTTCTTCACCACCAGGTCCGCTTCAGCGAAGAGATTCCAGCAGCAACCAGTTGGTTGCATCTGACTCTCGTGCTGGTAGAAGAGATATTGGGCGTGACTTTTTTAGCAATATAAGCAGTGATCTGAATGGCATAGCGGCACAAACTAGCAGCATGTTCAGTGATTTATTTGGTGAGTTATTATCAATTGAATATTTTATTGTAGACAGTTCATTGTAGATGCCATTAGTTTATTTTATTTATCACTCACTAACATAATTGTAAAATTGTACGACATGATAAAATTTAGAAAACATCATGGAAAAGCATTCGAAGATAAACACTGCAATTATTCAATTTCAATTACTTCGAATGGTGATTATTAGAAATTTAATTTTAGTTTGTCAATTATTAAGACAAAATAAATACTCTCACCTACAGGCAATAAGAATAGCGTTAATCGGAACGCTAATCTCCTCCCGCAATCACAAAAACCGAAAGACAAATCTCAGTCGTTTGGTCCCTTTCCTAAAGGTATGCAAGATACAGAATAATAACAATACAGTAGAAGATAATAGCGAATATTGCAATATCCGTGGGTCAAATTTCAGGTCGCAAGGGTCTAGTTGAGAGATCTTCATTGATAAAACATTCCACGAATAAACCTAGTCAAGAAGAATTGCAACGGATGCAGAATGTAGAAAGATCAAGTACAAACAGCGACAATCAAGCTTTTCTTACAGATGCAAGTGAACTTGTTGGATACATCACTCTATAATATTTGCAGTGTGGCTTTTAGAATCTCTCAAACTAATGAATTGTTATTTCAGATTGTGAGTAAGGCTTTGGCGGGAGAAGGTGTAGGATGGCTTAAATTAAATAGATTAAAAACATTGATGGAAGATGAAAGCTATCGTAACTTTGTTGTTACGAAATTAAATAAAGGTCTGGAAAGGAAAATTAGTCCAGATGATCATATTGATGATGTTGTATGTATTTTGTACTGTGTGAAACCATATTTTTTAATCCATAGTGTGGAGTAAACTTAACTGACCGAACATATTTTTTTGCATAGTGTATTTCACAGCCAGTTTATAAAGGGATGTTGAAGTGCCTTCAAGCTGTGGTTCATGGTCTGGTACATACTTACAGCCAGTTTGGGCTGGGCGGTATGGCATCAGTATTCCAATTGATGGAAATCGCTCACACACACTATTGGAGCAAGGACTTAACAGAGGGGGGCTTCGAAAGTTCGCTTATGTCTCAGGTGTGTCATTGTTGCCATTTATCTGGTATAATTAAACCAAAATATCAAAGACAGCACAAATGTAAACAATAATTATATTTGCATGTATCTTTGCAGACTTCTAGTCCGTTTGGCAGTAAAGAAAATTTGAGATCACCACAATCTCCAAAACAGCCTGATTTATCAGAATTGTCTAGGAAGTCGTCCCTTCAACCATCTGCAGGTATAAAAAGGCTGATGTCAATAAATATTAATGCTTCAAATTATTTCATACAATCTTTCACCTCTAAAACCTTTGTCTTCAGAATTACCGCAACTTAGATTGGAAACATCGCACCCCCAACTACCATTAGGCGGAGATGATAATAAATCTACTACAGACATGTTTCTTGATATGTTTTCGAAGAAAGGGAAACTTCTAAGCAAATTAACGTCCTTTGATTCTGAGGTCTGTTTAATTACTTTCTTCCCAAATTTAATTGTCACCCAAGTATTTGTTAATGCATGTTATGTTGGCTGCAATTGTTCATGTCACTCGATTTCTACGTTCATGTGTTATTTTTCAATTCTTTACCAGATTTTCTTTCTGTTGCTCAATACATTCGATAAAAAACAAGAAAAGAACTTTATTGGTGAGCTCGATTTCAAAAGGATACCATTGTACAGGTTTGACTATATAACAACCAAAGTCTTACCATGTAGGTAAAGTTGTGAAATTCGTGTGAAAATATGTCTTAGTGATCTCAGATAATTTACAAACTCTGAATAAATTATCAATGAGGACCATGATTTACCCTAATAACAGAGTAGTTATCAGTCTTTATATCAATTATTTGTTTTGCATTCATCTGTGAATCTTCTACGTAATGTTCATGACCTCAACACTTGGTCTCACGATATTCAGCTTGCGAATGTATTGAATGAGCTGGATTGCAAGCGATGCACGCTGTGTTTGTAGGGAGGGCGTGGTGGTGGTACTGGAAGCAGCGAAGCCCTCTCAACTGATGGAGGCAGCATTATCACAAACCCTGCATTTCGGCAAGCTCACCAGGCCTCTTTTCGCAGCACCGTTTCTGACAGTGAAGTTGAACAAGGCAATGTGAGTCATGCCATATACTTTACCTGATGTAAACACAGCACAATATTTTCGATTTGGTGTGCTTTAACACAATTTGCATGTAGCTTCTTTATTAGCATGATACTTTAAACTCCATAATCATTAACATCCGACCAAATACATGGAAAAGCAGTCTGAAAAATTGATTCCAAAAGAATCGATTTTGATGTTTAATGTGATCCATCTAATGTTACTGATTGCGAGATAAGTGATGTACAAAGAATTATTTGCTATATTTATTCTTTGTCCAGTTATCACCATGTCACATGAAATTTTTAATAAACAAGGATCAGTAACTGAATCATTTTTCATATCCTAGTTCCCGCGGCAAGGTAAACAGCGTACTGCCAGTGTTTGGTCCAGTAAATCGTCTTTGAGTACTGGGTTCAGGTATCATGGAGGAAGTCTTGTTCCAACGGTTACAACACCTAGTCCAGAGGCTGCACGAACTTATCTATTTGAAGGTATTTTGTTTTATATTTTTCACTCGTATTATGCACATTGCCCTATGCTGCACGAATATCTTTGTAGGTCTATTGGGTAAAGAAAGGTCCACCCTCTGGGACCAAATGCAGTTTTGGGAAGATGCATTCCTGGATGCAGTTTCTCAGGAACGTGATATGATAGGAATGGATCAAGGACCTGGAGAAATGATGGAGAGGTATCTTAAGATATAATTAAATAATAATAGTGTCGATGAAAATTGACGAACGAGTAAAATTTCGGAAAATCTCTCCTTTAAGATGCCACGAAAAGATCGGAGTTCGTCTGACTATTTTTTACGAACATTAAATTCTAGGTACAAAAGTCTGAGCGAAAGTGAGAGACGGAGGCTCGAACATGACGAAGATAGATTATTATGTACTTTGCTTCACAATTTGACAGCAATTTTGGTGATGCTCAATGTTGAGAGAGGGGAACTAAAGCGTAAAGTACGCAGATTGTTAGGTAAAAGTCATATTGGTCTCATCTACAGCCAAGAGCTTAATCAGCTTTTAGATCAAATGACCAATCTTGTGAGTATATTAAATTTGTCATTTAAATTGGGATACAGAGTTTTTGAGGATCCATGTATTAATCTCTAAATAATTCCTCAGCATGGCAATGATATCGATCTCAAACCTCTCACTTCTCGACAAATGCACCGTCAGTCCTTCACTGTTCATGCAGGCGTTGATGCTGAGGGAGATTTGCGTTTTCTAGAAGTTCGACATGACGGTCTTGTACTTAGGTCTGTGAATGGAGTAATTGTTGAACGCTGGTGGTACGAACGTCTGGTGAATATGACCTACAGTCCAAAAAACAAAGTACTCTGTTTGTGGAGGCGGAATGGAGGACAAACTCAACTGCATAAATATTACACCAAAAGGGTAAGAATATATTTTATTACTTTAGAAAACCCTGAGGCTGTATAATGGAGACGTGAACTCAAAAATAAAGCATTACGAAACTCGTTATGCATTTAATTTCTGTTTCAGTGTAAAGACTTATATTATTGTATAAAAGATGCAATGGAGAAGGCAGCCCAACGAGGTCGTGGTGCTGGTTCAGGTGTAGAATTAGGTGGTGAATTTCCGGTACAAGATATGCGCACAGGTGAAGGCGGCCTTCTTCAAGTTTGCATGGAGGGCGTGGGTCTACTCTTCGCTAATAGCAAGGTACGATCGGATTCTTTGAACTATTATGTCATAGTGCGGTATAAATTGAAGCTCCGTAAATACGATTTGTACTTCCCCTTGGTTTCGTTTTATTTTAAAACATTTATGTAATGCCAAAATATATTCGATAAGGTTTTCAGTATTTCATCTCGTAGCTAGTTATTCCTTGAATTTCACTTCAGGTTTATCTCGTCAATTTATTTAGACGATTTTCCGCCCTGACTAATATTGAAACACTTATTTCAGCAGTTATCATATCTTAGTTAATCGATACAAAATACATATAAATTATTATATTGGAAGCCTACTTAGCCACGATTGGCAGTATCATTTACCTCGGTTCAACAACAGATCAGCATATAATTATACTATGAATGCGTTGAACGGGTAACCACCATATATACCAAAGGTTTATACCACAAAAACACATTCATAATTCTAAACAGACCGAAAAAACATCACATATCAAAACAAGACATATAGTAACAAGATCACACTAAAGACAGTCACATTATCTAAATCCTCACACATCTTCCCTTCCTTGACAAAATGCGTTCGGTGTTCACGTGGTCATGGAATCATTATATGGTGATTGAGTCAGTAAAAATTCATCATGGTTGAACTGATTGTTTTGGTTTACCGTAAGTCTTCCGTATATTGACAAATCAGATCAGATCAAATTTTTTTAATCGTTCGAGTTAACAAAATTCAAGAAAATTTGCGTGTGAACCAAACTGTCAGAGGTTTACTATGGTTTATTTGAAGTGATTCAATCTGAAACTTATTAGCCATTAGTTAATTGTTGGACCGGGGTGGAAGAGTAGGGAGTGTAGTCACCCTATCTCTTCTTACTGTCTGTATACTTTTAATTATTGAATTTTCTCTCTGTGTTTTTCGTTGATTGCATTGATGCAAGGACCACTCAATATTATCTCCCATCGCTATAGCCACCACGATCTGCTTAATTTGTATCTGTACTTATCTTCTCAGTCTTACCTATGGATCTGGAAAATTTGATATATGAAATACCGTGGTATATTACATGCTCATTGTTCGATGGTCTTTATGAGGGTGTCAAAGACAGCGGGATACTGAGCAGGAATATGCATAGTATTTGAAGATTGCAGAGTACATTATTAATATGAATTGCACTAAATTATAATTCTCTCACAATTTGCATTATATATTATTGTTATAACATCATATATATATATAATTTACTTTGTTTGATGAAGTTATTAAGAAACGAAAACGTATACTTAGGACATGGTAATTACTTGATATATTATCGCCAGGTCACATTTACAGCTCTGATTTATTACTGTTATTATGTTGGATATGTTTTGTTTGAGCGTTACTCAATGTTTTCTTGCATGGAGCTCGATGTGCAGCTGCAGTCTCTTTTATCTGTATTATAATTATTAAGGATTTAAAGGAATATATACAATAATATCATTTATCCATACTCTATATTCTCATCTCTTATGATTTGTATTGAATGTTGGATGCTATATTATATCTTTCTATAAGTCTGATAACTTTTTATCTGTCGTGGTCATGTTCGAGAAAAGTCTATTGACCCCTTCTTCCCGTGAACCTGACAAATATGTACGGGATGAATGTTACGAGATTATAGGTGGTATTATAGTTGTAGGTAGGGCTTATTAGGCTGCAGTGCACTAGTTAATTGGTGCCTCGTCGCATATATGACGCTAGAGGATAGACTTTTCTCAGCTTAGGGAACTTTTGAGATGGTCCTTGAACAATGAAACCCTCACTATTACAATATTGGCCATGACAATAGGCAAAGAGGAGAAAACGGCTGTATGCCGCACAGTTATGTTATTTTATCAATTAATGACCTGTTTAAAAATTGAAAGTTTATAATAATGCGTATTGTATTATCATATTACTTAATTTAATTTTATGTTTTCTGTTTTCTGTTCTTGTCCTGTCTGTCGACATTGCCCTGGCTGGGTATACAGGATTTCGAGGTATTATTCAATAACTCATTGTTTGTTACCAGTTCAGTATTGATTAATATATTCAATGTTGGCCGTGTTCCGGAAATGCTTATTTATTTCACCATTATACTTTTAGCCGTGTTCCACTGTTATATTATTCTCAGATTGCATTTTAACTAATTGATCTGCTCTGTCTACTTCACTGTTTTCCTACCATATTGATTGATGTTAGTTGTGGTATATGTTTCGTCCAATATCATAGAGCTCACCTAGTACCAGTAAAATTATCGTACAGGATTTTATTCTTATTGGACAAAATAACATTTAAATTATACCACCTTATGTCAATAAATATTCATTCAAGTATATTATATCATCAATATCTCATTTAGGAGACGCGTACAATGCTGGTACTAGAAGTGGCAGAGTGAGTGTTAGAGATGCTGTTCATTACAACAAATATGTTCTCGTCAAAGCTTATGAAAAATTTATGAATATAAATACTGGACTTTCGGAGTGCGGCCGTAGAGAGTGTGTGCCCTGATAGCACCAAGACGTAGTGACACCCGTAGTGCCTCACTAATCCCTAACTTAACGTCATATTTTTTCCCAAGACTGGGGGACTGCTTTACTCATATTACACATGTATATAATATGTTTCTGCTGATATTATCAAATGAACAATCAAGTTCATTAAAATATCTTTAGTGGTTGGATCACATGTGGTTAACTATCGCAGCGATTCGAGGACATGAGTACCTCGTTATACAGATAAACAAATAAACATAGAACCATCCGTCAGCAGAGCTATAATAAGCACAATAATACATAGGTAGTTCCTGATGGGTACAATATTTATTATTGGTTGAGGTACCCTATCTATTATTTTGTGATTTTATTTGACACGCATCAACGACATGTTGATTCACGTATGCCTAAATTGTAGATATGCAAAGCAAATGGAACGTCATACATGCGCTCCTAACTCGTTGAGCTTGAAAACTGTCTGTTGTTGAATTTAAATTGCAGTAACATTCAAATTATTTGCGAGTAGTCTTCCACTTGGAAGTACCACGCTTATTACGCTACTATGCAGTTGAAAATTACATAGGCCTGAAGGATCTTTCTTAATGCAGGGTTTACTTGTTTAGCGTGTCCATATATGAATTAATAATGCATACCATAATTACACTAATATTTTATACCTGTTGGCAAAATATCAGCAAAAATGCAATCACGAATCACAAAAATGTGTACAGTCACCCAATCTTAAGATCCATCTTGCTTCCTTGTTTCTTGCTCCATATGAAAAACCATTTCACCCATCACCTAGTAGAGCAGTGGATTGGTGCTAAATAGAGCTATCATCCTTAAATAACTTATCTCAGCGATCACTCTAATACTATCCAATCAACAAACTTTTAATTCACGTTCACTATACCCACATTACTTTACACTCATGGCATGGCACTGCTACATGATGTTTCTAGTTTCAAATGACTAATACACAATATTATATACCATGTACCAGTTTATATCAACTACAATACATTATATACTATACATTTAATACTACACATACTGCAACTAAACTGTAACTGTGCATCGTTACTGGGGACATTGTCCACCACTAAATTAGATGATATAAATGCACATTTAGCAATCTCTCAACGCTAAGCAATCAACAATGTAAGATGAGTTTAGGCCATCTCCAGAGTTGCCTGCTGTTGCTGCTGCGCTACTGCTGCTCTTGCTGCTCGGATAAAATGCATGTTGGTCCATACTGCTGTTGCTGGCTTGAAATGCTATGTTCTACTCTCATTCCCCATGCTTTATGTGTATGCATGCATTTAAAATCAACCTCAGTATTGATAGCAGCCTCTTCAATCCTGCTTACATCATATTGGATTCAATAATTGTTACTTTATACCAAACGATTTGTTACGAAATAACGAGGTGATCTTTATTTCGCTTCGGATCAAGTTTGGAAAATTTCCCGTTAAGTCTCCCTCATGGAGATCTACTACACATAAAATTGAGTAATCTAAAACTTGTCCATGTGACTTATTTTATCCAATATACTTCACACCGTTGAGTGGTACCTAGAATTTGCATGGTAGCTCTCTAGGAACATACTAGTTCTTACACTAATTCATGAATATTGTATTACTTGCAGTTTTTTGTAAGACTCGATCATATCCGCAAGTGCTTTACTCAGAAGGGTGGGATCTTCGTTTTGGAAGAATTCAGTAAGCATTCTAAACTACTATAGATAGTCATATACTTATACAATATTAGTTGGCAATAATTACAGTTATTGATTAATTACTGAACTATTTGAACTTAAAGTACTTCATTTTACTTACAGATCCTAAAACTAGAAAAGTAATTCAACGTAAATATAAGTCACAATTGGTAAGTTTTCATTGGATTCCTTGCAAAAAAGTTTAGGTGTCATATGTTTCCCCCTTTTTTGTTGCACAACTCATATAAAAATAATTACTTCTAGTTCTATATTTCAATGTTTTGTTTATAATATTTAGTTCTTTTATCCAGATGATTTAATTAAATCAAATCTCTTGTTAAAGATTTAAAATTTTTATCACACAAATACAGGCTGGCGAAGCAGCTCACTGCTTACACAGAATCTTCTCCATTGCTCACGCCGCTCAACTTTCTGCGGAGGCTCAGATCGTTGATAAATCTGATACTACAGCAATGCATGAAGCTTTAATTCACAAACACATTTAATTTTGTCTGTTAAATGTAAGTTTCTTTTTATTTTTACATTCTACAGTACGATTGTATTTTCAGAAACAAAGCATGAATACATTATACCTTACCAAATTGGTTTGTTGTGCTCATGTCTATATTTTCAAATCATATAAATTATATTACATTACATGAATTCTTTTTTTTCACTGGAAGACAAACGTTTTATCAGCAACAACTATTTACAGAATAGCTCAACATCATAACTGTGCACAAATATAGAAATTTTCTGATCTTGTATCTTTTCTTTTTTGCAGGCAGATCAGATCTGCTATGCAGTTCTCTGTGTTTTTTCGTACCTAGCTGCTGGTATGGAGGAACGGAAGCAGTTACAGCAGCAGCAACACCATCAATATCTGAATCAGCCCACTGGCAGTGGTAACCAGGCACTCCAAGGATCTGGATCATCGCAATCGGGTTCACCCCGTCACCACTGACGTAGAGGCAGACACTCTCTCCCATTCGTACACAACTACAATAGCTGTGCTCCCTACGCTTGCTTACCTTGGGTATAATAGTAATAAATATTGATCGGATCACGTCCCAGTAAAAAATCAGTGATCCTTCGTATGGTGTGAACTTTGGTCGGTGTTGCATACATTGACGGATAAAAAATCATTCAGATGCTTTCCTCAAAAAAATTTTGCATAATATACTAGTAGAGTTTTTGCTTTAATTTAATTATCAATAAATCTCTTGGTAATTTATATTATCTTTTCTTAGAGAAATCTTCTGCGGGCCAGGAAAAAGTTCTTGCATAAATTATGATCAATCCTGTGTTTTTATTAGTTAAGCCAAATCCGGTATCGAGTACCGAAATAGGTAAAATTTGCTATCAAAATATTGCAAAAAACATAGTAATGTACGTAATTAGATTAAATAACGTGGGAGGGAGCGATGAATCAGTTGTTAAGGATACTAGCATGATATATATTTTACTATTCGACATTTTTGATAATGTGCATACGTTCCCAGAATGTTTTAATTTCAATTATCATATCCTATTTAGAAAAAACGTAAAACTATATATTATACAAAATTATAGATATGAATCTGCAATCCATATTTTTACATATGATTTGTAAAAATGGTCGTTAATATTTTATGAATCTCTAATATCATTTTCCACATGTGATCTTAATTGCGAGTCCTTGTACAGCGCAACAATCGCCATACATAGTACTTATACTTTAACGAGAATATCATAATAGGGCGATATAGTTGTATGTTCTTGTCCTAAAAACATTCACTTATAGTGCCATGTCAGACAATATTTGTTGTTACTGCAACAAACATGATAATTGATAAGCTATAGTATTTCAGATGCATGTTCAGATTCAATTAGAACATTTCCGTTGAAGCGTAGCATTGAACATCATGTAACCACAAAGAAAGTAGTCGATTCATCTAAAATTGTTTCTTGTCAAATTTGGTCCATTGTGTGTTACATACTTATACCTCGTTGATCCATTTCGCCCTGTGATTATAGATCATTGAAAAAAATGCGTGCAAATATTTATGTGAATATGTCTCACTTATTAATGGGTAACTGTAATATATCTGTAGATCAGTTTTTCAGTTATTTAATTTGTACATACTGGACTATAACATAATTGTCTACGCAGATAAGCGAATAATGACGGCATGATCTTAGCTGCCAAATCATATTGATAAACTTTGAAAACATTGTAGAAGAGTTAATGAACCAGTTCGCATGTTGATAATCAAATTTTAATATATTTTGAAGTATGTTACGTGAGCATTCCTTTTTACTTTGATAAATTATGCAACTGTTTAGGTATAAATGATAATACAAAATTATTTCCTTCACAGATATAGTTACAGATGGAATTATTCCGATTTGTTTTTAATTAGAAGTTGATTTGATAAATTATTTTAGCTCAGGATTAACATGTTCGCTGTGAGCAATTAACGTCATCTATTTTGATCTGTTCAAATTTATATTCAAGATCATCATCTACACGATATAAGAAAAAAATCATACAAAATTACATAAACCAACACAGATAGATTATTGTTTTTTAACAGCCAACTATATGTGAATATCTTGTACATCAATCCATATTCTATATTATCACTAAAATATATCATCCAATAAAGATAGTATTGAATATATCCTTATAATTTAGGAATATTGTAACATTTCATGTGTTAAAAATCAAAAGATTTAATATTTTGAAAATGTTATCAGTTACTTTTTGTTATTGCTTTTATTTTTCGAATTTCTACTTTTCGACACAATTGAATCGACTTTTTTTGTAAATTATATTAATTGAGAGTGAGTGAGTTTTCCTTGAACGTGCTATTTCAACTCGTAAAAAATGTGTAGGGCAACAGTTGAAGCAAATTTGAAGTAATATATAAATTACTGAAAAGCAGCAAGTAACAGTAATTTTAATTGTTAGTCGTGTTGGTGACGAATGCAGGGAATTTAGACTGCAGTTTAGTGAAATAGTGTCACAGTAAGCAATATAAAAAATGTGCGTTTGATCAATACGATAATGCGTATAAAAGCGTGCAGTTTGCTTTCGTTCCTGAGTCAGTGTTTTTCAAAAGTATAGATTTTATGTCATAATTAAGAGTGTCGAAATAATTACGCATATCCAGGAATCGACTGCCACGTATGATGCGCTTAAATTTATTATGCGCCAAACTCCGTGCAATGTGTAACCTGATGGTGTACAGATGTATTGAAAAATTATTTACTGACACGAGAGAAATAAGTGGGCTATCATGTCTAGAGGATTCCATTCAAGATATTTGAATCCAAAAATTAATCAATCTTATCCCAAGAGAGTATTTGATCCATTGATTAACCGAGATTGCGAATAATTCGAAAATTATCTGTACTTTTGGCAAACGCCCACTTATTCATATATTACTTGATATGATATGTTGGTAAAATAAATATAATATATATTTCATGGATATATTTTCATTTAGTACTTCAATATTAATTGTCAAGTTTTTTTAAAGCTCCTCAAAATAATTATTTTCAGCGTTTCGAGTTTGTGCATTTTTAAGATTCAAATTATAGTTCACCCACCCTCCGGTCTGGCGCGTTTGGCGGCGAATCGAGCCACAAACGTCACGCACAAACTCGTTGCCACAAACACGATTCGTCAACTCACAATCAGTAGTGCGCCGGACCTCAGTGCCGTCAGATGTACTATCAGAGCAATCAAGGCATTTGATACTGAAGTAATTAAAGTCCTCGTAGTGTTATCATTGCCTAGTATCAATACTGTTATGATTTCATACCCATTACTCGATTAATTATTTACACCGAACGTGTAAGTAATAAATATTATTACCACATTCCTGTGAATATACATATGTCTTGTCACATTAAATCATTATTAAGTTGATCGGTTAACCTAAAACTTCCTACGTCTTGACAGATATTCTAACGTTGTACAAACATGTCAGACGACGAAATGGAGAGTTTTGAAATAACAGATTACGATTTGGACAATGAATTTAACATCGGTCGACCTCGACGAAAAATGTCAAAGAAGCAGCAAATGCTGGGTGAGTTGTGAACCAGTTATCCTGAAAATTCCATATTGGTTACACATTTAAAGCAACAATCTCTTCATTCGTTCACCGTATTCATCAGGTATCTGGGCTGACGACAGCGATGGAGAAGAAGTTCCAGCAAGACCTTCTTTTAAAACGTTCAACAGAGGACCAAAGAATTATACAGCACCAGTGAATTTTGTAGCTGGGGGCATTCAGCAGGCTGGAAAACCAAAAGAGGAATCGAAAGAGTCAGATGAAGACAAAGAAGATGATGAGGGTGGTAGGCCAAAACGAGGCGATGCTGATTATGTTCCTAATAGCTCTAGGTTAGTATAATTCAGGTGATTTTCAACCCACTTTGACTTTTTTCTTAAAGCTAATTGTAACTTTGTGTTTATTTTATTTAGTGAATCAGAAGAAGAAAAAGCAAGTTTTTCGAGAGCTAAACCATCATTTTCTCTCAATCTCGAAGGCGATATTGCAGGCTTGAGGAAAAAAAGAACTCCAATTAATCCAGCACTGATGAAAGCAGGAGTTGGAAGCTGGGAAATGCACACAAAGGGGATAGGAGCAAAACTTTTACTTCAGGTAAGCCGATATAATAATCAAATAAAGTGTTACAGTACTTTTGTTGCAAAGATTTGGTTCACTTCTCATTTTTCCTCATAATTTCAGATGGGTTTTGAACCTGGTAAAGGTTTGGGAAAGAAGTTGCAAGGTATAATGGCTCCAGTCGAAGCTCATCTCCGCAAAGGCCGAGGAGCTATTGGGGCTTATGGTCCGGAAAAAATATCCAAAGTACCTGAAAAGAAAATAGATGAAGACATTGAGGAAGAAAAAGAGTTCAAGGCTAAATTGTCTCAATGGAGAAAGGGGGAAGTAGTTAATAAAAAAAAAGTGAGATATGTTTACCGGAGTGTTGATCAGGTCCTGGAAGATGGAAAATTGAAACCAAATAGGAAAGTGCAGCTAAACAGTGAGATGAGCAAAGTGAAAGTAATTGATATGACTGGCCCAGAACAACGAGTACTAAGTGGTTATCATGCAATTAGTGGAGGACAGCAGCGTCCAGATGAAACAATTGTTACAGTTGATAAGAAATCGACCGTGAATTACGCCTTACCCGAACTCCGACACAATCTGAATTTACTGGTAGATTTGTGTGAGCAAGACATCATCCAAAATGATAGACGCACCCGACACATGGCTGACCGAGTCATAGCTTTAGAAGCGGAAAAAGCTAACTTGACTAAAATTGTCGAGCAGCATGAACAGCTAACAAATACCTTAGATAATGTACTGACAATAGTTGATCAATTAATGGATCAAACAAACGACTTATCACTGGAAGAAACTGCTGAAGCCTTCAAAGACCTACAAGATAAATATTACGAAGAGTATAAAATGTACGAACTGGGAGAACTAGCTACCAGCTTAGTTGGCCCTAAGGTCAAAGACTTTTTAGCAACTTGGAACCCTTTGACCCACCCAAAACTCCCAATTCCCCTGTTCAGACAGTGGAAAAATATTCTAGAAAGTGGACGGAGCACTTTGCAAACTGGAGCCCTTCAACCATATGATCAACTCGTTTGGAATGCCTGGATGCCATCTGTGCGCGGTGCTGTACAGTAAGTGCTTACAAAATTTATGGCTACCAGATTAACATTCTAACTTCTAATAATCAATGATCTGTTTTTTTGTAGACAGTGGGCTTGTCGGCAACCAGAACCCCTTGTGGAATTGCTTGAGCAGTGGATTCCACTTCTACCAGGATGGATTCTTGAAAATATATTAGATCTACTCATTTTGCCCAAGTTGACTTTGGAAGTTGAGGAATGGAATCCTCTTACCGATACTGTGCCGATTCATACCTGGATTCATCCTTGGTTACCGTTAATAGGTAAGCAGTTGAATATTTTATAATTCAGACTAAGAAAATCAATCAGCACATAAACAAAAATAGTTCACTCTTCTAAATTCCCTTCAGGTAATCGCTTAGATACGGCAGTATATCCGATTATTCGTCGTAAGCTGGGTTCTGCATTGGGTGGATGGCATCCTTCGGATCGATCAGCTAGATTAATGCTACAGCCTTGGTCGCAGGTTTTCAAAAAAGGAGACATGGAAGCTTTTCTAGTAAAGAATATTATTCCCAAGCTACAAGTGGTTTTAGCCGAATTTGTGATTAATCCACATCAGCAACATCTGGATCAATGGAACTGGGTTTTTGAATGGAATGAAATGCTTCCAATTCATACAATGGCAGGACTGCTAGACAAATTCTTCTTCCCTAAGTGGCTGCAAGTTTTAGCCCTCTGGTTAAATCATTCACCAAATTACGACCAAGTCACTAACTGGTACATGGGATGGAAAGGCATGCTAAGCGACAAACTGCTAGCTGAGCCTCAGATAAAAGGTACAGTATCTTCATTTAAATACTGTGTATTTATACATATCCAGTCAAAACGTTCGTCGGAATTCGGGATATACTTGAACTTGGCATTTTTTTTCTCATTGTCAGAATACTTCAAGAAGGCTCTAGACATGATGAACAGAGCTGTAGCTTTGCCTCAGGGACATCAACCTGGGGCAATGGAGCAAGTGTCATACCTGACAAATCTTGAAAGAACAGCTCTTCCTACTCCTACACCAGCTACGCAACCTAGGATGGAGGTGAGGGTCTTGTAAAGTTCCCTGTGTGATTTTCATGAAATTGACAAATTGATAACGATTTTTATTTTTTATCACAGAGAATCGCAGAAGCTGTTAGAACAGCCTCACAAATTCCCCAGGGCTTTAAGGACCTCATTCAAAAACGGTGTGAAGAAAGAGGAATTCTATTCATGCCCATTCCAAATAGATACCGGGAGGGTAAACAAGTCTACAAGGTCGGTAATGTCCAAGCTTACATCGACAGAAATGTTGTCTTTGTTTGTCACAATGGTTCAACGTGGGCACCGACTCATTTGAACGCATTGGTTGACATGGCTGAGATCTGAAATTCCCCAATTTGTACATAATACTTCGTCAGACATTCAAGAAGTAATAGAGATAAGGTAAATTAAATCAATGCACCCAATACCGATTTCTGATTAGTTATGTTCCTTCCGTTAAGATAGGTGAAAATGATTATTTTCGCTTGAAGATAACATCAATAGCGATAGCAACAATAATATTAATAATAATAGTAATTAATAAACAAGTAGCGTTCAGACGGAATACTAATTGCTAGTTTCTTGTCTGTCTGTCATCGCTAGTTGAAACTTGAATTATTGGTACAGGTGTCTACGTGGTTTTATGGTCTTACAACCACGATATCAGAAATGTCAAGATTTTATCTAAGTCTGTTTTTACAACGGTTTAACACCTATACCTGCCTGGACGTTAATTTAGTCTTTCACGTCCAAATATACGTATCTCTACGTAAGTGGGAATTGAAAGGTATTTTTTTGTTCGTTTGGTTTTACATCTCTTATTCCGTCTTGAGAATGTTATCGAAAATTAGATATTTATTTGTTTCCGAAGAGTAAGTGCTGGCAATATACTGTATACCAGTACCCGATATGATTCCTTAATAAGTTTGTCGACCAAGTAACGAAAATTCAGTCTCACATATTTCGGTTCACCTGGCTCGCCGTTGGAGGCAGGGAAGGCTCCCGCCTCTATTTAGCTGTCTCGCGTCCAAGAAGGCGTGTAGGCGCCCCTGGTTATCCCACCACTAAGGTGCAGCTTTAAAACTTCTCGATATGGAAAGTTGTATACTTGATCCCCGCGGAGTCGGAGGTCTGGGTATGGGCAGCCAATACCAACGTTGCGCTTATGGTTATCCTTAGGTAGGTATATGTATATGTATACCTATATCACTTCACACGCACATCATACGTACATTGTTCGAGTGTGCGTGTACATTGAATGGACATCGTTCGCCCACGCGTCATGATCCGCGACATCCGCGAGGTCTGTGACGTCCTGCTTGGCTCTCTTTGATGCCTTATCCTCCAGCCTCCCCCTAGTCGACATGCAGACTCTTTACTCTCATGCGGCAGTCTTGACTCTTCCATTCTGCTATCGTCCGGTGTCGAGAAATTTGCATCGCTAGAGAACGAGTGGCTACAGGTAACTGTCTATTTCTTGACTCTCGACTCGACTCGGTGCAACGCCGGCCACATTGTCTGCTACGATCCTGCGGGCAAGTTGCAACAAGGAACTCGCGTCAGCTAGGCCCCTGCCTCTAAGGAGTGTGTATAATACCCATACATACTTTATAGCTACCTGCCTACCCGTGTACACGGATATATTAACATATGAACACATGTACACATTTATGTACGTAAATTACAACCGATGGAAGCGTATCTCAGCGTGCGTTACACTCTCAGCGAGGAACTAGCGACGTAAGGAGAACTTTAAGAAGGAATACAAAAGAATTCAATTTATTTGTAAATTGTCTTCAATTTCATGAATAGTATCTTTCTTTATCGGAAATCACTTCCTCCGCTCTCTGTGAAATAAAAATAATTCGTTTTGACGATGCTCTTGCAGCTATACCGCGGAGTCCGGCTATGGCCGAAGGAGTCTGTTACTCCGGCTTCCGATTTATCCAGATCACCATCTGAGATCCGTTCAGAGTTCCCATTTGCATCGTGCGTATAGTCACATACGTAAGTATGCACTGTATGAACTCATCGGAATCGAACATCCGCCACGTGACAACAAATATTTATTACAAGCGAGGATTCATGAACCCAATAAAATAGTCTCGATTCTCTGCACAACTTTATTGTTCCGGATAGATGCACAAATGCATTTTATAATGTGCATCCGAGTGGCTCTGAGGCCTGCAGAAGAAATTTGATCCTTCGATCGTGCAGCGGTCCACTCGCTGACCTTTAATGACTATACACGTGATTATGGGGTCAACGAACTATAGCGAGTACTTAAGAATGTAGTGCCATTTAACCCTTGGATGCGGCGAGCACAGTGCGTAAATTTCAAATGTCCCTAAAATTCTTATGGTAAAAGATCGTTCGATTAAAAAGAGAATATGTAAATAAAAACCAATGCTCCGCGGTTTATACTTGCAGGTGTGTGGCTCTTTCGCACCGCTTCTGGTATACGTATAGTATACACATGTTTATGCAAGCGACCATCAACTTATTGTTGGTGCCGCAATCCAATATTGCAGCGAAATTTTTTGAAGCGGATCTGGAATTGAATTCGTTGTGGGAGCTTAAACAACACGGAATCCTTTCATTTGCTTTCTGAGAATCGCAATCTCTTAATAGTCGGTAATCGCGTTCCACTTACTGCCGGCAATAATCTGAGATAAACGGTATTTGCATAGAATTGACGTGCAATTCCGTGACCGTATGTAGAGGTACGTATATCTATTCATTCCGGGCTCGTTCCGTACATATGCAGTAAACGGTTTGATATGTTAAACGGGTGCAAATATATCTAGACTATCTACTCAATAAATGCAGGAATTACGACCAGCTGTGATCGAGCGTATAAATTTCAAGAATACACCACGTCATAGACGACGATGCGAATAATAAGAATATGAATTGAATAATTGTTCGCTCAACGTATTATCAAATAAATAACTGCAAATTCTGATAATTCAGATTCAATATCGACCACGCACTTAATAGCCGGGTATGCAAATAAATTTCATCGATAATATAACGAGTGTCAAGTTGGTCTGCAGCTTCCTCTCGCCGTCTTTGGAAACTCGTTACATCTGTAAGGAAGTTCGCTCTGTAGTATAGAGTAATTTATTTCACGCCTTTACAAATCGAACGAGCATGGTAGTGCAGCAACAGCAACAGCAACAGCAACAGGAGCAGCTAAGGTAAAGGCACGCGGTTCGGAGTTGCGGACAAGTTTGCACAAATTCTATAAATAGACTAACGCTTCGTTACACCGGTTCGCGGGGTTCGCGTGTCAATGTGCGGACCTGAAGAAACACCTGGACAAGAGTTACCATCGTAGAATTTTTAAAAGAATTTTTTTTTTTTCGTTCATTATTCATTTCGTGTGCGCACGTACAATAACGAGAATCAATTATTGCATCCGTACGTCAACGTGACGAACAATTCGGAAAAAATAAATAAATAAAATATAAAAAAATCGGTTATACTCACTGGGCGACGACCTGCCGGAGGTATAATATAAGGATACCCAAGTGCTATGTTTTCAGCAAAACGCGATCGCACCCAAACATTCCAAGCCCACGCGAAACCAGAGTCCCTATACCTAACTTAACCGAACCCCTAACGCATACCTTTACGGAGTTGCACACACCATCTTACCGACTACAAGGAATAAGTATATTTTCCTCTACTACGAGAGTAAAACTTGGCAATGATTCGATTCGTGTTCGACTAGGTAATAAGGAAATACATCATACGCTAGATCTCTTCATGAATGAGTGCACCGATGAAATAGTATAAAAAAAAAAACTTATTTTCTATAATTCATAGAGCATTTGATTCGCAAACAATCAGCTTTGTTAGCGGATATTATATCGATAGGTATCTTAGTAAGCTGCTGGTTAGTTCGGTATTATTTATTGACGATATGGTGTCCGATGGCGAAAGTAATGGAAGAAAAAAATTAATATCAAAAGAGAAAAGAAAATAATGTCATTAATGTGTTGCAAGAAAATCCTTAGGTCTTTATTCACGTCACGTTAACAAGCAGGTTTCGATAACGCTGTATTGTTTTACTAATGGCCACGGATATACATATATATATATATACCTGCAAACCGTATGTGCATTGGTAGTGCTACTGCAACAGCAGCAACAGCATGCAGCGACGAACAAACGACAGTCTCTTTAAAGTGCTTCACAATGGCAGCGATAACTCTTCGTTGCTTTTCCATGCTCCAAGTTCTTATTCTTGGCTATGTATACGTACTTATAATTTATACTTTGCAGCTACCATTCATAACTAGTCGCTTACCCGTAACGCGACGTCCATAAACCGAGAATTTAACGTAAAAAACAGCGTGGAGACCCGCGTAGAAAAATATTTCCTATGGCTGCAGCAGCACTTTGGATTTGTAGCGATGCCGCGGCGGGAATGAAATATAAAACGAACGAAGAAACAAAATAATAGATATATATTGAAGTTGAATTATAAAAGGTGATTTCGTTTCACGCGGAGGAGTATATTATGGCCTAATTTTAATAAAATGATGACCTCCTTACGTGGTTGGAGCGGCTTAATTTAGAAAGGAATTTTGAACATCCTGAGACAGAGATGAATTCTCACGAATTTAAATAATCAGGCTGTGGAGATGTATAGCATCTGCTTGTATATAAGACTGGGGGAATAGTTCAACGAGTTTATAGGAAAATCCTCTACCTGGGTAAGATCTTAAAGTTGGGAAATGTGACAGCTAAAATGTTCGTCTCTTCGCATCGGTAATTGGGACGCGGCGCTAATAGTTTGGGCAACCAGGCGGTGCGCCCACGACCTGTCAAATCCAAGTCTCGTGTAGATAGAGTCCTGATAACCCGAAGCTCTTCGTAGTCTTCCTGGACTCGAGAACGATACCCTATACGATCACGGCGAGGCGACGCCAATATCCTCCTCGTGTAACCACGTCCTCGAGATAACTTGAACCGATTTGACAGCGGGGATCAATTAGGCGGCGGACATCCTAATTGCGAGATAATTAAAGTCACTTTTTAGCCCCTTACGTGGAGGGCGCATTATTACTATCATTAGCTTTCTTCGTTTTGTTGATTTGTTTTTTTATTCGTCACCGATGCTTCCGGTACACACTCGTGTGCCTGGATCTTCGTTAAGTATGGTTACGATATTCATTATAAAATAGTTGAATGTGTGCGCGATGAGCTGAAGAAAATAAGAACATGGTTTATATTAACTTTTCTTGAATATTAACGATTATTTTCTCGATTCAACGTCGATAATACTCGTTAATAACGACCTTTTGATACAATGTCTACGACTCTAGACGTACTAATGCATCGAACGTGGGCGAGCGTGCGGCCACAACGAGGCGTGAGAGCGAAGTGGTTCTCTAAACTTTTGACTTTAAGCTATTTTCACTGGAAAGAACTTGTAACGGATAACTAGAACCCGGTACTATCCTCGGACCAAGACCATAATGTCGTCGTCAATTTGTATCTGTACTTATATCACCCGCCGCTGCACGCGGCTTAAGGCAAAGCCTCAATTAACTCATATTCTCCACAATAAATATACGTTCGTTATATTCTTTTCTTTTCTCCACTCTTTCTCCCTTGAAGAATGTTTTTTGCCCGAGAACTGTGGAAATACTTCAGTAAATGGTGTTTTTTCACCTAGGATTTTGTCGAATTCGCCCCATGTATGTGCAAAGACTATAAGCTTCGTTTTTTTGTCACCTAGAATTTTGCTCGAATTGCCTTAAATCTTCTAAGCGAGAAAACACCTAGGACTGGAGTTTCTGCACGATTTCAGGTCGATTCGAATGAAATTCTGGGTGAAAAATCACCAGAAATTATAGTCTTTGCTAACAATAAGATTCAAATTATTTCAAAGGATTTCGGGATGTGAGTGAAAAATCACCAGAAATTATAGTCTTTGCTAACAATAAGATTCAAATTATTTCAAAGGATTTCGGGATGTGAGTGAAAAAACAAAGACTATAGTCTTTGCTCATTTTTAAGACAATTTCGAAGGATTTTAAGGTGCAAATACACCAAAGACTATAATCTTTGATAATTTTTCAGGTGATTTCGAAGAATTTTGAAGTGTGAAAACACCAAGGACTATAGCAGTCTTCGCTGATATTTGAGACGATTTCAAAGGATTTCAGGATATGGAAACGCCAAAGATGATAGTATTTGCTGATTTTTAAGAAAACTTCGGAGGTTTTCAGGGTGTGAAATCACCTAAGACTGTAGTTGTTGCTAAGATTTAAACTATTACGAAGGATTTCGGGGTGTAGAAACACCAAAGACGATACTCTGGTAATTTTTAAGACGTTTCCGAAGGATTTCAGGGTGTAAAATCACCAAGGACCATAGTCTTTGTTGATATTTCAGACAATTTCAAAGGATTTCAGTGTGTGGAAACACCGAAGATGATAGTCTTTGCTAATTCTTCAGGTGATTCCGAAGGATTTCTGGGTGTAAAAAGACCGAACGCATTAGTTTGTCAGACGATCCCGACGCATTTGGTGAAAAAACACCAAAGCCTAGGGTTTTGTACATCTTTTGGGCGATTTTGACTTAATTTTTAGTGCAAGAACACCAGAGCCCGTAGTCTTTGCACATTTTTTGGGGCGATTTCGATGAAATTTGAGGTTTAACCGTTTGGCTGCTGACGAGCGCTATCGCGCTCTCCTTATGTTACGCCAAAAATGCGACAAGCGCCTCTTTTTTTAATGCCCAGACTGCGGAGAGAGTAATAATACTGATCAAGAACACCAGAATTTGTGTGTGCGGTCAAGCACCTGGCTTTTGCGGAGCATACGACTTTTAATTATTGTAATTGTTGCAATGAGTGTTTCAAGTTTTTTTCCCATACACGCGCAATTAGTGCCGCAGTTTTGGCATATGTCCGAAAAAATACGTCAGCCGCCCAACGGTTGAAAACAATATAGATTATAGTGTTCGCATAATTTACGGGTGGTTCTATGTTATTCCGGTTGACAAAACACCAAAGACTATAAGTGAACCAGTCAAAGATCGGCCAATCTACGGTGTCGAATCCGCACGTCTTGGATCCTGCGCCTCTGTCAATATAAGGAGATGCGCGAAAGATGGACAACTGAAAATTGCACTGTTCAAAATGTCCATTGCTTTGTGTGTTTTCAGTATCTGTCAGCGTTTCATGAACTGCGCCAGTTGGGGACCCTTTCGTGCGCTGCGGAGCTGTCCAATTACAGCATGTCTCCAAGACGTGGGCACATGTATACGACGTGATATATCAATCTCGTTGACTCGTTACCCAAGCCACACCAAACTCAACAATACCTTCCTACCCTGACCGTATTTACAAACGTCGTGTCTATAGCCTGAACTCTCACAATCAGGATTCTGAAGGACTCCAAAGACTTAGGAGGACTTCGCGCTCTTTCCTCTCGTTGAGTGGAATTTACGGTTAAAACTGCACCACTGTTCAATACTATATAAGTAGAACGCGTTTAATCCAAAAGTTTCATCTTACCTGTCCATCGCCATTGCCATATCTCGTACAACCACAGAGAATTTAAACTTGATACGATATGGTATCATGCACACGCAATATTATGACTAATCTAGTCCTATATAGTTGGGCATTGTTGTAAAAGCTTTTCTGGGAACCCCTAAAGTGACTCGCGGTGATATAATGTATAATATGGGTACCACGGTGCGAAGAACTTCTTACACATCGAGAATATCATGCGAAAACGAATGACTGTACTAGAATTGGACCCGTGATTCATTTCATCAATTGCCGGAGGCATATCCCGACGCAAGAAGAAAAAGAAATTCTCAATGATACAGCTTCTGGTTGCGAAATGGATGGATTTTGGTTCGAAAGTTCGTACGTCGAATGGTTTTAATTAGGTGGTAGTTTGAAGTTCGTGAGCGTGCCAAGAAACGAACTTGAAAATTTGCTATACGGTATAATTAATGCCAATCTTAGAGTTCGTTGAGGTTCAATTACACCGTTTAAGCGAACCCAGCGAGTCATGAGGCGGAGGGACCAATTTTCTCTGTCTTACTCCGTCCTTCGCATTTCTCATTCACATCACTTGACCATCTCCTCATTCTCCTGTCTTTTATATCCTTCTTGTTCCTGCAAGGGATCGCGCTATTGGTTATCAAGAGGTCAGTCGTGACCATTAAATCTTACACACTATACATTATACGATTCCTCTTCGATTTTCCATCCATAAAATTTAATCCCAAATCGATCTCGTGTACACAACATCTGGAGCATTGATTTAATGCTCGTGAAATTAAGAGGAAATAAAGAAAGAGCCTTTCGGCAGAGAGTGAAAGACTCCGGGTACGGTATATCATACTTGTTAGTCATAGGGACGCAATGGGAATTATTACGGCAGAGTATTAAAGAGTTTTTGCCGTGGAAACGGGGATGAGTCAGAGGTAAAAAGTCGATGGTATGCCACGGGTGAGCGAATCGCCATCTCCCACCTAACTTTAACTTGGGAGTAACAGGTGTGAGTTGAATTGTTATGCTCTTCACTTCGGTGGTCAAACGCACCAGAGCCACGTTACCGTTGGTGTTGCCGCTGCTGCGGGACCACGGATAAAATTATACTCAACTTTCTTGAGACGTCACGGAACTGAGGTATACATAACTTATGTATCACAACACAACGAGATGATGCAAATTTCATTTCCTCAAACGCTCCGGCTTTCCAGAATTTCTTTCATAATTAGAAAAACCATTGATTGCCGTAAATTCAATAACTTATCAATTTCACATTGCAGCTGGAAATGGCGTTTATTTTATATCGCACACACGCATCGTATGTCGTTGAAATATGATGATTTGTTACCAGAGTTCTTGGAATAATTCCACGACGAACAGCTTCGAAAGTCCCCTGGGATGAATATAAAGACTGATTGTGAGATAGCATGTATACCTGTATCAATATCGACGTGTATTTTATTGGATACACTTTCTCGATTATAATTAATGGACGTCGTTAAATTTAGAGTGGCTAACGATATTGAATCGAATGCAATAATATTATAGCCTTGTGTTAGAGAGGTGCAGGTTCGGTTTAACTATACGGAAAACAAGTACATAGAATTATCCGTATACGTAACTGGATAAAGTACATACGTATAGGTATGTTGTATGTAACATAATCGAGACAACGCATGAAACCGTGTCGCTTCCTATAGCAAAGACAAAGTATAAGGTTGTGTTTCTGTCACGTTGACAATCTCCTTGGGTCCGTTGATCGGTGCGTGCTGCTGCTGCTGCTGCTGCTGCTGCTGCTGCTACCGCCGCTGTTAGGCTGATTGTGAATGTTACCCGCAGCTGCATTTTATTTATGTACCTAACTCGCCTACCATACAAATCTACATGCGATGATATCAAACTCCCAGATAAGATTCAAACCTGGTACTTATTTATGCATAAAGTTGACTAAAATAAAGATTCATCTCCGATCGGGTAGCATTCGTTATTCCAACAAATAGTATCGGAACACAAATTTCTATGTTTTATTTTTTCCGTAGCAATAAATTATTCTTTTAACAATTAATAGTACACGGTAGAAATCGAGAGCGACATAAAATATCGGACTACTATTCACTGTGTGTTTGCGTCGACGCAGGTTCCTGGGTCTACACAGAGGCGAGGAGAAACATCGACGAGAGGTCTTCTGTAGGTTCGAAATTACTGGGAGAGGAGGTGAAGGTAATGAGGAATGACGTGCGGCAAAGGGCGTGCCTTTCGAGGTCCCACGCGGTCTCTGCCTCGCGGTACACGCATGTAACGTACGTACGTCACGTGCGTGTAAACCGAAGAGGCATCTGCTTTCAGCGTAAAATACCATAGCGGCAGCAGCAGCAGCAACACAACGATGAACTTTCGTCCTGCCTCTTCGGCGAATAAACGCTACTCATGATCAAAGTCATGATGAAGGAAGTTGAGCGTAAGTCAGCGTTAGAGATGCCATAAGCGTAATTATCCATCAAGAGAATCGCGGATGCAGTGAGCGTGGTTGTAACAAAGAATCTTTTGAATTCTTCACTCTAAGGAAATCAAGACGCTGCGGTGCGATAAATATAAATTATCAAACAGAACTCGATGACTGCGCACCGGGAATACCGACGATTCTCATTGTCAGTTGAATCGTAATCACGAGTCTATGCACATTACAATATAAGATTGAGTTGGACGAAAAAAGAGAAAGAGGAAAAAAAAGCTGAAGAATTTCATTGGTTTGTAACAGAACTGAAAGAAAACTGCATGTACCGTACCAATATGATAATAATAAGTTTGTAATCATGGAACTGTTGCGAATTATAAAAAATTTACAACGATATATAAACTGACGACAACACGGTGCGGACATTATAATTAATATTAATTGAAGTAATTTGACTTGTTCAAGCAAGCTCGAAAACCTTCGGAGATGGAGAGTCGCTCATTTGGCGGATGAGTTAACATTTTTATATTCCATGCTTGATTTTCTTAATCCGCTCTGCTTCACGCGTGGCTAATTAATTTTGACTAATTTCAGCTCTACGTATCCCTCGACGTTGTAATACGTACGTACGTATATTCGCTATTATTGAAATTCGTTGTTCACGCGTTCGCATCTAAGGCGTGAATCGAACGGGTCAAATCGTAATCGAGCGCCGGATATACATTATCTAACGTCGCGGACGTCAAGGCGCAAAGTAATAAAACGTAGGTAGGCGCGTAAAATGCGCCGTACACTAGACTACGGCTTTACAAACGAAGTGTGGAGTTATCTCGCGAATCAATATTTTTATATATTTCTATCTGCGTGATATACATATGATAATATATGTACGTTCAGCATGACGAATAATAATATACGCATTTCCATATCTTTGATATTATATCCTGGTATAAGAGAGGCGATTTCTCTCGAAGAAGTAAACCCTGTGCAGTTCGCAGCGGAACATAGGCGTCTATGTTATATCGCATTTTAACTGGCGCATAATTTAACGACCGCGACGCCGATAAGCGCGCGGGAGGCAAATTCAAAATTATTATTATAACCATCATACTGATATAAATAATCGCACTAGAGAACATTTCTCTACGTACGCGTTCTACGATCTATGATCAAATTTATTGTGTCTGTGTATGCACACGTATGTGTATGCGCGAAAGCACCGTACACCGCATATCTAAATTAAGCGTTGACTAATACGACAATATCGGGGGTATTCGCGGACAAGTTCCGTAAATCGATGACTGAAATCGGAATTGGCTCCTGAATTTCCAATCGTTCGTACGGAGATTTGATCTCGTCTTTTTTTCTCGTTTCGTGATCGGACGTCGTTGAGGAGAGCCGAATAATTGCTGCTGGTTTTCATTGAATTATGAAAAACAAAGAAAAGTGTTTCTCGTGTGAATTTCACGAGATATTCCCTCTGGATATTTATTAATGCGATGGAAATGCGGTGTATATTCGTGAGCTTCTCGTAGGTCGGGCGCGTTATAAAACGAGTTACAGCGTCGGGACGCGGAGAAAAATTGGTTTTTCTTGAACGTCTTGCTGGACCAATGGTAAAAGACTGAAGCTGTAACACGGACTCGGTAAACTCCGGTTTTATTCGTGTTAAATCGTACGCCTTCGGTTTACCCCTCAATTCCTCTGAGATCCCCTTGGTTTGCTTTTGCCGCGGCTCGTCAACTCGACAACACAATTCAACACAATTCGAACGTCCCTCGTTTCTTGGCGCACGCAAACTACCGGCTCTCCGCTGCGATTGCGCCAGTTCCATGTGCCAACGTTTAAATTTTTCACGTACTTTTGTTACATACGTATACACACACCCGAGTTATACATACACGCTCACGCACACGTATACGTATACCATAAATAGAGATTATATAAGAAGTAAAATGACAATGAATTGCATTTTCAAATAAACGGGAAAAAATCAATCATTTAATTAAACAAGACAAAAAAAAGGACGAATACGACTTTACTAAAAGTATACAGAAGTGCTGCGATGAACGTTTGCTAGTTCGTCTGCGACAATTGAATCTATTCGTAAAACAATATACAGATCGGTGTGATTAAATATACCAACGAGATAAATAAAATTGCAACAGGTGTGTCATGAGTTTAAACGATCGTAAGAAGTGGATTTTGCATGCGTTTTGTGATAATTATTTGGTGCCGAAGAATATGTTCGAGCAGTTTACACCGCGAGTTTTGTAGTTTTGAAAAAATTGCAACGCGATTGCGCGGAAATAAAATTTGCTATTGCGATAAGCAAGCTGAATATAACCCGGTATGGATCCCAACCCAATGGTGAGTTTTCAAATCCAAAATGAGTATAATTTATTTCGGATAACTCATCCAGTTCGATGACAATTTATTCCGAGCGCTGACTTCAGGTTTGAAAATCTGAGTTTAAGCGTGCCTGTGAAATTGCGCGCTTCACGGTTGAAACGATCGTCATTTGTTGACGCTCGCGAACGGTTGCCATTTCTGTAGCGACAGTTCTGATACTTAATTTTTGAAAGAAAAAAAAGAAACACGAAACCGAGCGAACCTCTACTTGTTGCAATTTCATCCCGATGAAGATTGTTGAACCGCATTCCTTACAATTTACGGATCCAAAGATCAAGGCCACTTCTGTTCTATTCCAAAAATGGTATAATATCAATTAATAACTAGCAAAATCGAACGTGATGAATCAAGAACCGACTCCGTTGGTTTTTGTCCTTCTTTTTTTTTTTCAAACATTTCACGAGCTCTGCAGAACAGCAGCGTGGATACGCTCCGCTAGTTTGCAAGGATATAATTCACGCGATTGTGACTCACGTAGCGTTTCGTATCGGGTATGTATGCGGATACGTATAATTTCGGTGTTTCGCTCGTGTTCGTTTATTATTCTCGTCAACGAAACTCACCCGCGGAATCACCTCGGAATAAGAGCTTTCTATAAAAAACAACAAAAAAAACAGAATAAACCAAAATTTCTTCTTCGACTCGACAGCTCACTTCGCGCGGGACGTACAATTTTTACCGATGATCGAATTACTTACGTTCACATCTATCTGGATGTTGCGTGTAATGAAGAAAGTAATTATTCTCAATACATACGTATACATGTTATACCTATAGTGCTTTATCTCCGGTATTACCTACGTGTGTATATGAATTAATATTGTGCCGTTGCGATGGTTATTGCAATAATTTCTCACGGTATTTTTCTACCTTAGTTGTAACCTGGACGTTAATATATATATAAGTTGTAGATTATATAGAAATATTATAATAACTTAGAGTAGCAGCCTATAAGATTATAGTTTACGAAAGAACTGCGCGCATATAGTGGCATGTGACGGCGAAAACTTGTTTCCTCTTCTCGACACATTTACCATACCACCGGTGTCTATATGAATAATTTCTACATAAATTATCATCTAGTCATATTCTAATTCATATGCGTGGGTAATTTTATTATTGCAGTATTGTAGATTACGATATGTAGAACTCGCTCCATCTGAAACTTGTAAAGGTATTAAAATATCACGCTACCATATGGCATATTATAGGTACATGGGTATTACTATACGCATAGATACAGTTGATGCTGCTGCTGTTGCTGCTGCTGCTGCTGCTTTTAAACGAAGCGAGAAAATTCAACTTCATTTTATCTGTAAGATATATACGTGACGCGGATTCAACGCGTCTCTCAGATAAATTATTGCTTTAATCCTCTCGTGCTATATAAACCTCCAGCTTTTCGAAAACCGTATAAGGTATCTATGTACCGCGATCACTATGTACACCATTTAGAATTTACACAGAATGGTATAAATATACGTTATACCTGTATCTTCCACGTATATCAGTTGATATCCTCGCGCCTATTTTTCCTATCAAGTTACGGCTGGAACCGCACACTCGATACCAAAGGCTTCCGATGACCCCGCCCGCGAATTAATAAGGAATTATGAAAACGATCGGCTCTCCGCAGAGGTGTGGACGAAGGGGTTTTGTTCGTCTGTGCAACGCCTCCCACGCATCTGGACTCAATCAAAGCGCGCGATAAGCAAATCTCGCCTACTCCGAGTTTTCCGTCACATGTACGATGAGCGAATTTTTCGAAAATTGAATCCGTGCATTTCGATGGCACGGATTTGTTTTACAGAAAAACGAAAATTGAGAATACGTATAAAAAGGCAGGTAATCGTGCGTCCCCCGGTGGTCGCAGCCGCTCTTATGGATTTGAATTAAACGAACATAAATAGTTGTGTCCATGTAGTTTCTTCTGTCGCTGGTTCTCAAGCAGCGATAATTTAACGGTCGATAGATCCCGGTGCACAGGTTATAACACACAGGCGTAGGTGAGGGACATTATTATTCAAATTTTTCAAAGAACACGGTAGGATGGGAACGTGGTGCACTGCAGGTATATAATAAGGTACGGGGTATGTAATACGCGCTACAGGAGTACGGGAGAATTAATATCATGAAAATTGATACCATACCGCTGCAGCAGATTAGCTAACGATAGTTTGAACCGGCAGCTACACACAGCTGCTATATAATAGTCGATAGTTATTATACCGAAGCAAAGTTTCCCGTGTTTACATCAAGCTCAAATTTCACTCGTTGATTATATTACGGTATGGTTATAGAATTTTGTATCATCAGACCCACAAATCCGCGACTTATCTGTTTTCGGACGGAGGCGACGTTACAGCGCGATTAATCCTTATGAATTATAAAATTACCGGAGATTAGTACCGGGGATTTATGGGATATATAAAATTCAGATCACAGTATTGTACGGAGCGCGCGACCGCATTTGTATGCTGGGTAACGGCCTTCGTTAGTCGAGAAATAGTTGGAGGGCAATTGAAGTCGGGTTTGCGGAATAGAAATAAAATATAACAGAGTACGGATAGATTCCTCGAGGATGAGCGCCGTGGCGCTTGTAAGAGACGCGAGAATTCCTGGAGCCGCTGCAGTACCTACACCGGGGTATACATACGTATAATAACGTATAGATATACAGGGGGAATAGAATAGTTTCGATCACTGGCGCGCCGAAGCTACACCGGCAATAACATCTCCCGGACTATACCGCGATCCTCGCGACTTTACGATAGATACAACATATACGCGTATAACCGCTGCACGTACAACGAGTTTCTATGTTTCCGCCTTCCCTGGAGATGGTCAACGGCGGCACCGGCGCGACAACCGCGTCCAGGGAACGGCGCCCCGATAAAAAGTTGAAATAACGCGCCAGGTCGGCGGTACGGCGCGTCGCCGACCGCGATTAACAATGGTGATCACGTGTGCCAGAGGCAGCCACCAGTTCCCTTACCGGGGGTTATGGGGGGGTTTTCGAATGGGGGGGGATTCTTCTGACCGAGGCACGCATGAATGAGAGTTTCATTCATGTACATTGTGCACCGCACACCAAGAATACATTGTCGATTCCATCATACGCCCGGGGGGTAACTCTTCGCGTAGTAGCTTCGCCGCCGTCGAATAATCATTGTCCGCCTTACTTACCTCCTCCGTTAACGGACTTTTTGGTCAAATGCCGACCTCGCGTTTCATTCCAACCCGCCAAATTTGGCGATCACTTTTTGCCAAATAATCTTTCATTATTCATGGCGGTGATATCGAGATTCGAAAAACAACGCGAGGAGGTAGGTAGGTAGGTAGGTATACGTACACGAGGACATTTGGACGCGGTGAGATTTTCGCGATGACGGAAACATCGTCGAAAACGAAGAATAGATTTCATATTTCGTAAAAGACGGATGGGATTTGCGTCGTTGATTGAAATACGTACCATAGGGAGCACTTGGCGTTGCAAGTAATATTTTCTCTCCGCGTTCGTCGAGCGGTAAGTATACTCGTGACGAAAAGCGAGACGAGATCTTTGGTGAGATGAAAACATTTGACTCGAAGACGACCCAAGGGGTCTTCGGCGGCCGCGGCGGCGATTCGAAAAACAGACTGACGGTGGAAGGCGACGCGCGCCGCCGCGGGATCTTATAAATCAAGCCTCATTGTGTCACGAGAATCGTGGGAGAGAATCATCGCTTTATGTATCACGAGCTCCACGTGATACACCGACTTCTGTCTGACAATCTGCAGCGAAATTACAATATCTCACCGCGACTTCATCTCGAGATGCACTTGAGACAGTTGGAAAACAACGCGGGTATACGAAGACCGCGACGTGACGAAAAATGTCCAAATTCCGATACATCCAATTACCGAAAATTGAACAGCTTCTTATATGTATATACGATATCGAACAGTAAATGGAATTGTAGATTCCGTTGGGATAAATTGTTTTTTGATGTTTCACAAAAGACGTACGAAACCGCTGGTCTTCGATAACGTGTAATTAGGAGACTTCAATTCCACTTCCTGTTCAAAACAGCTGCGCATTGCGGGGTAATGTTATAAAGTCAAATTTCCTTTATCTGCGTTCAGGTGTCCCGTTGCATGGGAATGAAGGCCGTATTTTGGTAACGAGTATAGTTGAAACTACAGGTGTGGTCTGAATTTTAAAATAGAACAGGTAGCTGCTAATTTGTGCATTGGCTTGCAGACAACAGAATTACGTGACCGTTACATATGTATGATATACATATATGTAGATGGAGTCGCGTCGAGGCTGTTTCCGCGTTATGTAGCAAAAGGATAAAGGAAAAGTAAATATTTACCTATATATATATATATATGTGTATATATATATATCCGATTCTTGCGCAATGCCCCAGATTTTGAAAATCCCACTTTTAAAATATACATGTAGGTAACGCGAATTGGGTCTGAGTTTCCAAATAACAAAACCAGAAAACAAAATCAGTAGTACGAAGTTTGAGGTGATGGAGCAATAATTTGGCCGACATCGTTTTCTCGAAGATGCTATACGACGCGCGCGATGATCACCTATCCTGACGTTTCCACGGTTAAAAATTCTCCGAAGAACGTCAACGCCGTGAGTGAAAGATTTCTTCTTCAATTTTTTCTGTTTTTTTTTTTACTTTTCAAAATATATTATTGTCCACCGACCGTTCGGCCGTGTCGACGCAATAATATTGCGACATTAGGAACCTCTGGGTTGTGGGAACGGAATGTCGGATATATGATGGTCATGTTGTTTTCATTAGCTTAGCTTTGATAAAATTTGAATAAACGTGAAAAGTTGTTCGGCGACTTTGCGTTTAATAAATTTATTTTTATCTTCATTTGAGAAAAAAAAACAAAAAAGCATTTCTCCTTTATTTCTCCCATGCAATTCTGGAACTCGATATCTACGTATGTACGTGACAAACCGCGGGCTTAGACGATACAATCAACGTTATCGCCGTGCGGTTGTATGTAATAATATTTACTGCCCCGGAATGACCTTCTGCAATCAATCAAAATGCCTCTCTATTTTCTGTACCAGCGTATGTACGAACAAATATAAAAAAAGTATCAATTCCACGCGTTTTATCGGAGTCTCGCGGTTCTCCCGCAGTGCTTTCGTAGTTATCGCGTGTCCCACTGACTTCTGGGCTTCCACCAGCAACACTTTTCCTACTTGTTCTCTATCATTCTTAATTAAGACGGCCGGCATGACAATCCCATTTGATTATCTCTACTAGAAATCTCTGGCGCGCCAGCTACCAGATACATACCAACTTCCGTCCGTCCGCGATATTCGAGATGAAATTCATTCATTCGTTCATTCAGTCATTTCATCGCTTCGGGCCACACCGCGCCACCTCGCACCGAGCGAGAGAGAGAAAACAAAGAAAAAAAAAAGAAGGAAAAAAAAAAGAACTCACTCGAACCGGAATAATTACGATCGTTCAAGAAAAATTCGAATCACGAGACTTCTTCTCACATTGAATCTGAAACGAATATATAATTAATCAATCAACCGGTCACTCCGGGTGTCCGTAGATGCAGATGAATTGTATCAGCGCGTTTCGAGAATAGAAAAAAGAATTCATTTCATTTCTCTTATTCAATCGCGGATAACATGTAACTGTACACGTACAATATCATTCCCGACAATTACGTACGGTGGAATGATTACGAATAATCTTGACGATCGTCTCGCACACACACACTGCCGCGTTGTTTTCTATCGCGTAGGGGTCTAAACACGATACGGATAATCGATGTTACGATAGCATTGGAAAGAGCTCGCGATGACGAGCGATTTTTGTTGGGATAAAGGATAAAAATTCTACGCGCGTCATCGGTTCGGATCTCTTTCCGATCGGATGTAGGCTCCTCTCGAATCTTATGGGATCGCGTCCCGGAGGAAAGTCTCGCGCGTATACGTAAATTTTATTTCACTCGATATGTAACGCTCCAATGCTTACAAGTCGCGGAGTGAGTTGCGAGCTAATGCATATTAAATGAGCATCTTATGATACACGCATTAAGTTGAATTCGTCGGACAGGTGAAACTTCATATTTCCCAATACGGGAGTATGGCACTTCTAAGCCATAGATATACATTATCACGGATAGTTTTTCGATCTTAAAACGGGAAAAATTAGGGGAAAAGTGTTTTTGTTTCAAATTACGTCAGGTAGAGGTACTTCGCTAGACAAGTTGTTCGATCGAGGCGATTATTGCGTGCGATATAATACCAGCGCAGCGGTACAGTGGCAGGAAACAGGAAACGGGAAATGTCGTAACGTATAATCGTTCGCGCGTCGTACCGGCGAAAGAAAAAAGAATTTCTAAAAAAATGGATAAATAAAAAAAAAAAAGAAAAAAAAAAGAAAAAAAAAATCGCAGAAAGAGAATGGCGTCTCCGAAGGAAGCGTTTGATAAAAATTTACGAACTTGACTACGCGCGCAAGTGTGCGTGTAATAATATCCGGTAGACGTATCAGGGGTAATGGTAAGAGAAAGCAGTATACATACATATAGCTGACGAAGTTGATATCGGAGAGATTTGCGGGCGTGCGTTAAAATCGTTGAACAAAAAAAAAAAGAGAGACGGGCGCGTAAAGGGTAAATTAAATTACACTGTACGTAGGTACGCCCGAGTTATCGATTGGCAATAATTTTCACGTACGTACCGTTACGGTACGGTATATGGTCTCGGATTGTGTGGCCAGAGTCTCCGATTTGTACGGCAACCGCACTTCTCTTACCCGTGGTTGCGTGGGTGTATTTTCGTATTTTCGTTCCAACCTAATTCAGTAGTTCTAGGGTTACACGATGGCATCCTAAATATAAAATCTAGCGCAGGCTTTGCTATAAAATACACAAATACTCTCCTCTCTACACTCTCCTCGAACCTCCGGTGTATACCAGGCATCCCTTTCATTTTATATACAATGAAGAATCGGTGGCCATCCCCTCAAATATTTCTCCTTCCTTTTCTCTTTGTTTTCTCATTTTCATTTTTATGTCACTTTCGAACTAGACCGTCGTACGTCTGCACGAGAAACAGGATATCTAATTCTAGAATACACCGACTTGAGAATTCTTATTTCCTGTCTTCCATCGGTCGCGCTTATTCACTTTTATGGTAGTGTTGTACGTGAGATAGTTATATAAAGCGGTTTTCGTCTCTGCACTCGATGGATTTAATAATCACTTCCAAGAAAGTCAAATTTATCTTTCCGCCCGATAGAGATTCGCTGAAAAATATAATAAAGCTCGCCGATCTTTCACGCTCTATAACTCGATGTTTCGACTAGAGATAAAACGGGATGAAACATAGATGAAAAATAGCAAACCTCGGTATGTTTATAGTATTTCATCGGTTACGTATATATGTACGTAAGTGTGGACTTTCGACCTGTGGTAATAATAGAATAGTAAGAATGCTTATTTTTAAATTGCAAATATCCTTCAAACGGATCCGAGAATTACGTCGCTTACATAAAATCTGGCACAAGTTTTATGACGTTTCGTGTGTTAGTCAATTTTTTTCCCTATTCTACCCTCGATTCTACCACTGTGTATCACGTGCGCGATTCGAACTGCACTTGCAGCTACGTACCCCAGGTGTTGAAAAATTTGAAGTTTCTACCGAACGGTCGTATTTTTTTTCGTTTCTTTTTTTTTTCTCTTTTTACTCTCTTTCGGAGGTTGTGTGTGGGGTACACGAGCTATTTATAAATTTTTCAACGTTAAATTAGAAACGTTGCACAGTAAAACAAAAGCGTTGGCTCATATCCAGTCAAAACGACGAAGAATTTCATATATTATCTCATCACGACCATGCATTATATCTCTAAACAATCGTTCGGAGTCTGATCGATACGGCGGAATAAAAACGAACATAATCTGAAATGTGATTTATATATATGGAGTCTGTGTGACGGAGGCATTGAGGAAAAAAGAAAGGGTGGAATGAGACGGGAGGACGTTTGGATCGCTGTGCAGATGACAACTGTCATTGAAACTTTGGTCAGGTGTATTATACCTCGGCCTCATGCGACGTCTCCCCCCCTTTTACTCCCTCCCCCCCCCCCCACCCCCCCTTCTCTTACGATTGAGAACATCAATCAATCAGAAAGTAACTGAGCCTCGCGATTGGAGGAGTGATCCTCCTCTTTTCCCAACGTACGGGGGAACCCCCGCGATCGGAACAATCTCCAGGCTCCCACTATCTTTATACCTCCTCGTCCCATACCCGTGAACGCGTCCTTTCCCCGATCTTGACGATCTCCCACGCCGGCTGCAACTCGGTGTATGAGAGACCGGAGCTTACGTTACATTCTATTCGCAAATCGAAGAAACATGGCCGCCGCATATCCAGATTTCAATGTAACGTTCGTTACGTGTCTATACTCATCTACGAATAACGAGGAATTTTTCGAAATTCCGGCCACATAATCCACGACGATATGCACCTGTTTTAAAATGTGATGAAAAACGAGACGCGCGTCTCGCGTTCCGATCGGCGATCGGAAGATATCGGTGAATGAAGGAGAGGAAAAAAAAAAAAAAAAGTCTATTATCGGTAATTGACTCGCGGAGTACGGTACAGGGCGGATATAAAGAGGCGGTAATTAAATCTTGAATAAATGATAACGAGGATTATCATAATCGAGCGCGTACATAAATACGATTAATGAGGAGGAAACTGCAATTCTGCATATATCAGTGCGTTCGAATCATTTTACCGCATTAGAGGATGTGGGGAATATAAAAACAACGGACGCATCTTACCTACATGTAAATTGATCGTAGATAATATCAAGGAGGTAGGATGTACACACGTTGACGAGAAGAAGAATAAAAAAGGAAGATTGTATATCAGATTTCAATACGCAAATATTGAATCGCGGTTGGTTAAAAATCGACATAACCAACTTCCATATAGCTGCTGCAGCGGTCATTAAATTTCAGCAACTTATCACGGAGTTGATGATGATCGCTATGTATTTATTATTATTACAAGAATAATGTAAAACGCGTGGGTGCAGCAGAAAAACGCCGTATAATAAATGTGGGTACCCACAGCGTGCGGGAGGGCAAAACGGTACAAGAAAAACATATATATCTATATATTTTTCTTCTTTTTTTTTTCATCTTTGGAACACCTTTTTACGGCCGATCGAGGCTAACCGCCGCTGCTGCCGCTGCTTACCGAATGCCAAATCAATTCATGCCCAAAATTCTGGCCCACACGGATCTCCGGGGACCTCGCGAGCTTCTGCACGTCACGGCTAAACGAAACTCCGATATAAAATTAACTCGAAATTATAAGACCTACGGTTATTGCATCGCTATTCATGTAGAGTTACCTGCGGTTAGTACGGTTCTTTATTTTCGTCATTTTTAACTATACCTCAACCTCGAGTTCTCCCCCCTTTCACAATCCGGATGCGTTTTGCACTTCTTTCGTCTTTTCCGGCAGGGTTGACACGAACGTCTTCGCTCCGCGAGAATATCATACCATGCAGAAATCTCGCATCGTATATTAACGACATAGGTATAGATATGTACGTATATATATATAATATGTACGAACGCACACTACGTGTAATCGGTCGACCACGGTTACACTACATGTATGTTTCTACTGCTCCGGGATACGAGACTACGCGGAGGCGTATCCACATTATATTCCTTATACGTCAAACCTACCCGCCCACCTTATGTGTCCCAATACCTCGCGCTGCGATATGTCAACAACTGCTTTCCACTCGTACCATTTGATTTTTATCATCAACCGACAGACGCGGCTCTCACCTCAAATCATATGTACGCCTCGATGACAGCCGCTATACCGGCATTGATATATTATTGATAACAATTTTTTCTCGTCCATTTTTTATTTTCATCCTATCGTTATCGACGCGAGATCGATCGCCTACATACGGATCTGATGGAAAATTTTTTACTCCAAAATTCGAGCTCCAAATTAAAGGGGGTACTACGATCGGAACGAGATGCTGGATGCAGCTTAACGTGCACATGATTAGCGTATATCATACATTGGTAATAATATTTCGAACCTCTATGGAACGTCGGTAATTTTAGAGCTTGTTTGGCGCGGGTGCCCAGACGACGTGTCGTACATTATTATTTTTTATTTTTTTTCTCCTTGTTGCAACGTAAACCGTGAACGATTCAGCGGAAAATAAGTCGTAACGCAACTCTTCTGTCGCCAGGAAAACTTTCGGTCCAAAAAATTCACGTACAGAATTGTAAGGATTACGAGAACTTCGGACGTCTGCACACGATCCTCTCGTTACAACCCCGTTCCATAGATAATTCTATTCGAAAATTTGGTGAAGTTGAAGAAATCGTTATCCACAATTTTGGTCTGCCCTATGGGCTAGTTGTGGGGTACGTCTATTATTATAAATATTCTTCGTTCATTGAGAACCTCGTCGAGAAGCGAACGCCACGTTTTATTCAATCAACTGTTTCACCCGTATACTTCGGATCCTGGAAGAAAAATTGAGAATTTGGAACGCCGTCGATTCGACGAATGCGCGCGGGGTGGATATATAACTTTTGTAAGTTGATACCTGGATTCGGTTTTGTTGAGTCTGGGCTAACGGGTGATCGTTTGTCTTTTTTTCTTGTCGGTGAAAAGATTAATTCCATTTCTGTGGCGCGAGAATAGGTACATATCGGTCTGTATAAAAAGTTAGGTATATAATGGCGCCTGCGCGATATGTGCGGGTTTTAAAATATACCGAGCGCGTTTCTCAGTCGCATCTCCGTCCTTTGGAATACAAGCTATGCAAAGTTAAGTTCCCTCCCGCTATTACCCGAACACCTCTGCGACGGCGCACCTCCCGATATGGGGCAATCTCGAATTTCCAACCGCCCAAATTGAGAATGTTACTCCCGCACCTCGCACCAGCGCCGCGACGTCGGGCGTCGTCGTGACGCCTAAAGACAGGGTTGGTGGTCGCGCGCCCCAGAGTCGAACAGTGCCAAAAGTGCTTCAAAAGACCACGGTCTAAAATCACTTTGTTGCTCTTAGGAAAACACCCCACGTGTCTTTCGTATTTGTACGCGCCTGCGCGCCAAGGTTTTTATTACAAATTTTTCCGCCACCCCCCTCCTTTGCCACCCCTCCCCCCCGAAAAAATAAGGAAAATTTAAGGAAACTTGCGCGATATGATCGCTCGGTGGCACCTCGCTGAATAAAATCAACCAACCCTTGATGGATACGCGGATAAAATTTATCTGTAAAACAAAACCAATAATGATATTATTCATCGATTAAACGAAAGGAAAATAATTATAGAGAAAGGAAGAGATATACGGAGAGAAATAAAAGATACGCTTTTTTACACAGTATATGTAACGAATACTTTATTTACACCCGTTCTGTGATAATCATGTTATAATATACCATGATGGTGCTTTAAATCTACGATAAATCAATTTATATTATACAAACATATATTTATATATATATATATCTGACTAGACAAATGTTGAATAATTATCGGTGTATATAATAATTGATATAAAATGAATAAAAAATCGCGTTAATCCGTCGTAATTATTTTATTTATACTGCACAATAAATAATTGATAAAAGTGACAACAGATCGTGTACATGTTGCCTGAAAGCAATTTTCCTATATCAGGTAAGCCAATGGTATGGTCCCCTAATTAAACGAGGTTTTAATTATAAAAGATAGGCGAAAAAAAATGGAATTCAACGTTTTATCTAGTCTTGCAACTTGTTGGTACCTAACAAACTTGTGTACGGTGTACACCTCGTTGACGTCGGCCCTAATGACCGCTGCTTAATTTAGACTCGAGATTCACGCTGGAGATTATGATAATTAATTTAGTCCCTAATAACCCTTGTCTGTTATTATTATTTGCGCTATCTTGATTTCCGTGGTCAGGGTTCTCACCGGAAATTGTAACTCATCTCTCTTTTACCAGTTCGTATTATTTTTCTACCCAATTCTTATTCGATTACTATTATCTGGGCACGCGACTTATTCTCAGTTTTCACGATCTCACTTTCTTGATTTCTTACATTCTACAATCGAATTTGGTAGAATTGGATTTTTTTTTTCTCGGTTCTCTTTACCCAAATTTAGTTTCCACCCACGGTCAACTTTTCAATCTGACCGCGATCTGTACCAGATCGATTTACAATTGATCAAGTACTTGACACTTGACGACGATCGTATTTTATCGATTTCTATATAAATCGGCTGATTCGTTTTCGTGGCATAGTTACGCTGGCGCTGCGTGTAATATGAATCGCGTTAATCAAAGCCGGTGGTTAATTCCTTGTAGATTATATACCGTGCGAGAAACAGCAATAGATTTGTAAGGATCATCATCATAATTCCAAATATGGAGTGAGAAATTTGAGAGAGCCGAAAATAGTGGCGCTACGCCAAGCACTAAAAATAGCCAAAAAATAAATTGTAGTTACGTGCGCCTGCATCATTCCGGCTGTATCATTCTATAATCGGGACTTAATGAGCAGCGGGGTCAGTCGGATGGACTCGACGTCGAGTTATTACCGTAAAAAGAAAAAGCCGAAGAACGAGACGAAGGAGAAAAAGAAGTGGAAGAAGGAGAAGAAGGAAACGAAGAAGAGATATGGGTGATGCGAACCAAAGAATCGCCTCCGACTCGCGGTTTTCCAGATTCCAATTCAATTCCGCCTCGCCTCGCTGCTCTCATTGTTGATTGCTGCAATCTACATCTACTTTGCTTGCAGTTTACCGCGGCTCAGTATATAAGTTAACTTCAGTACTGGTAGGCAGCTTGTCAATCCGTCTCGAAACGTATAGTTGCAGCATTTGATGTTACTTTGAACTTTAGACGTGTGTTCACAATTCATTAGTCGCTATTTATAGTTGAGAATGGACATTGGCTATCAATTTGATCGACAATCACGTGATTCAATTGTTGATAGTATGAATAGTGGTCACTTTCAACTATGTATCTGATGTATACCTGTTTGCACATTCGGGAAATTATTTTCAGACACAACCCGCGCGCGGTCCTCTTTCAATGAATTTTCTCCGATCGACCGCACCTCCCTCGTTGAACGGAAACTTCATCTTATCCCAATTTTCGAAATGCTTTTTTTCCATACCGTAAGAAAAAAGGATCGATTCGTCAGCCAACGAACCCACGTAATTCAGGCCCGTGGATGATCGTAAAAAAATCTCACGAAGCTGAATCAGAACGAACGATGAATCTGTAACAATTTTTAGCCGGAATTAGGGTAGTTATGCGTCGCGGATGAAACCCGATCGAGAAAGCCCAATTAAGGCGGAGAAGTTGCGGGTGAGCTGCAGGTTCTTGGGCACGCGCATGTTTCGTTTCGCTATAGTAGTCGGAGTAAGAAGAAGAAGAAGAAGAAGAATACGAAGAAGAAGAAGAAGAAGAAAGAGGAGGATAATGGTGGCGGCTTACGCAGAACTTTGTGTGGCCGGGCTATTTCCGAACGAGAATATTTTTATCCATCAAGAGCTGTGACGGAGGCTGCATAGTGGCGGTAATGCCTTCTTCCTTCGTGCCACTAAACGCATATACAAATTGATTTCTTTTTTTGTAATATTTGTTTTTTTTTTTCCCCTCTTATCCCCTTCTTTCGGTCATGTATAAGTACCCCGATCTCCGGTTAGACAGCTCGTGTACCTCGTGTTATTGTATTCCTTTTATGAAATTCCGCGTTGCTTTCCGCGCGTCTTATTTTACGTGCGGACCGAACCGCACAATGGAATGACAAATCGTGGCCCTCTTCCAGACAGGCGGGGGTCCGCTGTGAAACTCCATGAGGGATTACACGCTGCCATAATCCACGCTAATCCGGATTAATTAGTCTACGAATGCGTAATCCTTAATGGGCTTGACGGCTGAGCTTTCCAAACAGCTGTCTTTAACGATAACTCTGAGCTTACACCGTACTCAAGGGGGTCTCTTACCCAGAGAAAAATAAGTAAATACGAAAATCGTACAGCAATAAAAGTGAGGATAAATCAGAAAATATGGAGAAAAATAACGTTTTTTTGGAAAGAGATGTACCTCTTGAAGCCTATAGAAATTCTCTTCATTATTCAGTACGCGTTGCTTGCGGCGTTGGTGTCTACCTTATACATATACCTTTACCCACACGAATTTACGGATCTGCTAGTCGATATGGCGCAATTCTTAATTACCAACCTGTTGCTGGAGGCTCTTCTAGAACGTGGGCATTGATTTAACTTCTTCAAGTCACGACACAGTTTCTCAAACCGTCTCCTCCGAAATTCCGAGTCGTATCCGAACAGTCGCGAAGGATTGAATCGATATATCTTGTGCGAATGACATAAAGTGCGTAATTCAAGGTTGGTGGATCGAAAAATATCTCTCTCTCTCTCCTGTTTCAGGGGGCATTATGCAGACCGAGGAAGTCGTCCCTCGAGCAACGTCTGCGGGGATAGACACGGGCACCCCAACCGAGGAAATATCCCACCAGCAAACGCAGCTCCAGCATCAGTTGCACCATCAACTTCCTCAGCTGCAGCATCTTCCGAGTCCTCTGGAGTCGTTGATAACTCATATGGCGGTGAAACAGGAACCACAGGAAGAAGAGGACCGGGAGCAGGTCAGGACTTCTCCTAGGTGAGTGGAGAGCGAAAATCTGGCGTGAAACTCTGAACCGGAGTTTTTCTCGCTCCTCGATGGCGGCGCCCGTTGCCAACTTGCGTTATACGGTTTCGCTTTTAACGAGTCAACGAATAGTCCGCAGGCAGAGACGCATGTCGTTCAAAGCGGCTTGCCAAACGGGGGGCAGGGGCAAGTCCAGATCCAGGCCCAGGCGATGATGGGGAGAACGGAGGGACTGCAACCCGCCCAGGATACCTCTGGCAGGGCGAGGCCCAGGTGAGATTGCTCGCTTTCATTCTTGCCTTGGCGCACGCTGATTGATTCGACCGGTTCGATCCGGTATCACGTGACTCTACCACTCCATTGGACAACCGGTTGTTTACCCAGCTTTCCTAGTCCCTTCGCGCCGTTCTTCGATTCCTTTATTTCTCTCGAACGATGTCGAACGAATCATATAATTACCCCGTTTGATGGTAAAAAAAAAACAAAAAAAAACAGAAACGAAAAAACACCGGAGACCGCGTACTCTTCGTTGATCGCGCGTCGATTCAACTCGCGGAGACCTCGGGACGGAGAGAAAAAAAAAACAAAAAAAAACTTCAATTTCCTTCATGCCGCTCATTCTGTTGAGGGGAAAAAAAAAAACAAAAAAAAAATTATTTAACTTGCAGTCGCGGACGTAGGAAGTCGAGGTGGAAGCTCAAGTTCCATCATCAAGCTTTGCCGCCTGAGTACCTTGATCATTACGAAGCTGCGTTGGCTCAGGAAGCCTTGAATTCGCCCCCTACGCCCGTCCAGGAAACGATGGCCCCGAGTCCCGCGCCAACTACGTCAACGTCGACGCCCAGCCCCATAGCCGACGTTCACGGCTGGCTGCAGCGGATCGCCGCGATGCAGCAGGAACTTTGTCCCCCGGTGACGACTCAAAACTCTGTTCCACCGAGTCCGCAAACACCCAATTACAGGCGTTCGGTTATCACCTCGACCCCCAACGCGCATCCTCATCCTCCGCATCACCATCACCATTCTCATTCTCACTCGCAGTCCCATCATCATCCACTTCAACAAGCGCAGCCCGCTCCCAGACCCCCGATGAAATACTCGGATCTTCCCTACATGGGGGAGATAACATTGGACAACAGTAAGCCGAGGAGAGGAAGGAAGCCGAAGAAAGCCGACATCTGTCACCTGATCTACAAGAATTACGGGACGATACTACCTGGTACACCCGGGCTCGAGGAACGGAAGCAGTTGAACAGTCCGAGAATAAAAATTGAGAACAAGGAGCAACCGGCGCAAGTGTCTTTTCAACGTACGGATATTCAGAACAGGATCAGTAGTCTTTTGGAAAAGCGACTGACCCAAGAATCTAGAAGAAATCACTCCGTTAGCGATAATCAAAAGATATCGGAGCAAGAGGAACCCCTGAATCTGTGTATCCGAGACCTGAATCAGCTGAAAATACGGCTGTTGAGAAAACATGGTAACGTTTACGAGTCTGGTCAGGTGAAGAGCGAAGGCTCCAGCGACGGAGAGGAGGTCGAATGTCTCGGCGCTACCACTCCGGTCGAGGGTGGAGAGAATCTCCGATCGATCGACGTATCGAATAACAACAACAACAACATCAATATCAATAACAATAACAACAATTTAAACGAATCGGTGATCGGTCCCAACCCGGGTTTCGTTTATTGGCCGAACGGCGGAGTATTCATCCATCCGATGGCTCTGCAGTCGCAATTTTTGTACTACCAAAAAATGGCACAGAACGGGAACAACCCCGGTCTTCCTCCCGGTTCGGATCATCCGACCGTAAAGGAGCAGAAGATCGTACCCAACTCGATCTACTCGATGCTCGCGGAACGCAAATCACCCGCACCGACTCCACCAACCCCCGTTCACACCGCGTCTACGCCCGCGCCTCCCCCACCTACGCCGCCGACTGTTCAACAAACCGTTGCCACAACACCCGCGGAATCGCCGAGACCGAAGAGAAGCGGACCGGGAGGAAGTCACGGTCAACCGACGAAGAGAAAAAGATCGGCGATATTCATACCGCCGATGCCGACGGAGAACAACAATAATCCAGCGACCGAAGTCAGCATTTGTAAGTTCAAGTTTACCGGGGGAGCCAAGCCGAGTCTTCAGGAGAAGAAAAGCCTCTCGGTTGATTCGGGAGGGAATTTCCGCTACTACAGCGGCACAGGTGACAAAAGTATGAGGGGATACGAATTCTTTCCGAGGGAAGCTCTTCAGCAACCGGCGGGCCAGGCGGGATCTTCCGCTGGTGCATTTTTGAACGCCGCCGGTGAAAGGATCCCGCCACCCAGTCAGCGTCCGGGAGTCGCAACCCCTGAGGACGGTAGGAGAAAAAGAAAAACTAGGAAATCTTTGCAGAGAGAGAAACTGGAGCAAACTTTCAAAGAAAAAGGATTTCTCATTCAGACGCAGCAGCTAGAATCTGCCGAAGGAGCGACTTACTGCAAGTTTAGACAACTGAGGAAGTTCACGAGGTATTTATTCAGGAGTTGGAAGGACTATTTGCCCGGCAATGTTAGAGAACTTACCGGAGCGGAGGGAGAACAGGAAGTTGAAGGTGAAGGAGACAGGGAATCCCCGATCATTGGAGCGCACGGGGTTCCTGGCGGTATAGTTGAACTACCCCCTGCAATTTTGGACGAGCCTCAATCCCTGCCACAATCCTTGCCACTCACTTGAAAGGTGCGGAGAATTTGAGGATTTTTTGTTATCGGCGGAAAAAAGCCTGCAGATGACCGGCAGCTGTTTATTTTATTTTTTTTTTATTTTTATTGCATTACTCGAAACGAGGTACGTCCCATTACAGAATACGAAATTTGGAATACTATTTTCCTTCGCTGTCGTTTAATCTTGACGGTCTGCCAAAAGTGAGAAATACTTAACACCAGCTTTTAGCTGTCGTACAAAGTACGTTTTATTTATTTAATTATTCTTAATTATCGTATCTTATTTTTTCCGTTCTCCGTGAATACGTGCAGCTGTTCGGAGATCGGTCGATGTAGGAATGTCGTATGATAGGTTGACAGACAGATAGCTCCAGGTTACTTCTTAGCCCATAGTGCATTTAATGAAAGTGAAACTAATACCCTGTACATACACATAAATACATACATGAATTTTTTTTTACATGCATTATGCATCTTATAGGCTGCGGAACGCGAGATGTAACGGCTTGCGTAAGAGAAAGGAGTACGTGCGAAATGAAGTGAGGCGAATTGTTTTATTTTTTGTTTTTATAATTATTATTCAAAGTTAAAAAAACTGCTGCTGCTGCTGCTGACGCTGCGGGCTGATCAACTTAAAAAAAAAGCTCGAAGGCAGCCATTGCCAGATATTAAAACTCAGCTACGACTGAAACGTAGCCTTGTGCCAAAGATAGGAGACTCAAATGAATACATGACATGTGTAATTAGGTATACATACGACGCGATGCAAGTAAAATTCTCCGATGACAGAAGGGAGAAGAAAATAAAAAAAAAAAAGAAGAAAAATAAGAAGTCAAAGGAATGAATAATCATGTTGATAATTGAAGGAAAAGTTAAATGTCATTTATTATACAGTACGACCCGAAATATGTTGTTTTTGTCAATTTTTATTTACACACAATGATTTGTAGCTGAAAAATTTTGACTTCGACATTGAGTCGTTACTGAGGTGCGAAGAGAGAGAAAGCGAGTTTTAAATGCATTTGTTAGAATGAAGAGTGAGATTGAATTTAATTAATTTCGTTGTTGTATGATATCTTTTTTTTGTAAATTATGTTAATTATTTAATACCGTCTAACGAAATCTAGTCTTATTTATACTCTTGTTGACTCAAAATATGTTTTATTATATCGTCATTACACATACTTTTTATCATTACATATTATTACCGACTTATATATTATACGGAGGTTAACCTCGCGCTTTTGAACTTTTCTCAAAAATTTTCAACTCCGTTTATTTTTTATTTTGCAAACAGAGAAAATTAACAATAAAATTCTGAAAAAATTCAACGATCAAGTTGAAATGTACGAGTATTTTTTATGACCCGTCCGTTATACATAGGTACATGTAAATACTACATATGTATATTATGTTAAATAATAATTATTACAGCGCGAGGCTAATATTCTGATGTAATCTTGCCACGCTGCGATACATACTAATTAAGAGAACAAATAAATAAATCAATAAACAATTAAACAAATGGAAAAAAACAGATGAACATGTTGTTATACTATCGGACGTAGAAAGCAGATCACAGAATATACATATATTATAAATAACATACCGTCCCACACCGATATATGAATATAAAAAAAAAAAAAAATCTCCGAGTGCTATACAGCACTGTGTCATCGTCCTATTATCCTTCTATAATATCTATTATGCTCATCATCGTATATGAATACATATTCTATTGTTGTAAAGAGATCGTAATTGTTTATAATAGCCGATAATAAATAAACAAAATAAGTAAATGAGTAGATAATAAAAAAAGTGGAAGAAGAAAATGAAAAAATAAATATATTGTTATATTAATAGTTAAACGTTAAAATGCGGTGATGATTATATGCATTAATATTTTTCTTGCACCTCTATAAATAACAATGCATAGGTAAATGAATATAATAGCTATACATTTATTCCTTTATCCCCGTAACTCCTACACTTCCTTCATCACAGTTTTTCAATGGACCGAGAGCTATAGTCGCGCAGCAGCCACCGCACCACCACCTTTTATCTATTCTAGAGATGGAAGTTGTGCAAGTTATGGAATGATTGCCGGTGCTATGCGTGGGACGCGGGGAACTCTCGACTCTGCGCTGTGTACCAGTGTCTGGTAAATATTACTGTTATTGTTATTATTATTATAATTATCATTATTATCATAATCATCATTACCATTGTTGTTATTATTGTTATTCAATATTCCAATTGCAACACCTTCTTATTACAGGTTTACCTATCAGGGACGTACCAGCTAGACATACATACGTATCGTTATAGGTAATAGTTGGTTTTTTTTTTTACAGGATTATGTGTTATATATATATATATATGTATTTCATACTAGACGAATAGAAACTTAAAGTTAATTATGACATTCCACATAGTTGTATGTAATACAAGATCGATAGAAGCTAGAGATAACTGTGTAATTATTTCATCATTGATCAAAGTGCACGCCAATCGGTACAATTCTAACAGCTATAGTCAGGCGATCGAAATCGTTTATGCAACAGCTTCAAAGTTGGAACAAAGTTTTGATTTGTATCAGACGTTGTATACTTTTGTTCGACACGTTCCGGATCGTCTGCCGTAGCCACGGACGAGGACTCGGAATGAAAATCTGGTCCCGATCGTTGATGTACTTCATAATCGTCACGCATTCGTAAAGGTATAGCGATTAAATTATAATTGACTATGAACTTGTTTGTGTATGTAAAACTCGCGGTATATATACTTATAAAATATCTATCGATCGCGATCGTGACGTTGCGAGATTTTTAACGCGTTCGAAAGTCAAAAGAAAATGAATAATAAAATAATAACGAATGGATTAGAGAAAAGAAAAAAGAAAATAGATGGGACGAGATATCGGATCGCATGATGTGCCGTAGATACAATACACGAAGAAACGGTAAGAGATGGGAACGCCGGTTTTAAATTACATAGCGAAGAAAAGGAGGATCGATTTCTATCGGAACCGTCTATTAGACCTTTAGAGATTCGGTGTATAGTATAATTAAGCGTTTTACACGCGCTCTTTTGGTTCCATTGATGCTCACCGGCCAATATAGTCGGCTAGGTACCTATACCTAAGTTAAAGTTGCCGCTGCAGTCGTGCCGTGACTCCAAACGCACCCGGTGCGTAAAGGGCTCCCCATTCATGCATACGCCCATTCACTCACGCACCTTCTCTCGCTCACCTTGACGGGTTTTTATCCCTTCCACACCGAGTCCCATCCAAGAGTTCACTTCGACGCGACACGCCGCAATGCGGTGACGGTGAAATTAGGAATACCATTTTTTTGGAGTCCGTGAACCCAAAATTACACTTACCCCTTGTTCTTTTTTTTTTTTGTTCTCTTTTTCGAGGTAAAAAATTTCGATTTATCGAATTTTTCATCGGCAATCCAGTTTTCGTATTGATTCAAGGATCAAAATCCGCGTGTAGGGTGTGGACGAAACATAATTATATTTCATTCGCTGCAGAAGGATCGCGATGAGGATATTTTATTTTCACGTATATGTGTAGACATATGAAACGTGTAGGTATAGTCAGTCGGTCCTTTTGCCCTTTTATTTTCTTTTGTTTTTTTCTTTTTTTTTTTTTCACTTTTTCACCGGGTATTCGTTGAGTCGTTGAGAGCCGCGCGCGGGCTCCGCGTGCGTATGTATGTACAATGACTGCAGGTTTCCTAATACGGCTTCGGCAAGGAGTTGTGTAGTCAGAAAAAAGAGGAATTTTGGCGACCAGGACCTCGGAGGGCCTGGCAGGGCCTGGGAAGTTGAAACGACGCGTTATAGAGTAGACTATATAAATACATGCTTGAGAAAAATATTTCGTCAATTTTATTTTATTATATTTTGTTGTTTTTGCAAAATAATAATTCAAAGCGATCGCTCGCGTCCGCGACGCGGTTCGCAGCGTATAGGTATGCACATACAAACGAGTGTTTTATACACCTATACCGACGCAAGTTTTATAGAAAATATCTCTTTATATAATAATGGTATATCTAAGCCGTCAATTTACCGTTCGATAGAATCGTTCCAATACCGTAATTAAAATTGCACGCTGTATAATTAATTCGCCTTTATATACCTCTAAGTAGGTACATAGGTATCCGCAGTACGCGGGCATGGTTCGATTCAGAGATATCCATATAGATAACCATCGCCCTCTCCAACATTATACAGCATTCTCTAAGACCAACGTCATTTAGAAAGACAGAAAGGAAATAATAATACATTTTCTCGTTCGTTATAATTCACCACTGTATGTATATATCTATATACCTATATACATTTTTTACAAAAGATATAATATCAAAAATTATGGAGCGACGCGTTAAATAAATCTATTCAACATACGTGTAGGTACACGTATGTACGTACGTACGTATGTACTACGTACGGGGTACGCGCGCATAAGTTATAATAAATTTGAACCGCGTCCGAGTGCAGCGCTGCAAAATCGATACGCTCTGCAAAAATTTTTACATCGGCTCGAGCACCGCGCGGTGTTCTTTTTTGTTATTCTTTTTGTTTTTTTTCTCTTTTTTGGTTCTTGTTCTCAGCGATTCCTTTTTGCTTTTCATATAGAAGCTCCGTTGAATCGGATGAAATATATCAACGCCTCTGGAGAACCTTGTAGAAAATATTAAAATGGTTTCCTGAACTCGAACGGGGAAGATTCGCGCGCCGCGGCATCACACGATATACATACATATATACGCTTGTATAACTGCATCGCAGCATCGGCAGCAGCTTTTATAGCACATAGTGCGAAGAAACGAGCAAACAGGATCGTCGAGAGACGCTATCGGGATGAGGAGGACAGGCGGAATAAGAAGGTGGAACAGACGTAGGGTCGCGAACCACGTTGGACAGGTTCGTCGGTGAAAAACTTCAATTTGTCTCGCGCTTCGAGTATCGCGATACCAAGATCTTAGCCCTCTGCACATTCTACAAACGACGACGATCGTAGGCCAGCCTTGTACTTACGCTGCGATCGGACATTATCCTCAAACTGCCAAGGGAATAAAAAACACTTCTTTTAGGAAAGGAATTTAAAAAACGATTTCTTGCGTCTCCCGCCGCAAATAGTATGATAAAAAAAAAAAAAAACAATCAAATAATTCAAACGACTGAATCGATCGGGGGAAAAGAAGAATTTACCAGTCTATTAATCGAGCCAATGCATAAGGTATATTTTCTTCGCAATTTATATCGTGATAAATTCCCTACCATAGCCGCATACAACGGTTTCGTCACGTAAGTTCATTTGCATAACTAATTGTCGACTCGTATATAATTCTTATACGCTACGAGCGCTAACATACTGTGCAATTAACGACTTTGGTGTACACAAATAGGATAAATATACGCGTGTGGGATTATATCTCTTCTTGTTTCTACGTTTGAAATAAATTTAATTATTTTATTGGTTTAAATGTTCGTTTCGTTTCGCGCCAGTTTTGCACCAGTACCTTTCATCTGTCTTTGATTCGTTTCTTTTTTCTGTGATCCACGAAGAATGGAGATTTTTGATTTTGTCGATCGAGCTGGAAGCTCGAGCTCCTGGACGATTGATATGGCAAATGAGTACAATATACCTACCTACCGCGGTGAATGATTGTGCGGGGTAAAAGAGGGAGTGAGATTAAACCGAGGCAACTTAACATAACGTGATTCGATTGGAACTGACGTTCATTACAATGAATGGCCGCCGACAAACGATATTCTATTCGAAGAAGACGCTCGATCTCTCCGCACGATTATCGGCGTATCGATCCCGAACCTCTGCAGCTTCTTCCCCCGCCTTTTCCATCCCGATCCAAGTCTCCGTTGTTTGTTCTACGCTCACCCCCAACTGAATCCATATTTTCTTTCTCTGTCTTCTTCTACTAAACACACGCACGTATGGTCCGACGTAACAATCCCTTCAACGAGTTACGATCAGAAAATATTTGCAGAGGGCATTGGCAGGGACGATCGATCGTTGCTGTAATTTCAACCGATTACTCCGTAATAAGGATTCTTCCTAGTTCATTGCCACTGATTATAAAGTGCAAATTTATCCCCCTGGATCTACGGGTGGATATATAATATACCGGTAATACTGTATATGTGGTTCGCTCGCAGTTACTGGCGTCTGTCGTAAAAACGACTTAGTGAATGAACTCGAACGGGTATATATCGCGATAAAAAAAGCTATGTACGTAATATATATACTTATTTTATTTTATTTTATTTTATTTTATTTCATTTCATTTCAATCTTTTTATACCGTAGCAGCGAGTAAACTGGAATTGACACAATGCGTACGGAATACGTGATCATTTCTAGGCAACGTGTACGCGACTATTCCGCGTTCATTTCATCGTAACAACTAAGACATGCGACGATAAAAAAAGAAGAATATAATGGGGGTTGGCAAAGAGGGGGGGGGGGGGGGGGGGGTGATAAACGTATACGAACTCAGGTTTATTATCCTCTCGCTAAAAAAGTGAAACAAGATTAAGGTGCGGAGCTGCAGCGGTCAACCTCAGCTGAAACCTATCATAATAAAATAAATGAACTCTGATAAATCAGAGTAGTAGGACGTTAAGTTCAACGAGTATAGGTATACGTATGTAAGCCTTTCCGTCGATTGTTTAGAAAAATTATTACCGCTAATTGACGCGAGGCTGTCTGTTTTTTTTTTTTTTTTTGGCATCCAATACACATCGGCGCGCCGAAGTCAAAATATTGAGGGGTGGTTGAGAAGAGATGGAAGAAGAAGAAAAGGAGACGAAAAAAAGTAAAGAACACAAGAGGAAGAATAAAAAAGTAAGAGAAGAAAGAGACGCCACCGGAAGGCATCATTCTCGAGCGGCGTTTTAATCGAAGAAACCGGAATCCGTTCGCGGCGCGCGCCTCGACTAACAATAAGAATTCCCCGTTCCAGCTCCTCCTCTTCAACCTCCTGCGGTATCATCTCCGGTATAGCGAGGTATATAATACGATCGTCTTTCTCTCCCCGAAAGACAGGGGGCAACAGGCTGGTGGACTCCGTACAACCGACCACCGCGACATTCATCAATGGATCCCGATTCCGCGCAACATATATAAATACATACCGGCGTATACATGGGTACGTATGTACACCACGTATCTCCGATTCTCCTCCGGTAGTTCCTCGGGCTCCTTCGTTGATTAATTAAATGCAATTAAGGCGTGTCTCCTTGCACAGCATTCCATTTCTTGTTCAGTTTTGTACGCGATCGCACGCGCGCCCCTCCGTTCTTTTATTCCTTAACGTTCATATATACACGCGATAGTTACGTATGTTATTTTATTTCCTCCTCCACCCCCAACAAAGACGATCCGATCCTCCGCCGTCGACGAACCGATCGAATAACGATGATCTTCTGACTTTTTTCTCGATTGTCGAATATTTCACTTTTTTTTTCAAACCCGTCTTAGCGGCGCGTCGCGTTGCTATTGCTATTTTTATTGTCGTTATACCTCTTCCCTCGCCACCGCCAACGCCATGTTGTACATCGGTGCAGTTTGCAATCGTCCTATTGATTTACGATCTACGTATACTGCGAAAGATTCGTATATACGTACGTAATAGGCACGTGTGCCACGGGATGAATCGGTTATTAGAGGTATAATACTGTAGGAAAAGTGTAGGAAGATTTTAACGACGCGAGCTTCGCGATCACTTAGCACGTGGATGTGGTTGTGTAAGAATATTGAATATTTCGAGAAAGGTAATTCCCCATTATAATTTTAAGAGTGATAATCGAATCATTAAATACGTGGGCGTTTCAATGAAGTTTCATTGAATATTATCCCATGCAGAGAAAAAGTAAAATATGGAAAATTAAGAAAAATTATTTGAAGATTATACACATACACATAGGTATATGTATACATATATCATGTGCGTATACTTTACCATTATCGATATTGTTTTAATTACGTGGAGTAAATCATAGTCATTACAAATAGAGACTCGGTAAATTAATCGTTTGATGTTAATTGTAACCACTTTCCGATAATTTACAGGCAAATAACCTGCGGGCAATAGTTTTATATTGGTCCACTGATATTATTATCGTCGAGGTATAAGAAAAGGTTGTCTGCGAATTGATCAATCATTTTCATCGATTTGTTAAATATTTTACAGTAATAATGGAGTAACGAGTAATAGCAGGTTTAAGTACCGATCGCTATTTCTTAAACGCTTTATTACTTATTTTCTCGTAGGTACAACTCGAGCCCGATACACATCCCTTCGCGATATGGTCGCATACTTGTAACATTGGTAGAATTATTTGTTGCCCGCAGAGCTAGATGAATTTAATGGTTTACTCGAGAGTATAGAGAGAATTGACGAGGCGTAGAGTTACCTGAATAACTCGATGCGGATTATTCAATTATTTCGATCGAAGAGCAACGAGTCCGTGTATTACACGCGCATAATGATAAGCATAATCATTGCGTGGGCGAGGATTTAACTGGTGCATTTAGAAACGTCAGCCCTGAAGACAGCCGATGATTGGACGCTTCGCGACGATGACTATTCCCTGACAAATTCAACTTACGAACTTGGTATTGTACTTGGAAACTGCTATGGAGCTCTACAAGCGGTACGGTAGGTACAGAAGTTCTTTCATGCGGGTGTCATCGCTTAGCGTCTTCAGCTCCTATTATTATTCTCTTCTCCTCTTTATCTCATACCGTTTGTGAATTGTTAGCTCAAGCTACACGTGGGCTCAGCGGGAGTCTAAAGTTTTGACGTGACCTGCGACCCTGTTCGGCGTTACAATGAGAATTGTCAAGAGAAATATGATGTGTGAAACGTTCATTAATAACGAGAACGGTTGAACCGAGAAACTTAAGAAGCTTGACTCGGAACGATTGAATTGTTTATTTTGATTTTTTAATTTCTTCAGCATACTTCCGGTTCGCGGATCAGACGCCATATTTGGATCGATCTTTCGAAGCGTCGGACGATGGTAAACCTTCGATAATATGGTTACGAGAATTAAATTTGAATGATTACGAAATCCATATCTCTATACCTCGAGTCACAGTCGTAACTCAGCGATGGAAGCGAAGTGGGCGTTTCACGTTCATCGAGATAGTCTATAAGGTCCGAAAAGGCTCTACAATTTGTACGAAGATAAAATTATCATCCCGCCAGATGGTAATAACAACGCATGAATTTCGAATCTGATAAAACAAAGTACATTCGATTGAAAATCCGTAAAATAATATGGAACTGATACATTCGACGTGAGAACTAATTGTAATTTAATATTCTATTGGTAGAGAACGGAGTTGACTTCATATTCGAATAGTTAACTGACAAGAGTCAAAAGAACGAGATAAGCAGTCCGTTAACTCCGGACAACGGAAACTCCAAGAGTTTGTATAATATAAGTATAGTAAAAGCGACGAAGAAACTCCGCCGCGGTCTGGACAGGTTATAAAGTCGGGGAGCAGGTGTACGACGACCACTCAGGGACGCACCCGAAATCGAGCTCTTCCCGCAAAATCCGGGACGCCGTTATTATAATCGAGACCATATCAAACAGCTTAAATTAATCAATTCGCACTGAAATGGAATATCCAAATTTTTCCAGTGCATTTTGAGTATTCACAAAAATATTCATATTATATAAGATTCCCCGATGTTTTTTCTCTCATTATCAATCACGTCTCGATGGAAAACGTTGGATTTGATTTCGTAACACGTTCGTTATATAGCCTGGTAAAGTCGAGTATCTTTTTCGCGATGTTTCTGATCACCTCTCTGATTTTTTTCCTCTCTATTGGATCCTTAATACGCGCGTGTTGCAGGTGCTTTGTTCCCACTTCCCCATGATTCTGATGGAATTCAACGGGGCCCGTTACTTTTTCATTCGTTTTTGGATGTAAAAATTCTTAATGACAATCTGACAATTAGTCCGAACTGTGGATGATACGCGTGAGGGAATCAGAACTATGTAGCGATCGATAGTGATTTTTCGAAGCCAGTTCCATGTGACGTAATAACTGATCGCGTCGATGTGGATTTCTAATGCTAGTTACTCACATGAGTCTGAATATAATGCGACCCTGGGCCTAGCAAGTAACACGGTAGTTGACTATCACTGAATTAATTGGATTAGAAGGTCCGGATGATGTAGCGACAAATTATCTGGACGCACGCATATTAATCTGACACAACATATGATAGCTGGGTATCTACCGAGTACGATTCTGAAGCGAAGGGTGGAAAAAGAATGAGAGAAAATGCGGATAAGGAAAATAATTGGCAGGTAAATGATCTTGTACGAGAAGCAAAATGATAATCAGGACTCGAGTTAATTGGCATAGGAAACCAATTTATCATCCTACAGAAATCGTGGTGAGAACACTTTTCATGATGATACTGTTTTTTGTTTTGTATGCGTGCCGATAATTAATGGGAAAGTTATACGGATTGATCGATGAGTTGAGAAGATCTTTGGAGAAATTTTAAAGAATCAGGCCATTTCAACATCATTATGTGCAGCAAGGACTACGGAAGGACTTTACAGCTAGGAGAGCGGAAGGCGTAAGGTATTGACGCAAAGATGATACATGTCATAAAGACTCGGTCATTCGATGACTGGAACGATTAAGATAGCAGATTTGGATGCCTGTCCTCAAAATACGTGAGAATAGTACTATACGATTATTAAAAAATGGTTGGATTGTCAGCCAAATTGTGAGGAGAATCGAAACCTACAGGCCTAGCGTTTTTTTTTTTTTTTTTTTTTTTGAGGCAAAAGAGAGAGGTATTTTGCAAATTAATTGCAGGACGATGTTCCAACGTATCTTGACCCCGTGAACAAAATATCGTGGTGAAACGAGTGAATCAGGCTACAAATAAAGCTAACTGGACTATGTATTCCAATTTTTTCAGAGCTGCTATTCGTTCTCATCAATTTTTCTCACCTCTCTTTCATTTGTATTTTTCAGAAAAGAAAAGGGGCAGCCTAGGAAACAATTTGGTCCATAACAGCTGAAACAGCAACTCGGAGAAAACCCTCTTTCTGGTGTATTTGTGGAATCAACTACTATATACGCCGAATGAACAATTAGATTCAAATGATCAATACTATACGTGTATTGGTATAATCATAGTGATATCCTAATGTGAAATGTGATAAAAGTATTGTCGGAAACGTTATAACATGTTAGTTATAGTTATGTAAATGAATTACTTGGTATAACTGTGTTCAGTACATCTTTGATATTGGATTGCCATGTGATTTATGATGACAAATTATTAATAAAAAGTTTCTAGCATTCAAACGGAATTGTAAAATTATTATTGATCACATCCTTGCATCCATCATTCACAATCATGCATGAATGCGTGTCGTATCACACTTTGTTGCGACCGCAAGTAATCGCGTAGAGCTGTGGGATTCCGGCCCTGAAAATTGTGATTTTGGTCGAAAATTGATTTTGGTATCAGGAGAACAGGATAGGCGAGGAGGTGGTCCGAGACCCCATGTGCCTCATCGTGTGCATGCATTCAATCCTGTATATTCATTCCTACTTCTACGAAGTATGATAGAGATATTATTCTATACAATCATGTGCATTCAATCCTACTCTTACAACGTATGATAAGGAAACGAACTGGCTGCTTGCGGAACTAAGCGTCCTCCTGTGCATTCAATCATTCGGTCATGCTTCCGCAAAAACCGGAAGTGATAATGTAGATCTTTAGAATAACGACCCTGAAAATTGAGATTTTGGTCAAAAATTGATTCTGGTATCAGGAGAACAGGATAGGCGAGGAGGTGGTCCGAGACCCCATGTGCCTCATCGTGTGCATGCATTCAATCCTGTATATTCATTCCTAATATGCTAGACAGAGCAACTAGTTGCTTGCAGAACTGACTATATACCTGCCTGTGCATTCATTCAGTCATTCAATCGTGCTTTAAGACAAACCGAAACCGATAATGTAGATCTTTAGAATACCGGCCCTGAAAATTGAGATTTTGATCGAAAATTGATTTTGGTATCAGGAGAACAGGATAGGCGAGGAGGTGGTCCGAGACCCCATGTGCCTCATCGTTTGCATGCAATCATTTGTGTGTATCCTATCGTGTTTTTTCACCGTATGATTAAGACATCGTCTGTTAGCATGCAGACCACATTATATGCATGTGGCGAGGCATTCGGTGTCAGACTTGATTTCATGAAGTATTGCACATGGAGAATTTTGATGATGCATTCAATTACCATCGAATCAACACTCCGAGGGAGCATTCGGGTAACGAATGAATAAAAAGGACAAAATCAATCGCAACACATCGTTAGGTATAATATAGATTTATTCACACAAAAATTTTTGCTCTGGGAATAAGCATGTTACAGTAAAATATATCAAGGTCGTTTATTCAGTCAACATTTCAGTTTTTCTAGAAAGTACATGATCTATAGTATTCTTTTTTAGTTCAGAAATATAATGAACATCCATGTATATGCACCGATGAGTCCTGCGATACGGAACCAGGGTAGAGTTGCTCCAACGCTGTCGATTTTCCTTCAAGTAACAGACGAGAACCAATTTAATAATCATGAATCAAGTGAATCGCATTATCGCCATGTTTGCGACTTCTGGCAGGGAGCATTGATATAGTTCGATGGGATTGATTCCTAGCACAATTTACTCAACGGATTTATATTTCTGAGATAAAAATACATTAGATAACATGCTGCAATCGATTAAAAAAATACTTCACATTTCGCCACCAAAAAACGTCAAGCCTATAGCCTTAGATTTTCTTCGAAATTTGGGCCATTATCCAACCATTGTTTCCATGAATTTCGCTACGGTATTCCAATATCTTTTAATCTCAGAAATCTGAATCTGTGAGTCAAAGTGATCTATCTATAAAATTGAGCGAGTTATTAGAAATACATTGCTCTGAAATAAGGAAAACAATTCAGATATCTCGATGGGACTCATTTCTAGCCTAATTCATTCGACGGAATGGTGTTCCTTACTCGAAATTATTCACGATTCAGAGCCTACTTAATTCTCGGTTGATGTATTTTGTTTCAGAAATCTGAATTTGCAAAGTTGATCTGACTGCCGGAATCATCGAGTTATCGCTATTCATTAGCGATTGTCTCGTTAATCAGCCTTTAAAATTGCTGAAGTGATTCTCCGAAATCTGAATCACACATTTCGATTCCTCATTCGTTCTTTGACATACCCCGTCAATCAATTAAAGAGTTCCTGTCCCTGTTACAGACCACAAATTTCGTTGAAAAATTGGAATTCCCTGACCATTGAGTCCTCGTCCTTGTTCCACTTGAAGTTTGTTTCAACATGGCAGACCTAATGCAAGCGGCAGCACGGAATGACATCGGCCAAATTTTTTCACGGACACTCTAAGGAAGATATCAGAGGAATGATTTTAGTGATAAAACAATAATAGACAACAATGAATTCGAAGAGAATTGGAGTTACGGTAAATATTCAACTTTTACTATTAGTTTATAATGATAGTATCATATCGTAGTATATAATAATAATTGTCATCATATAATATGTAATTATCAATTAGCATTTACTATTATAAATTATTATATATATTCATATTTATAATATAGGGTATGATGTCACAAATGTACAATATTTGACAGGGTTATTGTGTAATTTGTAAGTGTCATACGTGTATATATTTATATTCATATTTATAATTGTTGTTGCAATCATCATGTACTCATATTGCTAATATTATCATAATTATGTTACTCCTGAAATTATCATCTACTATACCTGGTGTAATAAGTTAATGTGTATTTGTGTTGTTCACATATTTTATAGCTGTAATGTAAATACTTATAATATCATATTACTTACGCATATATAGAATATAATATACATATTACTTTATCGTAAGGAACAGAGTTCTTTTTTTCATCATTCAGCATTTTTTTAATAAATTTCATTTACAGTGAACGCTTGCAGCAGTTCAAATGAGTTTCTATTCACATATCCTTTTCCGTTTTACCAAGCAATCACATTTAGGGTATGAAGGTAACCGATACACAGGCGAGGGAGTACGTAGTTGGTCAGGGTGGAGATAATACCTAAAATTTTCAAATCGCTGCAAGCGCCGCAGTTTTTTTGACAGGTCGATATCGATATGATATCGACGATACACTACTAGTGGCTAGTATAGGCAACTACGGTGATATGATTGAGTTATTCTTTACCTTTTTTTTTTTTCATCTTGTTTGCATCATTTACGTTTAATCAATTAGTTTCTAGAGCGATTCTATCGGAATGATTTCGTGTAGCACATTGTTCCTATTTTGCAAACGTCTACATATAATCAAATCTACCTAATTACGAAAGTGAATTTGACAGAGGCATCTGATTAAGTACTCTACATGAAAAGAGAGAAAGGAAGAGTCGAAGAATTCGTAAAATCAAAGACATTAAGCAGCTGTTCAGAAATTACCGAAAGAGTTCCGAAATAATTGAGTTTTTATAAGTATTTGTATGATGTTTTGATGTTTGGTGAGAATAAAATACAACTGACGGTACGATGTCAGACTGATCAGTATTCGCACAGAGTATATCTATGTCATAATACAAAATTTCTTTACTTTGGTTTTTTTTAATAATATATATAAGAAATAATTTGGTCGTGGTTAGTTTTTATTCTTGTTAAAATCTTGTTGCATAGAATATAAGGTCGTCGGGTTATCGATTTTGGTCGCTCGTCGTGTAATATTTGAGGGTTTTCTTGTTTTTTGTTTCTTTTCTTTTCGTTTTCCGCGCTGTTATCGCTAGAGTCTAAGTTGTATAATAATATATTGGTATATGAATATAATATGTGGGTATTTAATTATTGATTGATTATTTTTCCGGCATGAAGGAGTTTGAAATTTATAATATTGCTGTTGGGACCAGCTGTTGAATATCATTTTTCGTAGGAGTTTTATAATGACGAAGGCCATTACTTTGTTTAGTATCTGAGGTGATATAATTTAATTTACTTGATCTACATACATCGTGTATTTATAGGTATCGTACACACGTAATTCATCAGCAAAGGTTAGCCTTGTCATAAATAATTAAGTTTTTATAATACAAATAATCCCTCGATTAACGATATTCCTAGAGGATTTTAATCAAATTTAATTTTTCAAGACCAATTCATTCAGCGGCAAAATTTTTATACCTACACGGTATATGTGATTAAGAAAAGATCAGACAATTTCCTTATTCGATATACATTTGAATATTACAGTGAAAATTTAGAAAATACACGATTGGTCCAGATTGCTTGTTACATTATATTCGAGTATGTAGGTATATATTAAATTCATTAATTTTGACGAATATAAATATGTATAATATATATAGGCACGGAACATACCCAGTTTACTAGCTTTCCAAAAGTTCTTTCAAATAATAATTAACTTGAATATTTTTCTTCTTTTTTTTTTTTTTGTCAGCGAATTTTGATTCATCAGGAAGAGAACAGCGACTCGCTAATTCATAATTAGTTTTTGAGAGAACTTTGAAATACGGTAAAGGGTTAATACGTTCTGCCATCTTGCAATTCTTCGGGTGCGCTAAGGGTTTCTTGGGCCCAGTAATTATATAATTATACTTTTTTAATCCATTTTTTTTGTATATTTTTCTCGACTTTTTCTAGATATATATATATATATATATGTATATTTTTTTAATAACATCTAATCTTACGAACTAATTGTAACACAACGCCACTACTTCGACTATATTACACTACGCGATCGAGATCAATATATCGTGAATTGTGGATTAGACAGTAATTATAATGATTATATGAGTAAGTCTACAATAATTATTGAATTTGTTACCTTAATTTTTCCTATAGTTGAATAGCTCCAATATTATTCTATTAATGAGTTCGCAATTGCGCATAGAAAAGTTCACGTCATTTTATGTAGTGTTTATACCATACATATCATACATTAGATTCAATGTTAATATACAGGATCGACAAAAATTTGAGATTCAGTAACCCTTTCTTTAAATTCATATCGTTTTGTTTCGATTATTAATTCATACTCGATAATCACTACATTTAGATCGAACGGGTAAAATCTCGCGTACACTTATAGATTTTTTGCAGGTCGTATTAATTTCCATTTTCCTATATTTTTTTTTTTTCTAGTTTAATTATTTTGGTAAGTCTGACTCAACCTCAAATTTATGCGGACTTCGAAATTATATCTAGCAAAAATTTTATACAGACTATAATAGAGCGATAAACATATTATGTTCGTATCAAATTTTCATATATTTACTAGACGTTGATTCAATTACTTTCGAATAAAATGCAAATGGTTATATGACTCTATTAGGTGGTAAAATAATCGTCATCAATGACCTGAAATCATACAACATTTTCGCCGAAAGTAATTTAATTTCTATAGTAAACGTCCAGATTATCCGGTGTATGTTATAAATACGCATAGGAGTATGTATAATATGTATCCAGATAAACTATAAGAGAGGCAATCACGTGATTTAGATGAAAATGTTACTCCCTTCGTTGACTATACTAATTAAAAAATAATAAATCTAATGATGTCTTTACTTTTTTTTCATTTATACATATATATTTTTTTACCTTTTGTAGGTCGAGCGATATCACATTCTAGGCTGCAGATAGCAGAGCTTTCGTGTTAAATAGTTTTAATATAACATATATATTATCTATTCGATTCGCGTAATATCATCGGTATGATATTATTATTGATTCATTGTTATATCGGTATCATAACCGAAGCGATATAGACAAATAAATGATGTGTGACATAAAATAATTAGAACTTAAAATAATCGAAATTTAACGATGCGTTAGTTACGAAGTTCGATATATCTATGACTGAACTATTATTTAGACTCGAAGAGTATAAGTTATACGCGTTATTAATTATTGTTATTATCGTTATATCCGACGAAATTTTTTCGCGTAACATTCGATTAGCGAACGTCCCTTATTGAGAGTATTTTATTACCAATATATTAAGCCGCGCGTAAAAGCGAGTGACTGATAATTATAGCGGTTCAATTTTTTCAAAAATAGAATCACGGATTTGCCTGCGATCGCAGATTAGATGAAGAGATTAAACACGAAAAAGGAAGATTGAAACGCAATGAATTTTTTCTATCTAGAGATAGAAAATTATGTACAATTGACCTAGAATTATTAATGCTAAAGTAAGTAGGCAATTTTATTAAAAGTACCTTCTTTTCATCTAAGTTTCATTTTTTCATTAATTTTTTTTTTACCTTTTTAAGAGTACAATATAGGCTAGTCGACGATTATTACATAGGATATAGTGAGAGGCACCGAGGGATGTCGCGTAAATTTAATTTAGTTTCGCTTCTTTCTTTTTTCTCTTTGGTACTTTTTTTTAACGCATATTCCATACCTATACAGTTCAGGGCGGCGACGAGACATACACGTAACTCAAGCTGAGGTGGTAGACTAGAAAGTGTCTATGAGCTGCGCACCTTTTTTTTCTACTGTACACATAAATAACATATATTAGAGTTTCAACTCTATATCAACTACTGGCAAAATGGCGGATTTACAGACGAAGATCCAAAATATTCAAAATACATTAGAACTTTGGTGACAAAATATAATTATAATAAGCAAAGAGAAAGGATGATGATTTCTTTTGAAATTTAAGTTTTTTCCCCAATGCTTATATGGTCAGATAATCGATTCCATTCACTAATTATATAAATTCGTTATGAAACGTAAAGTTCAATTCGACATAGCAGAACTCGGTTATAAATAAATTGGTCAAATTTATGATATTATATAATATAAATGATTTACAGATAGATCTGTGGTCCCTCTAATTAAAAATATCCGCGCAGTTTTGAGTCTAAATTTTGAAGATATTGGTAAAGTAATCGACATCTTGAACACCTTTGAGACAATGAGAGAGAAATTCGTGTACTGTACTGGGGCGATCGATTTATGTCTCTTTTTAGCATATAGCTGTCATAAAATGCAATACTTCATAGTTATGGTGTGATTATCGAGATGCACGTGTAAGGCGTAAGGCGCATTGAGTTAACTCAAAAGTGCTCTTGTAGGCACACGAACGAAGTCTGCAAGCAATTCTATATCAAAGTGAGGCTTGTTACCGTTAAATTTTGAATAAGGATATATACACACGCTTTCACTTAAATTCATTGACCTGAACTGATTTTGCCACATGTCGTTTATGTAGCTACGTACATATATAATATAATGTATCTATGTATATACATAAACGAATATCTTTTCCAATGAAGACCAGTTACACGCGCCTGCAGCTATTTATAATAAGTTTTGTGCGACTTTACAATTCACACTGTTGGGAAAAAAAAAAAAAATTCACAAATCAATGTGTACGTGATATGGAAAAATATCTAATAAGTACAACCGCATCGCCTGTCGAATAAAACGCTACGCAAGTTTTCTTCTTTTGAATTTAGCCTGCGCTCATAATTCGCGTGAATTAACATTCTTATGATTTTTCTCGTAGTAAAATAAGATCATTTCAATCACGTGTAGGTAAATATGTGTAATTTTTAGGTAGGTATACAATTTGGACCCTAATAGCGGCTAGAATATAGCTGTATATAATTTACGTTGATAATTAATCAAAAGGATTATTAAAAAATACCCTTAATGACGCGATGAATTACTTAAGTTCATTTCATGCTTTCTTTTCCCTTTTTCTCTTGTCAAACATTTTTAGGTACTAGAAAAACTGCTGTATATAATATGAATATAGTTTCGTAATTATTCGATTATCTAACTTTGTATGAATATTTATACGATATATACGTGTCGAATTGAGTGTACGGGAAAATGTTATCATTCACGTACTACTTCCATATGTATGTCATAACTATATTATAATATAGAACCTGTAGAAAAGAAGGATTAGGTTTTATCGTTAACTGCTGATCTACATATTGTTTTTGTTTATACATAAATTTACACGATCAATTGAATTTTCATTAATCTTATTCAATTCTTCATTATAAATATGCTCAATATTATTAATCAATTAATCTATTTATTTACCTATATTATTTTACTTATTTATTTTTACCAGTATCGCTAAGTTACCTCGTAGCCTCCTTGTGAACGGAATTTTCATTATTACATATGATAGTTGAAATACAGTGATTTCTATGCGGTGCAAATTTTACGGGTGGTATAACTATGATCGAACGTTTCGCAGACTCCGAAATCCTGCGAATGCTAATCGTAAACTAAAAGTCGGGAATAAAGCGAACAAAAAACTGATCGGCGTCTGAAAATATTTGTAATTTCCGTGAGGTTTTATAAAAAATCAAATGAGATCCGATTTTATTTTATCCATGTAGTTGACGGTGTTCATCCGAATTTCATTCAAGTATACTTTCGTGAACGATCAATCGCGTTTACGTTCATCAAATATATCATCGAATCGTTAAGTTTTCGGCGAAAACACGTTATACGTAAAGGTATATGCGATGATATAATTTTTATACTCGTTAACATTATTAAATTACAGAGATCCGTTGCAAAATTGTGCGAGGCTTTAATTCGCGTCGATTTAAATGGAGCTCTTGAAATCCTGGCTTTCATGATTCCATACTTAAAAATTTGTTCCTATAATTATGATGAACTACCAGTAATAATCAACCGTGTATTTATACAATAAATTTTCAGTATGTTTTTCAACTTCTTTTGTTTATATACCATATATATAATATGAGAATTACAACGCACTTTGCAAAATTTTGATCCACGACCAGCAGAACCAAATTAATTATACATAACATACAATATTATAATATTTTATAGTTTTTAGTTTTTCGCGCGAGTAATTTAATTATTTTTAACTAATTATACTATTGTATAATAATATTAATTTATTATATACACGAAAAATAACTTTCGACGAACGAATGCAGCGTGCAACACTATAATTTTCAATAATAATCTTTTTACAAATGAATTTATATGTTATTATATTTGTTAATTATTATAGGTATATAAGTGTAATTGTATTTTCATTGTCTTATTTTCAACGTAAGTATTAAGCAAACGGTACCTATACGAATTTTATCATGGCGGCGCGTACCTATAGATCGTATGCATATTAATAGACTCATTTATGTCCCAAATAATTCACAGCAAATTATGCATTAATTTTAGTGTATTATGGAAGGGTGCCTTTTATTCGACGAGTTTCGGTCAGATTGTGTATTTCCCGTTTGTCCTTACAATGAGTCTACAACACGCGTAATTAATTATGCATTTTAATCACGTTATTATCATTATTATTGATATCAGTAGTATGATTATTATTACTTTTTGGAAAAATAAAAAACAAAAACCTCTCCCTCAAAATTTTTATCATCTTTCGACCCTCTTCCTTTCAATCTGCATCAATCGATACATTATATTTATATTTATCACGAGATATAATTATTAGTCGCGTAAATAATTTGTTCGTGTGCGTGAAACGTTATTCATATACTTTAACATCGTAACGTTTTTTTTTTTTTTTTTTTCATTTTTAAGGGCGTTTTAAAAGCACCGACCGAAGAGTCAAGTATGTTCGACTCGCGGAGATCAAACGAAATTTACATCACATCTTGTTAATCACATCATCTGCAAGGTGCAGTAGTACCTCGTCCCTGACAAATCTAAGCGTTCAATCCTAACTGAGATTCCTTTTAGATAAATGAAGAAGAAAAAGAAAATATAATCGACGAACGAAACAGAGTAAATAATCTTTACTTAATATTACTTCCTACGTTCATTTCCGACGTTAATTCTCGCGTTCGGCCTTCGAGTTTTCGAACAGAAAGGTTCATAAGTTCGGGGATTTGATGCATCCCCGGAGTTGTTAACCTTCTGATCGACCGCAGTATGCTTTTTTTCTTCTCTTCCCTTCATGATCCGAGACCATCTGATGCATCAGTGAACAACGATCAAGCCGATCACCGACCTCAGTTGTTATTGCCGATCCCATTTTTCTTTCTTATTGATCCTTCCTTGTTTCTTCTTGTCCAAAAAAGAGGCCACACTTCCGTTCGAGATCTTCTTCTGCTTATTATTCATTTAATTTCTGTTTCTTTTGGTATACGATATTCTTATGGTTGTCATGCCGATCATTGCGCGATAAGTCAGTAGCTTTGGCTCAACATATCCGGTGTGACCGTCGTGATAGTGAGTCTTGGCAAGATGATAGTTGCTGCTGCTGCTGCTGCTGCTGCTGTTCCCGTTGGTGCTGTTCGAAATGACACAGCTGAAGACACATTAGTAGAGGACAGTGGCGTCGTCGAAGACGCCGAAGATGCCTTCTGTTAAACGTCGTCCTCTATGCTTCTCAATGGGATTTGTTGCTTGTGCGCCACTGCGTTAAGCACGTACACCAGCTGGTCGATCTTTTTGTCCATCACCGACAGCTGCGACGAAAACGAAAAATTCGTATCAATGCCAGTGAAGTTATATACCAACTTACGGGCGCTTGGGTACAAGTATAATACTTTATGTATGGTATAGAGAACGACTGAAACGGGAACGGGAACCAGCGTCGGGTTGGAAGGGAGCTCCGCACAGGATATTCGGGGTGGGAATAAGAAATCGAACCGCAGGATAGTCTCCACCTCTCCGAAACTCATCTTTTCATCGTGTAAGGGGGTCTGTTGAACTTTTTCGATGTAGGTATTCCTCCTTCCATAGCCTTATGCCGTACGAAAATCGCCACGAAATTCGTACACCTGATACACCCAAACTTCTACGTTATCGGACCTCTACCTCCAAAGAAAATTTATTCTTCCCGTGAATCGATTACATCGGTTTACCGAATGATCATTGCATGCGCCTGATTTGATGGAGAGTTTGTTAACGTGAGGATAATAGAGTTTTTAACTAGAGCATAACACCGAGTAAATGCTTGGAAAACTTCCGACGAAACACGCACGAGTTTGGTATTAGTTTCAGTTTTCAAGTACTGAACAAATATCGAACTTTAAAACTGATGTATAAGTATAGATATATACATATATATATATGTATATGTACACATCGCGTTTTGTCCCGTTCGAACTCTTCATATTATGCGGTTTCTGTAGCAACTCGAATCACACATAATCGAAATACACACCCGTACCTACGAGTATACACACTATACCTCAAAACTCTGTACCAAGCTATCAAAAGTCAGTTTCGCGTTTGCCTTTTGTACGAGGGCAAACAAAAGTGGAATATTTAGAGTTTTAAACCGATCATGCTTTTTCCATTTTCTTCACTAATTCTGAAAATTTTCCTCATGCTGCATAGGTACGCACCGACGAGATGATCAAAAAAAAAAAGTGCAGAAACACGAAGCTGGTCTTCCCGGTGCAAATATTTACGATTATTCCAAGCGACGTATTCAGGTAGTTTAATGCCGGTTTTAATCCAAGCACGATATTAAACCTGAGCGCTATCAAAACGTCGGATATAACCGTATACGTACGGTTTATGCGTCGTCTGCTCATCTACAAGGAACATCCAGGAGTGACAGAGCTTTAATATCTTAAGAACGCCTGCCAGGAGTCATGGAAGTTGTATATACACGCAGTATATCCTGAAGCGATATTAACGCTACGACCTGTTTTTGCAGATGTTATATGAACGAAACGTACGCTCGTCGGTATATACGCGTACACGTTATATGGCTTCAGATTTTGCATCTTCGCATATAATGTGGTATCCACATAAACTGTAAAGCTATACGTCATCCGTTTAAGAATAAATTCATCGTAGTTGCGGCAGCTGTAGTTTATATTTCAGACGTATGTAAACCCTATCCGGGTTGTAATTTCACATCTGATACATTCATCCTTCCGACAGCCCTCAGAATTCATGCGGCACAATAATTCGACCTGTGACTTTTTTTTCAGAATTTCTAAAATTATTTCACACTCTTTGTCCTGGGCGCACCTGTGATCCGTGGCAAATTCAACGTCGAATCCCAACGCCGATAAGCTTTTGTCTCCTACTTTTTTCTATCATCTTCGCATAGGTTTTCCTTGAGGAGAAAAATCGAGGTGAGGAAAGGATTCGTATGAGGAGTGAAAATGAAAAATAGGGGGAAAGAGGGTTTCGAAAGATGTTTCCAGGTAGCGCCAACTGCTGGATACTTTGCTACAGGTAAAACGAAACCAAAGATCTCCGACTGACCTGCTGTTCAACTCTGTAGAGACGCGCGCCAATGGTCATCGGTTTCACGTTTCCCGCCCTATCGATTCCCGCCAAATAACTCCCAGGTTTACCAAGTGTCTGGTCAAGCCTTCGCTGCAATTCCTACGAAACAAAAGAATTAGGGAGTTCGAAATATATTCACGCTCTGAATGTAATCTGTAAACAGATGAAAATTGTAATGGTGCTGAATGAATTTATTCGCTAAAATTCACTCCTTTCTTCTTTTTTTTTTCCTCTTTCTAAAAAGTGGACTTGCAGAACTGGAGAACTTATATTTGGTGCTAAAATTTTACTATGCCGTTTGCAGTCCTTTCTTCGTTTTATCTGGTATATAAGCTGAACGCTTTTACGATCAGCTCAAAGAAGATGAAATAAACGAACGCGGTATTACGTTGGCGCTATTTAAAATACATAGGATTCCCTTTGCAACGGTATGCGCACTATACGTAGTATACGGTGACCGGGGGTGAAAAGTAGTACAAGCAAAAAATCATATCCGAACTAAATATTTGGCAATCCAAAACCGATTCAGCGAATGAGTGGGATATAAATTTTAACTAAAGCTAGGAGGCAAAATATGAATTTTTCGTTTTAGAAATAACTCAACAGCGATCAGAGAATGACAATTGAGTAGCTGATAGGAGCGTTCGAACTTTGACGGACAGTTATACGCGTGTGATTAATTAAATTCGATCAAAATATTTATTATCAAATGACAGGTAGTATTATTGTTCATTGACAGATTGTGACATGCGGGATCAGCAATTTTTTTGCTAGCAGATCGTTTTTAGTTTTCTTTTTTTTTTTCTCTCTCCGTAATGCGAACACAGGTATACGCGAAGGATGCGCAATGAATTGAACGTCGCGCGGACGCCGGTAGCGTCGTCGGACTTTTCAACAAACGCGGGCGTAACGAAGTTGATTTTCCGCATTGAATGGAAGAAAAATATTATGACATACTACCTTATGCGTTATCGTCACGATGAAAATTAATCTGAATTATTCATTTATCTACATCGCGTAGTCGTTTCTGATGTCGATGCAGAGTTACTATACACATATATGTGTAATATATTACAAATGGTTATGATATATATTATATTATCAAATGTTTGCGGGTAATTAAAAGTCGTTAGCTTGATTAGGTATGGTATTGATATTCCCTGTTTGCGAACGTGACGGTATATACAAAGGTATTGTCGTTCTTGAAAACTTTGCGCAAATTCACATAATTTCGGAGCAACATAATTATTTCGTACGTACAATACGCACATAACGCAGGGAAATTTTTCTTTGTTATCTCTGACGCTTAACGCATCTGACGAGCAATTATATTAAGGGTGATTGATTAGGGAGCCAAAAATTGCGGAATACAAAGCGCTGAATAACATCTCGATCATTTTTCGTTAAGCTGTGCGGGTACATAAAGCGAAACTAGAAAGCAAGTTAATCGTTTTTCATTCTTCACGTCTATCGCCCAACCGCCGCGGTACAAGTTTATACAGAGCGGACAACGTGAAATTGCGCACCCCATTTGCACATGCGCGATCGTCGGCATTTGTTTCGCAGAATGTCCAACAACACTCCGCTTTCAGATTTAGCTGTCAAATACAAGAACCTAACCTGAACTTTTCGATGAGTGTATTTCTGTCGACATTTAATTAATCTCTCATTCAATTGATCAATTTTATTTGATGCTATGCCACCCTACTTATCTGTGTCTGGTTTTGTGTCGCATTATTCACCTGACACAACATACCTCAGTCATATTTGAATACGGCGATCTCAGCTGTATTGGTGATCGACAATTTGACAGCTACAGCTGAAATCTGAGGCTGTTGGTACAACACGCTAGCAGATGATAAATTCGTCTGTCGTTTTGATTCACGCTTGCGCACAAAATCTGGGTGCGCAATTTCACGTTGTCCGCTCTGTATATGCAATAATTACGGGGTTAGTTTGCGGGTCATTATTCTTTATTTTCTAATTAAGTTAATTATTATAACTCACAAAGTACGGGTAGAGGATTTGAAACACACTTAAATGACTCGTCGACTCAATATAAGGTTTTACCATCCCCATTACGAAACCCTCAAGCTCGTATACTCACGCACTGGTATACGGCTGAATTTACTTTTACCTCATTTCACTTTTCATTTTTTTTATTTCTTCCTTTTTTCTCGAATAAAGCTTTTACAATTTTGCAGCAAATGCAGAGAACGAAGCCACTTGACATTTTCACTAATTCGACTCGTTTCTGTAATTTACGGTTAACTCTCTCAACGGTCTCCCATTCAATGGCGTTTGAAACTGGAATCTAGAATACCTAGATGAGTACTCGGTATAAATTTTTTTCTTTCTTACTTCTACTCGCTGTCCATATAAAAAATCATCGTGAACTAATAAGTTTTGCGGTAATATAATAAATTTTTAATCTATACAATTGTAAGACACACGGAGTAATTGCGACAAAAAGCGACGATGGATTAATAAGAGAATGAATAAATGCTGACCTTTATGCGGACCATCATGTTCAAATGACCTTGACTGTACTGCTCGATGACGTCTCTTACGTCGTAGGGTTTTCTCGCTTGCTGAAACTTCCTTCTGGCGACGAAATATTTTATTTTACGGATAGCTCGTATGGCGTTACGATGAGCTTCCGTCAACCTGTAATTAATCCCATTACTGCTCAGGCGTGTTTATTCTATAATATTCTGCCGCATAATTTTTTCTACCAATTCTATCAAGAATATCATAAATGTTCATACACTGCAGCGCATTCGAATGTGCCTAAAGAATTAGAGGTAGAATCAAATGCGACAGAAAGAGAGACGAAAAAAAGGGACAAATCGTCTCGAGACACCCTCTCCCTGTTGAAATTGCTGCAAGCTCACAGAATTTCCACCATCCCACAGTTAATCATTTCACTTGCATCGCTAATATCGTGATTTATGGAAGTCCTTGGTTGAAATCTGCGCAAAATCTGAAACGCGAATAACCGTCGCTAATTTATGTCGCGTCTAGAGAAAGAGAAATCGCGTGCAGACGTTCCTCGTGTCGGGTTGTAAACAACCTAACCTAACCCCTATGTTTCTTCATCTTTTTCTCTCCCCTTCGAAGCCCATTTAATTTTAGATGGATTATTTGATGGAGCCAAGTGTAATAATTTCATGCGTTGTACGTGGGCGATAAACGACACGAGCGATCCTTTAGATTCATCCGGTGCAAAAGATGGAGATTTTCTCACGCTTTTTATCTGCTTTGTTATTAATTTTGATGGTCCGTATTCGTTGCTGCAGGCGATCAGAACGCCGTATTTTTCACTCAACTCCTGGCCAAATTTTTTTGCAAGGATTTGCGAGAGAGCTTTTAATTCGTCAATTTTTTAATCCCATCAGACCATTTTCTTCGGTGTATCAAATCTACGTAGAATGTATACCTATATGCGTATATCTCGTACGTAAAGCAATCTGCTAGGTAATGTACGGTGGAACGACAATTTTTTCTTACTTTTTTCATTATCTTTTTATTTTTGAATAAAAACGAAAATCAACCTCCATCTGCGACGTCGTCTCTGATGGTCGGGCTATCTCAGCAACGGTTTTTTATACCGAAGTTGTCTTTTCTATTCATTAATTTTTTTTTTCTTCTACTTTCAATTCTTCTTTACTTTTTCTTTCTATATATTCTTATACTTACGATATAACTTTTGTTCGCTCTGTATGTAGTAAGAAAAGTCATCTCCCCTCTTATATTTCTATGTACAGTGCGGACCACTCGTGCGGCTGTTATTGACGTATAAATTTCATATCTCTTGGCGGAGTAAATAAACAGCATCTCTCTGATTTTTCTACCCTCAGGCAGACATTTCTATAATTGAGCTTTGTCCATTTTTACCTGTTAACATTCTCTTTTTTCCGTATTTCTTTCACGCTTTATGTTTTGCAGAAATCTTAACAGGTTCCAATCGTCGAATGAAAGTAAGTTACTCGAACAAAGCTGGGAACTCCGTCGAGAGACAGTTTCTTTTTTATTTGAATTCTTAAGTTCAATTTTTTCATCTCTTATTATACCGTAGCAAGATTCATCTGCACAGTAGCGGTATAGGTTACATACACCTGATCGAAATTTCAGCTTTGAAATTGAAATATGAAAAAAGAACAACGGGTTCTTATCGGTTATAATATTTCTGCAAACAAGTTCATAATGCAAATAGGTATGCGAATGCTCGTGGTAGTAGTATACGTATAGTAGTGGACGGTAGAGCAAAAGTTGCCAGACTAAATTTCCGGAGTTCGCCACGTTTCGACGAGAAATTGCGATCGACGTGATCACAAGTTTAATGAACGTGTTCGTTCACTTCGTAGTACTAGTCATCGCCGAATGGTAACCGTAAACCGGAAGTACACGAGGTAGACGATACGATGTAGTTGAATAAATGTATAGGTATGCGAATACATGTACCAAATTAAGTCGCAGTCCTCATAGCTGGGCGCAAGAAATGCAATGGCTGCTTCGCAACCGAGTTGTACGACTAGTTGTAAAGTCAATAAATCTTTTTCAATTATTTTTCATTCGTCTATTGATTCTCGATCCCAACACCACCATGTGAGAGAAGCTGCGGGTAGCTGGCAAAGTGACTTTCCCAAATCTCTTTGTTGGATCTTGAATGCGGGTCTTTGATACTATCAACGTTTTTTTATTTCAATCCATGCATTTCCATGGTACTCCTGAAGCGAGAGTGGCTTTGATTATTGTAATGACGAGACACTCCAGATGCGGAGCTTTGAATAATCGATTTCACACTCTTTCACTTTTCATCATACTTCGATGATTATTACGGAGTGTGCGCTCAAAAAATTACATTCACGATGATCGTTGAGTAGAGACACGACGCGAAACCCCTTTGCCATCGATCGCCCGATGCTGTTGCGGGAGCCAACGGAGAAAAAAAATGAAAGAAACACAATTGTAACTTACGTCGTGACGCGCTGCGGCTCTTCTATGTCGATGTCTATCTCATCGCTGGCCGCTTCCGTCACCGAGCTCGTCTGCGAGGTGAAAAGACTGCCCCTGCCAATGGGAAACACCCTATACGTACATTGTCACGATCGAAAATCTTTTACATTTACGCGATAGGTCACTCCGAATGATGCGGTACTTCGAAAGAAGAGATACACCGTATGAGAATTTATTAGTTGGCAGAATTTATCTCAATCCCAACTCACGTGAATCACGTAATGAATGATCGATGTCAACGATGTTTACTCGAATTTCGGTATCCGTCATTTAGAGTGACTGTCTGCGTTAACAATCTTCGGATTCAATCCTACGATCGTGATGTATTTCACGAGAAATGGATATTAACGAGAAATTGCAAAAGTTCCGAGAAATATGGAACATTGAAAGAAGAAGAAAAGAAATAAAAAACTTTAAAAACTTACCGATTGTCTCGTCTGGCGCGATTCGGCGTGCCCGCCTTTGGTTCTTCCATGTAAAAAACGACGTCTCCCTCGCTGTCTCTGCGCTGAACGTCGTTATTTCCACCGGTGGTCGAGCAGCCGGACATCGGAAGTGGTTGGGGTAGGTTTTGCGACGATTGTTGAACTTCCATCCGGTTCCGGGACTTTCGTCGTTTCAAGACGCTTGCTTTTTTAGCCACCTGGATCATAAGAGACTGAACCCCCGTTGCCCTCCCATTATGACACGTTCAACACAACATGCACTACCCTACGGAGTGGTCGATTACCCGTCGATCTTGACCCCAAAATAATTCGACCTCCATTCTACAGGCTCGGTCATCATTCCCCCAGAGAATTGTTTTTTTTTTGTTCGTGGTGGTTGATTTATGCAGGAAACGAGGATGTATATTTTACATTAAAGCATCGCGCTAACATTTAAATTCGCAAGCTTTGCAACGCGTTATGGGAAACTGCACTCGTTTATTTTCTACTTCAACATATCTCATTTTCTCCTCTGTTTTCTGTTTTTTTTTTTTTTGTTTTTTTTTTCTGTTTTTTGTTCCATCTTTTTCGGTTTTTTTTTTATTTTCACTACATTGAGACATGCAAATATGATATGAACCTCGAATTTGTGTTGAGTCATTTCTGTAAAAGCTTTTATCATGGTCCAATAAATACGACCGCGAGAGAAAATCGAGGTGCGAAATTAAAAGGTTTAAAAAAATTCTTTTATTGTAATCAAAAAGCTCTGTACAGCTTCGAAATGTAAAAAAAAAAAAAAAAAAAACTGCAACCTGACAAATGCCAGATTTTTCGTGTATCATATCCGCAAACTATGCACCGGAAATAAACGGATACATTTCAAAAGCGATTTATTCAATTTTCAGCTGAACATAATATGCGCCCCTCTATACTATGTATTACTTACAACATGCGTCAAGAAGAGATTGAAAATTGAGGAAACACGGTGTATGAAGTTCATTCTTTTATCAGAAATCAGTAAAACCAAACCAATAACTATCCGTAGCCAACCACAGGGCTTCTAGGCATTTTGTCGAGTGCATTCCATGTAAATCTACGGTTATTATCAGCCGGAATTTTCACGCTACTTACACCTTCATCAGATTACTTTCTAATTTAAATTTTTATTGTACGACATTTTTCCGGAAAAGCACGTAGAGCATTTTTTTTTTTACTGTTATTATCATTATCATTATTTTTCAATGCACATGAATTCAATTATGCTCCATGTACGAGACTCTGTTACTTATTTCCACGTTAATATTTTCGAAGTATGAACTATAATAATGAAGCGAATTAAATAGAGAAATAGTTTTGCAGTAGCTGGAGGTTTTATATTTAATTATAACTCGAGCTAACGTAGGCAATAGAAAATTAACGCCGACCACAGAATCCCATCCGATAAATGCAAACAATGCAAGTCAAAACAGAAACAAAAAAATCTTCACGTTCGTTGCAAGATAATAAGAGCGAACATGAATAATGCAATAAATAGTCGCACAAAGAGTGATATTCATAGCTAACACGAAAACGAGTAAAACATTTTTCTTTTGTGCTTCATTTGCAGTTCCACGTTCACAGAGGCTTCACAATTATGATATCCAACATTGCATTTGTATGAAGCAGCGGTCATGCAAATTGTATTTTATACGAATCAATGGGAATCATTTTTTTCATAAATTTTTTCGCCAAAAATGTGAAATTCTCATCTATTATGTCGTCAATTCTTTTTTTTTTTTTTTTCAAATTGATTTTGCCTTTTTGGTTCTTCTTGTATCAACAGTGGTACAATTGCCTTATGTGGTGTTCTGCGGTGGTTTAAATGAATAATTATACGTTATGTACTATACATTGACCAATATCATTCGACAAGGTAATAAAGAAATCATTGTTAATTTCTCTTCTCTTTTTACTGTGTGAAGAAATGAGGTGTTTGAAGATTTGAAATAAACATGCAAGAATGTAATAGTATTAAAAATTGAAATAAATCTAAACCATTTACATACCATCTTCTTTACACAAATCAACTGAAATATATATAGGGATATTTCATCAATCTTGTCGTCCCAAATAAATAATTAAATACACTGGTTTTCATTTATTCATTTATTTATTTCTTTTGTTTCGTTTCTATATTGGATTTTTAGAAATATGATTCATTATCTCAAACCGAATTCCTTCGGTAATTTATGAAATTTGGCAGCAGATGCAATAAGATAAAATACTACAAATGCTCGGAACCTGCGAGCTCGTAATATGGTATACTTGAATCTCTCTCAATGTATCCCGTATGGATTGAAATCCTCAATTTACGTCTTCATATTTATTTCACAGCGACGAAAAATGTAAAGGGCATTGGGGAATTCGCGATTTCTATTGACGAGCGACCTCTCGCTTTTCCCTCTTGTGAAGATATAATAAAAAAAAAAAAACGCAAAATAAAAATGAAAGGGAAACAGAGAGAAAATTCTCACACGTTACAGAGTCTTCCTTATCCTAAGCCTGTGCAAGTAACGAACATCAGTCGTTACACTCATTGTCAATGGCGGGGAATAAGATTCTGTTTTTGTGGTTTAAAGGTATGAGACAGTAGCACCATCGACCGAATGCATGGGAAGTTTTCTCGTTGAGAAAAGTATTCGCGATCAAATAGAACAAGTTGAGTGGATTCTCTTTTTTTCTCCCTCGAGTACAATGTCTTCTGCCTCCGCGATGGCAGTCGTAAATCACTAAACAGTCCGGGAGTGTTCATTTTTTATCAGCTCCTCCCAAGTATAGCGATAATAAGAAATAATAAATCCATCGGGAAATTCAATCACGTACTAAATATACTGCCTATAGAATATATCACCTATATTCCGCGCTACGAAGGTGCAAGAAAATCGGCTGCCTACGCCGCGAATTTACCGCTGGATAGGAGGAGCTAATATCACCTGACGCCTTTTGATCCTTTGGCACCCCGGGGATGATATGCGACGTATAAGCCAGCCATGCGCGTCTTCATCCCCTTCGCTCGTACCCTTTCGTTCCGTTCGCGTGCCCTCGGGGGCTGTCAACCGTATTTTTTTCACCCTCGACGCGATCCTTGCCGCGCGTTGCTTTGACCTTTCCAGTCACACCGTTAATCACCTTCGACGCATGCATGCCTCATTATATTTGGCATCGATTTTTGAAAATTGAAAAGCGGTCTTTCCTGGTCTTGCATTTTTTTGCAGAACTCGCAATTTCAGTATCGACCTCCAGCGAGGAACACGAGACAATTATTCACTCGTGAATTTATAAAAACGCGCTGGGGACCAGACGATCGTTTCAATTAGAAAAAAAAAAAATGGTCCGCGTAAAAGAAGATGAAAAATGAAACAGCTCTCTTTTTCTCCGTTTCTTTCTTAGGTTATTATCGGAAGCGGAACCCACGACAAAGGTAGGATTGGTCAGACGAGATTATGGAGTGGTAGAACGTCCCGAAAGAAATAAGGAAGCTTTTAGCTGGAAAATTGAAAATTGTACGGTGAACGGAGCGCTTGATGCGAATGTGAATTTGTTGTAATTGTACAGAGATCAGTACAAATATATATATATACTCCACATGTAACAGACGAACGTGTGGGTTCGAAACGGTCATGGCGAATGATTAAAAATACGTAAAATGCAAAGATTACCTTCTTTTCAAAGTTTCGCATTACTTCGTTATATCTCCTTATATGAATTTTTCCCGTTTTCCTTATACCCAATGTCTTGTAAGAGTACAGAAAAATTTTGTGAACAAATATTTCAACGAGGTTGCGAGTTGATTGAACGAAAAATGTGAAGACGAAAGAGAATGAAATAATATCGCGTTAACTTGAAATTTCATCGTCGCTTTTCTCGACAAAACCTACATCGGTATACACGGGCGTAAAAATAAATATGTTGCATGTATTTCAAAATGAACGAATATGGGGAATGATATTTTCTCCAAGATAAATGAGATTGGGAAAAGCGCGTGAGGTATAACGCCTGAAATTTCGCCACTGTGCGACAAAGTTTGCACTGCTACAGAAATAAAGAAACGAAATATTATTTCAGTTACGTTATACAGTCACCCTACGATTTCCCTAACGTCGCTCGGGCTATTAATTATAATGTCTTCTCAACTGAAATGAGAAGCAACACCTGTGCTTTCGTATTTATCTCAGTTATACCATCCCGTGTCTACAAAGTTTAAGGAATATACTCGCTACGTTTCTTTCTCTTTCTCTCTCTCTCTCTCTCTCTCTCTCTCTCTCTCTCTCTCTCTCTCTCTCTCTCTCTCTCTCTCTCTCTCTCACTCTTCTACCACTTTTAAGAAATTCTTTTTATTGTTAACTAACCGCACGCGGGAATCTCCAGCTGTAGAACATTCCGAGTGATAAATTAACGAATACCACATACACGATGACCAGCGTATAGGACGCTCCGTTTTACTAATTATTAATATTTGACGATGCACGTAATGAATGCGGTAATGGTGTACCTGGGCAACAAATTCTTCGGTTTTGATAAAAAGTAACGTTGACGTTTTTTTAGTAATTCACCTGCGGATATCACGTAATTATAGCTGCCAATTAGATTCATATTGACACGTTAAAAATGCAAAACTAATTATAATTATGTCAACGGTTGCACGAGCACAATGCGCATTCCCTATCTATTGCATTCATCCACTGCCAAAATGGTACGATGAGAACAAAAAAAAAAGTCAAAAAATAATTTCCCAAACCGAGCATAAATAATTATTCGGTACTTCTAACGGGTACTAATGACCAATACGATAAATATCGTAAATCGGAAGTAATAGATCTTGTTGAAGGCTATATCGCTTTAAATGCTCATGAATATTCATTATTACTCCTAGAGAAATACCAATGCATCGATTGAAAGGTGAGATTGTCGGGCGTCGTAATGGTTGATAGTAATAAATCATTTGAAATGATCTGCACTTGATAAGGTCTTATTATTTTCAGTTCACCATCGATCATTGTTCTTGACCTGAATAATTATATTGCGAATTCGAAAACAACTTTATACGGATCAATATATTCTCCTGATCAACGAAAAATTTAATTCATTAAAAAAAAAAACAAGGACTGAAAAAAATCACCGCCAATTTTGGTTTCATCGCAGAAACTACGATCCATTTTCATGTTTTTCTTTGTTTTTTCCTTTCGTTCACGATATAACAACGAACATCAAATCGTCATAAAATTTAACGGCCAAGAACATCGGAAGCAACTAAAAACATCAACAACCAACATCTAAAACTACGATCAACACCAAGGTTTTTTTTTTATTTCCAAAAACTTTGATTTTCAACCCTGGTGAAACTCACCTTTCCAAGGGGCGTCGCAGGCTGACCAACTGGCGCGGGATCTTTGATGTAAATGTTCCAGGTAGCTACGCTGTTTATCGCTTTATCCGCGGCGTAACATCGCCAAAGACATTGGATGAGCATAGCTGCTGCCGGAATTTGACGATTGAAATGTTTCTGCCTCTGTTTCTGCTGTACTTTGAGCGCGAATCCGGAGCCGAGAATTCCCTTGCAGAAAGAAAAGAGGATAAAACATAATCAGTCGAAAATTCCGTGCGTTCGAAAAAAAAATTGAATTTTTTTTTCAATCGGTCAATCGATCGACGGACTTGTTCTCCTTCTCCCCTAGACACGCTCGTCGGAAAACAGCTGCTCGTTAATTTTTGGCATTCGAATAACTTTTCAAAAGTTTTGGTTTATTTTTCTTTTTATCCCGTTTCCAAATTTGCCGAGTTGAGATAATTATAATCACGTGATGGAACAACGAACCTGAGCAACAAATTAATTTTCAACAAAAAATCAGCTCGACTTTCGTTTACGAGTAACGTGAAATTGTGCGCTATACGCGGAGCTTTTTATATTTTTCGCCTCTCTTCGTCAACGACATCTGATACAAAAATTGAATATTCTGTAGGTGATTCGTATATTATACTTACAGCAGGTAGGGCAAAAAACGATATTGCAAATACGCTAAAACATGACGCAACGATTTTTCCCATCCACGTCTGTGGCACCGTGTCACCGTATCCTATCGTCGTTACGGTGATCTGAAAAAAATTTGATCGGCAGGGTGAACGTAAAATTTAATTATCTGAATAATATACAAAGCAATTAACCTGAGCCTAATTCGAGCCTTCAATTTCGCGTTCAGACGTGAACTTGACCAACCAGTATAAAGTATACCATGGTTCCGCAGTTCTTACGCGACATCAATTTATTAAAATATCTCATGAAATTTCATCAAACTCACCACGCCCCACCATAAAGCGTCGGCGTAGCTGGAAAAATCCGTTTTTCCATCGGGTCCAACAGCGTCCTTTTCGGCAAGGTATACGAAATAACTGCTGAAAATGAGACCTAGGAACCCGATGTAGAGCGTCGTGATCAACTCCTGCAAAGAAAATTTGGTGTTCCAGTTGAATTTTCGAAATTTCACTCTTACGGCTAAAAATCCGTCGGTTTTAGTTTCGTATCTCCGGTCTGGCAGAGGATAACATTTCTTCCTCTTCTCCCACAACGTTGCCGTTGTTAGCGTAAACATCGGCGTTTTCAAGAGCTTTCCGCAAACGTCACTCACCTGTCGATGTATAAAGACGACGGAACCGAGGAGCCTCCACGTACCACCTTGTCGGTCGACGTGAAGCATCCGCAGAATTTGTAGAAAGCGGATACCTCTGATGGCAGATGTGGCAAAAACTTGGCCGTTGCTTCCGACCGATAAAACGACCATAGATGCTACAACTACTATCAAATCTAAAAGAAAAAGAAAAAGAAGATGCGCGTAGAATGTAAGAAAAAATTAAAAATAAATAAATGAAAAACTTTTCACCAAACACTCTGTAATACTCGCCTATTATACAAATAGGTTTTCTTATGAACCGGAAACGGCCGCAGCATCCCATGTACTTTGACCTGCACCCCGCACTCCATAGTCTCACGATGTATTCGACCCCGAAGAATACCACCAGACATATTTCCTGCAAGAATATCGAATCCATCGATTACAGGAGAGCAAGAAAAATATAAACGTCAATTACACTTTTTATTTTTCCGGACACTCAAATTTGAAAATGATAAAAATTAAATCAGAGACAAGATGTTTCTCTTCACTGAATTTATGTAGATAATTCCTCGGATTTTATCTCCGTGGAAGCGCGAATTATTCCTGCAGATAGATATTATTTATTGAATATTTATTAATTCCATCTGTGCGAAGTGGCTGAGTTATAACGGTATAATACCCAAGTAGATTGATAACTGCGATACGATATTACGTTTGTATAAATTATCGACTTTCGATAACTTTTGAACTGCATCGTTCCCTCCATCTTTCTAACACGATCGATACCGTAAATGAACTTCGGAATAATATTCTTTCATATCTAATTATTTTCGGCTTCTTCTCGCAAATATTTTGACGGTATAATTTTTTTCAGTACCCGTGAATCTCGCCAGTTTCCGTTCGCCGCCTTCGCAGTAAATTGCAAAAGGGTTGATTGGAATCCACCAACGGAAATGGGGGCTGAAAATCATTCGGCATTTTTCACATGTTCCTTTGTTCCATAATTCATAACCCCCGAACATTTTCTTCCTTCAATTTCATTCCGTTTTCGCTCGATCGTGAATTTTATTTCATTGCTACGTTTGTTAGGATACAGATGTGGATTAGAATGAAACTCGTCGTAACATATAGAGCGTCAACAGGTCGCATGTCGTGTAAAACCTGTTTTTTTCAGAGAACTCGAAGAGGGATGACAGTAAAGTGGTCGTAAGAAAGTAGGAAAACCCTCTGGGTATATTTCCTGTATAATAAGGTTTAGTATTTCTTCGCACGAAGGGGAAAAGAATCCCCAGATTTATCATTATTAACCTACCCTGCGGCACGATATCCTATGTATAGAGCATAAATCCATAGACGAAGTAGTGAAATGAGGAAGAGCTAGATTATTCTTCCAACAAACTTAATATCTTTATACATGACGATGAAAAGAGAAATGGAAAAAGATAGAAGCGAAAAAAAAAAGAAAAAGGAAATTATACCCTCAAACACGAACGTCCGCTGTATAACGTACGTAAAATCGATAGACGAACAAATTTTATATCCTTATACCGTTAACTCCGAGCACCGGAGAAATGGAACGATAATTACAAGAAACAAAGGACAGCGTTAGCTGCGCACGAATTAAAAATCGTCGACCGATTCGCTGTACGATAGAAAATTCGGTATTGTTCAATTTATCGGTGAAATTTATTACCGCGGTCTCCAGATTTATCGATCAAGCGGCACTCCTCGAATTCACGAGGGAAACAGTTCAACCTGAATAATTCCAAGAATTTTAAAAGAGTATTGAATTAATTATTACCGACAAAATTGTTTCGTGATCCGGGGGCTCCGCTTGCAGTACGTTATGTACGTACTTCCGGAAGTTGTTAACAAAGGAGAATGACAAACCTGATAACGTGCGCGGTACGCTGTTAATTAATCATTTGCCGTTTCGCCATTGATCAAATCGACGTAATTTCCTATTTCAGCTTGTATATCGTCTCCTGCAGACGTCACCCAACTATATTGCATTCTACTCATAACTCTGCAATAATTAACAGAAATTAATAGCGCTGTAATTTTCTTCTTCTCTTTTCTCAATCAGCCGTAAAATATTCTATGGTTTATCTTATCTGGTTCGTGGATCGCTCGGGCTCCGATATAGCGTCATGAAATATCGGCCTACGTCGGGTTAATGCATTAATCGATCTAATCTATGGAAAAAAGCTCGCAATTAGATTTTTTTCTCCATGCTCGCGAAAACAAAAATGAAAAAGAAATGGAAGGGACAAATTAGCCGTATACAGGTAATGGGATTGATGTACGTATAAGATTCGAATCTCGTTTCCTGTGAGAGCCGGTGACCACAGCCGTACAACGTTGAGTCGAAAATTTTTTATTCCTCTCCAGATTCGCGAAAATCGCGAAGGTAAGAAAAATCGAGAAACGTGATTCTACTCTAACCGCGAAACTTAACGTATATCAACGCAAACGTCTTCGCTTCGAAAGTATTCCGAGTGATTCGACGAGGGATTTCAAGTGTCTGAAATTCCGTATTCCCGGCCCGACTATTCCTCTCTTGTATTCGATCCCGTTCTATGAAAATAATGTCCTCCGTTTATTCCCGCATTTTCTTATCATTCGAAAATTCTAAACTATTGAAGCGTTGAGGAAGCTCGGAGGAGGTTCTTCTCCCGGTGTCGTCGATATATACTTGAGTTATAGAGGGCGGTAAGGGGGTTGGATATATATTTATTGGAAAAGCGGGAATCAATGGAAGGAGTCGTTTCTTCCGAAGTACAGCGGTATCGCTTGATGAATGAAATGCTCCCACTTTAAGCAATAACGAAGATTTATAGTCTTTGATCGACGTCATTTGTCTCGAATCGAGATTCAGATCCACCCTCACTTTCTCTCTCTCCTCGAATGACTTCCATTCCTACAAAAGAAATCTTCGGACCTTGACGTAACGAAAATTACAATCAAGCTAATTCAATCTACTTTTTTTCTCCGGCGAAATTGGATATGAACGTGTCTCGTCGAGTTACGTACAAAACAGAAGAGAGAAACAGAAAAACAACTCGGAAGAGCACAAATTGAAAATAAATTTTTCAAGGTAATCTTCAGAACACTCAATTCCACAATTTCTTTGGGTATTTAAGCAAAATGTATAGAACGCCTGGTTTGCAATTGTGCCCAGAGTTGGCCTCTTTCGGGTCCATTCCGTCGTTCCTTGTAATCCTTGGTACACGTGCAAATATAGGGGAACAAAGGAATAAAAGAGTGAGTATATAAAGCTATGCACCATCTTTACAATCTTTTCTGCAGTATGACTCGGCCACCGACAATTAGTGACCTCTGTACTCCTGTCGTTGGTACGCGAGCTCTTTTGAATAAACGATAAAAAAAAAAAAAAAAATAAAAATAAAATGAAAACAAAATAAAACGAAGACTGAAAGAAATTGCAAGAGAGGGAGCTTTCTTACCCTGACAATAGTTGATTTCTTTCAGATCAAATAATCTTCAAACATCCGTACTAAAAGAGACGCTCACGCTCCCGCGATTTCTTCGCGAATAAATTGTTCAAGATTTCGTACCTGCAATCGGAATAACCGACGTGAGATGGAAAAACCGTTAAAACTCAAGCAACCGATTCCGAAAATGAGGAGAACGACCGTTCCACCGTTCTACCCCTGCGAGTCCTAATACAAGAATAAAGGGGGAGAATCCCATTAAACTATGTAGACCTTCTTAAAGTACGTACATAAGTTCTGGGACGTTGGTAAGCAGAGGGGGTATGGTTCTACCTGGAACAGTTCACCGCCAACCCCATCGCGTATGTTAGGAGAAACCTTCGTGCTCGTCTTATGAGTTGAATAAGTTCAAAGGAAATTCGGAGAAAGGATCCGAAGCCTCAAGTTCCATATGATCTTGCGACGAGCTTGCGATTTAGTCATTTGGCGAACGGTGTTACGGATTAACGAAAAATAAAAATTCATTTGAAAAAACAATCGCGATCGCCTTTGAAAGGTTTCGCGTCATTTTATTTCGCCGTTCGATTCGATGCGGGGATGTATGTATAGTTTTTTCATCTGCATAATACGGATCGTATAGGTGGAAAAAGAATATATGATAAAATCGGCAGTCGCGATAAGGTGGCAGATCGAACAAGGGATGATATTGCCTCTCGGGTTTTTTATTCGTTTGACTTGACTCGAGCGCAGCTTCTATATTCGGTCCAGATGTCGACTGTCTTCTTTATCCAAAGTCAAGAAATGGGCGGGCTTCTTTTTCGTAAGGTGGTTTTTCGTTGAATTGGAAGCGACGAACGCGATGGTATATATTTCTTGTTTCTTTATTTGTTTTCTCGTTTATTTGCAACTTTTCATCTCCCTGTATATTTTCTTTGTCTTTCCGTAACACATTCCGCCCAAGTGAGAAGCTTTTCCTTTGCCGCGCGATTTGCATAAGCTTCAAATATTATCCAAGCCCTCGGGAAACTCGGGGGAGCCAAAAAATAAAATCCAACTGAAAAAATAGACGGTAACACGACGCGTGTGTGCATAAAATAATCGACGAATCACCCTTTCGCGTCTCTGTTTCACCGAAACACGCAAATTAGGCGCGTGGTCATTAATTACAATCCCTTGAAAAGAAAAAAGAACAAATTTGAAACAAAAAAAAAAAAAAGAGTATCGCAGCGATGATGATTAACGATTTCATGAAAACGGATTTCCCCTTCGGGAATGACGAACCTCGTTTCCGTGTGAAACTCATCTATGCGGTGCATTGTACTTATAAAATAGAAATATCCACAAAATTTCCCCCGAGGGTGAAACCGAACTACCCCCGTATAATTCCATAATTACTGGGTGCTCGGTACAAAGAAACATAAAAAAGGGGAAAAAAAGAAAGTAGAAAAAAGAAGAAGAAAAAAACAATCGCTTCATTTTTTAGAGTACCCTGTACCAACATTTCCCTTGAACAAAGCTCCGGATACTTGTCACCCGGACTTTTTCTCCGATTCTATTGAAAGGTTTGCGAGCTCTAAAAAATTTTTTAACGCTCGTTTAAACTAATTGACGAAGAAGAAATGTAACGTTATATACGCCTATAGCTATACGTTATATGTATGATGTAAGAGTCTACGGGGTATGTTGAAATCGTTGCACGCATGACAGCACCTTGCCAACAAGGGTTGAACAAATGGAGATCGTGGTAGTGGTTCCCTTCAGACTGCGATATATTATATCCGACCACCAAGACGATATCATCCACCTACGATTTATCTCACTTTACTAGCTACATACACCCCTATACCTCTCTTTCCGTCTTTCCGAACCGCGGGCATCAAAAGAAGAAAAATAGATGAAAACGGAAAAAAGAAACAAAACAAATAGAAATAAAAATAAAGAGAGGCGGTAAAGAAAAATAGATGGTACATTATTGTTATTATTGTTGCTCAGTACGTGTAGACGTGAGAAAAGTCGATGAGAATTATTTGGATTCTGGAGAAATCGAGATAGGGATTAAAGTCTCGCTGTTGGATCAAATAAATAACTATTACGTTTCGAAATAGAGGAAAAAAAAAAATCCTCAGGATAACGAAATGAAAGATCGTCGACGGTTGAACAATTTACAAAGGAGCTGTTGAGTAGCGAAAAACGCCATTTACCTTTCCTTCGCATAAGTAGAAAATTTGCCGAATAAAAACAAAAAGCTATTTTTTGCGAATATACAAATACTTGTAAAATTTTCGTCAAAGTTGATCGATGGGTTACCGTAAATCGAGGATCAAATGATATTTTTAACTCACCATCCAAAACAGGGTTTCGTTTGCGAAATTGCTGTACTGGTCTATCGTTGACAATACGCTGAATATGAGGCACACTAAAACGACCATGAACCTGAAACAGAATAAAATGATCGTAGATAAAATCTCATATCTTAGCGCAGACCCCGCAAGATGTGAATTCAAAGTGTTGATCAAGCGATAAAATAAACCTACATCCGTTAAGGGAAAAATTCACCACACCTCTTGATTTTACCGGGCAAGGGCGTACCTTACCCTCGCCCCGTTGTGGATATATCGCATAAATATTTACGTTACATGTCTAAAAATCGCTATACATAGTCCTTCTATTCGTATACTCCATGTATCTTCTAAGGGTGAAAAGTGACTTCCCTATTATACATGTATACATCTACCTCTTATGCAAAATAATAGATATGAATATGGAGAGAATCCAGAGTCCGTTGGTTCCTCTCCAAAAATTTCCATAATAAAAGTAACGAAGATTCAACTAAAAACTGAATATTAATCCGGTACATCGTTAATTAGCCTGAAATATGAACATTTTCGCGTTTTTCTATCCTCCCTCTCCTCTGTACACGTTTTTATTTTTCCACGAGCTTAACCGGGGAATTTTCAGCGATGCCCCTCGACTGGAATATTCGGTGAGTCGTGTTTAACCGCTATCGACGTACGGCTACAGCGAGTTATCCTTTCTCCATATATTCCCGAAAGTATTTGGCAATTGATTAATGAGACCCCGTAGGTCGTACGTCACATTAAACGGATCGTCTAGCCCTAGAAAATACGGGGTAAGACCCTGAGATAATCTAAAGGGAATATAAGCCACGCAGAGGAGCGATAGTTGTACGTGATAATACGATTAATCATCACTGAAATTTTCGCTAAATCGAATTCATCGAACTTTTCTGACGCACGTTGATGTAAATTACCGAAGATATATATCATGCCTAACACATAACGCAGATGCGTCTGAATTTTCGAACGAAAGAACAAACTGATTTCATGCGAAGTTTGAACTTCTGACAAGCAAAAAAAAAAAATAAAACAAAAGAGAAAAGATTAATCTGATCGAATCGGAAGGTGAATGGAGAATATTTTTATCAGTCAAAAGTGTGACGGGACCTTCTGTCAATTTAATTCAAATTTAGAGGGAAAATCTGTTTCTCCGGTGACACTTTTATTTGCAAGATCATTCATGTATTCGAATCGCTGAATGATACCTTGGCGGCTCATTTAATAATCTGTAAATTATTGATCGCAGCATCGTTGGCGAAATGAAAGAGAAAACAAAAAAAAAAAAATAGAAGAGAAACCCGACACACATACAATACGAGTCACGCAGAATATCGGAGTTTCCAAAATTGAAAATTTTTTCATAGCGAATTATTTCCTGTTATTTCTACTATTTTTTTTACTTCTCTAACCGGTGATATCCGACCGAACGAAATCCTCGTTTCGATCCGACCTCAAAAACCCTATTACCTGCAATCCGATAACCTAGGTAAATTTCGGATGTTTTAAAATAGAAGCAAAAATTGGAAATAAAAATTATTCCACAAACTCTATTACGCATCAAAAAATGTATATAATGGCGAAAGAAAATTTTCTCCGAACTGCGCAAAACACCGCGCACAGTACACAGGGCCCATGTAATAATTCACCGCGCGAGATCTCGTTCGATAAAAAAAAAGCGGGGAAAAAAAAATGAAAGGATAAAAAAAAAAAACGTGTATCATAAAAATCGATGAAGGTCAGCGGTTGGTATGAAGTGAGATTATGTTAGGTAAGGTAAGTCTCGTATATAACCTAAACCATTCTATATACCTACGGAAATTATGGCCGCCTGGCACGATATCATGAAGACGTCCTGAAAGTTATACGGCGTCCTTTCTCGAACATCGTCGCGCACATAATACCTCGTATATTTCTAATAAAATGATAGAACATTAGAATAAAAAAAAAAAACAAAGAGTAATAAAAATAATACAGCAGCGCGAGTGTATGCGACGAGTTCGCATGAATTATAAAACCATACGATGCACGTAAATAATCGTCCGTGTGCGAAAATATAAGTGGGTTCAATTCGCGGGGTGTGTGTAAGTATAAAATTATAATAAATGAGGAGCGAAATGATCCTTAAAATGAAAATTTTTTACGTGACGTGACTTTGTTCCAAGGGAATAACAATTATCCATTCATCTAGAGGAACGGTGGCGCGGGCAAAGGGATGTAAAGAAGGAGGGGTTGGTAACCGCACGCGAGAAGTGTCAGGAAATTTGCCGGAAGCCTAACAGCGCAAGGAACGCGAGAGGCGGTTCGCCGGTACTATACCGATCCGATAGTACATGGGAGTATATATGTATTACATACGAACAAACGGGTGACCCTTTGACCCTACGACCTTGGCCAGCAATCGTTGAATCCATCTCGTAATTCGCGGGGAACCGAAACCTGATGTATCCATACAGGTGTATACATGTATATTCGCTATCGCAAGAGGCGAGAGTTATAGACGTAGTCGTGCGCGGGGTGCCGGATAGATAGGAACCTGAACAGGATGAATGGAGATGTATAGACTTACGTATATATTATAAATGTAGGTACGTATAAGTTCCGATACACATGTATATGTGGTATACGGAGATGCTCGAACTGAGAAAATTCATCATTATCGAGAACGTAACGCAGGTTATCAATTTACCTTATGCACACAGTGTCGATTTTCAACGTGGTTATAATCCCGGTTGGTTAAAGGGTTCGATGGTTCGGTAATGGTAACGTTGTGTGCACAACCGTTATACAATACAGTAGCATAAGCTAGGAAACCTCGAACCGAGCGAATTTCGTTCACTCCGCTATGATTTAATTGGCAGCTATTAATTGCGGTACTCGAGGATAGAAGTTACATCGAAAATCTGAACTGTCCAACCATGATGAGGCGAATTATGATTTTTTTCCTCCGAATAGAGCTGCAAATAGCCGGAGAGTTTGTCAAATATATCAAATCCGCTTTCATATTTCTACGGGTGCTCAATTTTTCTTCACCTTCTTACGAGGGAAGCTCCAGAAAAGCAGGTATAAGCCCGCTAAAAGCTTCGGGAAAAATTGGGCGCTCCAAATTAACGAGAATGATCGAAACCCGGTTAACTGTGAAGGATCATATCACCTGGCGAAAAAACAAACATTGGCAATTATAGAAAAACTATTCGTAAAGAAACAAGATGAATAGCAAAAAAAAAAATATATCCAATGTTTTGAAAAGGGAGATGAACATTTTGAAAAGACTGCGAAGCGTCCGATCTCCGAGAAAAAAATTTTGCTAATAAGGTAATAAAATGGCTAGTGTATTCCTCCTCTCGTTACGCCTTTTCTTTTCCTTTGTGAAATTGGCTGGAAATCAGGTTCAGCTTGAGATTTTTCTTTTTTTTTCTCTTCTCCGAAAATACTTCAGTGACAAAAATAGATATCATAGAACGGTCTTTCCTTATACATATATTTTTCTTTCGGTTCTTTTCCATTTTTTTTTTCTGGTTGATCTTTACGCCCCGTACGAGAGCGTTCGAATAAATTAATGCAAAAGTTTTCCCCCAAAGGGATCATTGCATTATTCAGAACGTTTTCGCGCTTTACCGGGTCGCTTCTTTCCCCTCTTTCTCGTATCGCATTTGATAACCATTTTTCATTCTCATCTGGAATAGTAAAAGATGGTAAAAGGTTATAATTGATCGAACGGAATACTGAAATTTGTTGAGTTTCTGAATATCAATGAAACTGAATATGACGCGATGAACTCTGAGGCCACTTTGTTTTCTCACCTCGCACGAATACGGTGTACAGATATGTGGTATACCTATCTACATTATTCACGTATAATCAATCTAAATTTAAAATGAAGAATAGCCGCTGAGGTGAAAATGATCGATAGGATATACGAAAATATATACTCGGATATACTGTACGTAAAATATAATGTAAGGTAATATACAAAGTCCTGCGGTAGCGGAGGAATTCGCGTTGACAAGAGTCTACCCATGTGGGAGTCGGCACTTCGAACAACACAAGAGAAGAAATTTGAGAAATTCACGTCAACCCACGTAGGAATTTCTTTGAAAGGATGAAATCACGCGTTTACCGAACAAAACCGCGATAGATGAGTTTACTTTACGCAAAAGAAAAATACATAAATAAAAACCAATAAACGGACCGAACAAATATCGCGTAAATCGATTTCGGACGACATTTAACGCAATGAGTGAAAATTATCACGCTCCCGTAATGTTTGTACGGCTTCTGTTTTTTTTTTTTTTTCAAATTTATTCATTAATTTATTTCTACCCAGACATAGGAGCGTGATCGATGCACGGCGAGTGACGGTCGATTCCGTGGCGTTAAATTTTGACGGATTACACGGCCAGCACTTGGAAAGTTGGGCGGGAAAAATGAATAGACTTTCTATCGTCACCTCGTAAACATCGAATTTATTATTTATCCACGTCCGCGGCAGCCTCCGCGGCGGATCCCTCGGAAAAATTGCGTGGTGTGAAAAAATAAAGAAAGAAAGGAGAGGAAGGAGGTGGAAATGAAAAATAAAAAATTGAGGGAGAAAGAGAGAGATGTGAAAAAAGAGAGGAGAGAACAAAATCTACGATCCCGTGTACAGTTTGTGCAGCACACCCCTTGGCGCGATCCATTATTCCACATAAACTTGAGGAAGTCACCCTCGCGTCACATATTTGGCTTTTTAGTAGGTACTTGTCCCATCTCAAACAACTCTCTTTCCCACCTCCGTTTCTCCCCCAGTTTTATCCGCGTGAACGTCGTATCCCTACTCCCGTCCCACCTACACCCCCTTTTGTAACTCCGTCAGATAACGGGTTTCGACTCAATTTTCATTCCCCTTTACGAACCCATTCCCGGTGTGTATTCTCCTCTATTTTATTTCAACCCCTTGTCTCTATTCTTTGCTCTATATTTATCTCCTCTCCATAGACTCTTAGCGGTAGGGTAAAGATTGATTGACGGAGTGGTTGCAGCGTGTTGCAGCGAACTCGAAATAAGGTGCCAAACGTGATATGGAGAACGACGAGGTATGCTAACGGTACGTCGATACCGTACGTCCCGCACACGGTAGGTATAAGCGTCAAGTGAATTTCAGAGAATACATAAGCTATCACTTGGGACACGTCACGCCAAATTTATCACCCGATAGAATGAGATGGAATGAAAATTTGGTGCACGGTCTCGGAGGGGTTTCGAAAATTCCCTTGGAATCTCGCCGAGAAATTTGAAAAGAAAAAAAAAACAAAATCCCCCCCACATAATCTTATGCCCGTCATCCGTGCGTGTGCCGTGTAATAATTATCTGAGGCGAATTTGACGATGATACGAAGCTGCAGCGAGGTGACAAGAGAAATGTGGTAATCCGGAAAGCAGGCGAGAAAGTCAGTAGAACGCGAGCGCGAGCGCGGACAAACGTATCTTCTCGCCGTGACACGAAGATCCTTCGCATGTACAACGATCTCCAGTGGTAATATGTCAGAGACAACGCTCGTTTACGGTATACCAGATATCCAGCCCCAGCCGCGTTACGGCCTCGAGTATAACGTATCCGTACAGGGTGCGCCAAAAGAAATTGTCTCATTAAAATGCGGGCGTAGACCAGACGCGCGTAAAAGAATACGTGGGGCGAATGGCGCTTTTTTGTTTTCTCAACGGAGCTTTATTTCGGTTTTTGCAAATTCAAAAAGTTGCCACGCTCTGAAAAATGCGCGCAGTCGAGCTTTTCTTTTTCATTCGGGCGCATTGAAAAACAGACGAGGGTTATTAAAATTCCAGATTTCATCGCGGGGATGGCTTACCGGCGTGAGACGCGAGGTTCCGCAAAAATACAATTCTCAAAAGAACGAACGTTACTGAAATTCTCTGATTTCGTTTGGAGCCCGACATTCGAGGGGATGATTTTTGAGGGGCGCGAGGTGATGCGAAGGGAGAGTAAAAAGGGGGGTTGGAACAAAACGTTGGAGGGACAACACGGTCTCCGTATAGACGCGTGTGTCATTCGACATTCTACGAATGATTTAGTTTACAGATAAACCGAATTGTTTTTACCGCTTACCCACCGACGAAATCTATACCGGATAACGACGTTGCCGTATGGATTTGTGATACGTACTCTGTTACTTTTATCGTAACATTTGGTCACGTTATAACTGAAGCTTTTATCGATTTTCTATTGTTTCAACTTAGCCCGCATTTTATTCATATCCACGCAAATAGGTGCAACGGATCGAAATCGGATCGGGAATAGGATCTCCGAACACATGAATGTTTCCAACTCACGTTACCCAGTCCATTCGCTTCGTTCGAATCTCTCAATCCAATCGAAACAACAACGGCGAAGCCAAATTTTAGTTTAAAAGGTACGATTCCGCATGATCGCGCTTTTTTTCCTCGTTTTACCTTGGAAATTCTGGTCAGCACTTTCGATACACCACTGTTTTCTATGATAAATTAAACAAGTGAATCGAATATTTCAACAAATTTTATCAGGAGCTGTACGAACCAATGACTCGTGAAAAATAATTTTCCATACCGTTGGGCTAGTGAATCAATTTTCAAACGGTCTATCGGATGGTCATCGCGGCCGGAAATGGATTTCGAATGGATTATAAACAGAGCAACCGAAATTACGGTATAGTTACGAATTCGTTGGAATGTTCATCATTCGAAAAATATATTTTCCGGTTCATAGTACACCCACTCCAGTTGTGAAAGAAAAATCTACGTTGCAGGTGGTGCGGGGTCCTTTAGGAGGAGCAAACTATAAAATATTCAAAAGTTGTTTGAAATTCTGGAGAGCGCCCCTCGAATTTTGGACAAATGGTATCCCATGTCTGAAGCAACATCGTACGATAATAGATTTTTCTACGTGCAGCGGCCCAGAATTTTCATGGAACCGATGAGTGGGAAGTTGGAACGGAATCGTCGATCCTGATTAGAAATTAATGCGAAAGGGTCACATTCTATTTCCGATGAGTAAAAGAGTGTAAAAAAAAGTTTGAAAAAAATTGATATCAGTTTATGAAGAATCTACGTGTATCGACGGAAGTCGTGTCCTTTTATTGCTTTTTTTTCGCGTCATCGAATTGCTTGTGTGGACTCCAAAACGCGCAGTGAAGTAATCTATAATTCACACGGCCTAAAACCAACCTCTCCTTTCGGTCATCTTATAGATCGAAATTCGCACGTACGGATGAAAACTTCAGATACCAAATGTAGATTGGATAAATGGGTGAATAGTTTAAGATCAGGTGTACAATTATGTGTAGGTATTTTGTTGATCACGAAAACGTTATAAATGAATGTAATTGTTAAACATATATATAGGTATTCGTAGGACAAAATTTCTCTTTCTCGTCGTACAACTGAACAAGTGGTGAGATCGACTAACGACTTCATTTTTTATCCCTCATTCGATCACAATTCCCAGGTATTATATCATTTTATCAATTTTATTTTTTTTTTCGTAAAAGGCGGGCTCCTAATCTCGAAGCTTAGCAACTTTTGAGAATCTTCGCCAAAAGTACAGCAGTACGCACGTACACTTTTCAAATAAATTTTTCATTCGGAATTTTTTTCGATTTTGCTTTTAAATTTTTTACTTTTTCCTGCGAGGCACGAGTGATTTTCGGTTTGGAAATAATTAATGTTTCCTTTGAATAAGCAAAACTTTTTGGCATACATTCGTAAACTCGGCTGGTTTTACCCATGGGTAAAGGTGGCGGAAAGAAAAAAATAGGTGGACTTGTCTGCGACACATAGAGAAGAAGAAAAAGAAGACGAAAAAAAAACGAATAAAAGCTAAATGGTAGGGTGAAAATGACCCGGCGACCTTTTTTATAAATAATCTTTCCCGCTCTCGAATGAAAATGGAATTGCAATTGAATTTCATCACCTAAAGTGTACACTATTTTCACGTTGTAATAACGTGGTCAAATCGATTGCGTTCCATTAATCATAGCGAAATCAGGATTTAAGGCAACCGCTGCGGCTTGATTTAGGTACATCGAAACTTTGCGCAAGTGAAAATCGTGGGACACCCACGGAAATTACCGAGCGAGAACAAAAGAAAAACGAGCGAAGAGATGTACGCGTGTTCGATCCAATGCAGATTTTTGATCGAGAATTTTCAAGAGCAGAAAACTACTTGGAGGTGAATAGGAAAGTCTGGTCAATCAGCGAGTCCAATTACCAATAACTCGGATTACACGATTTATAAATGAGCTCTATGAAATATGTGATCGATTGGTTGAGTCAACAACCAATCAACTAATTAACAACCGCGGCCACCAATTTCTCCATCGGTAAATGACTAACGGTGAAATCAATCGAAGCTTGATCATAGCAGTTTTCCGATTGATGCCGGAGGCATTGAACCGAGTTTCATTATTTTACTCGTACAAAATATTTTTACAATCAAGCCTAAAACGCGGCCAGTTTATTCACGTATATCCCGAAGGTACGTACGTTACAACGTATATTGTATATTGTATACGTACCGCGATGTACTCGTTTTTACTCGTGTATAAATATTGAATGCACAGATGTATGGATCTATCATACATTTATACATTACATGTAAGTAGCGGGTCGCGTGACGCGGATAGATTAACGAAACCGTTCGCGAACATCCTTCGCGTGGAATTTTCCACCGCCAAGTGATGGTTATATAGGCATATTATGGCACACAGCTGGAATTTAATATCACCGAAAAAAAAAAAATTAAAGAAACTCGAATGAACGGAATCGATATTACCTATGGCTAAATAAATGGCACTTCGGAGCTGACGATTATCGTTTGTTTTTTTTTTTTTTTGTTTTTTTTTGTTTTTGTTTCTGTTTTTTTCTTTTTGCCGGGTGTTTACGCCATTAAGCGAAAGTCAGCGTCTTTTGATCGGCTACGGTTAATGGGTTGGGTATAAATTCTATAAATGAAGAGGCAATCAGGTAATCTGTTTATCGATGAGTTAACTCGTCGAGTATCTATGCTATAGGAGGAGTCGCTATTTACTCGAGGAGAAACTCGGATAAATTGCAATCCATCCCTAGGTCCGTTGCTCCAGTTTCGGCGTCTCTCGTCATCCAGCAAGGGACTTTCGCTTCATCCCTTGGGATTTCAGGAAAAGGGAACCTGAACTGCTCATCTCCACGTTTCTAACCCAAAACACAAATAAAACCTACCTTTGTGCGAAGTCTGCATTAATTAGAGAAAGTTTAGGTCGTTCTTTAGCTCGTTTAAAATTTCACAGCTCTCTACGCTGGTTGTCAGCGGATTTATGAACGTGTACGACACTTATTACACATATTCATCTTAATTTCTTCGGTTTGAATTGATGAGAACAAAAAAGGGAAAAAGCGGAGTCCCCACAGCTTCTAAAGTTCTTTGGAAAACTCTCGACCTTTTTCGAGTCGAAACGGTACGTCGAATACAGTTGAAATTTCTAATTCGTGAAACATCCGATTGATTTTTCAAACGATGGCAACAAAATTTTACAAGGTGCTTACTCGCCTGTATCTCATGAATTTATCCCGCTCTCAATATTATACATGTGGGCAATGTACGCGCGATTGTTTCGGAAGCTCAAATACACCCCTTCGAATTCGAGCTCGTCCTATAGCTATGAATAACGAACGTTTTTGTTCCAAACGAAACGTATTGTTGTTGCTTTACTCCGCACCTGCCGAGTTTTTATCGAGCGGAAACAATTGAGGTGAAAATTCAATAAAAAGAAAAAATGGATTCGAGGCTATTAATATTTGTATGAGACTGTAAAAATAGGAACACGATCCAGTAACGGAACATAAAAGAAACTGTCCTCATGTTTATGGTAAGGGGTGGTGTGGCCCGTACCAAAGTTATATCGAAATGACGTAATCTGATTCGATTTTTTTTTATCCGGAAAAAGGCTGGAGATATTGAAAATCCAAAGGATATTGGATCCGGTACGCGTAGCGAGTGGTAGGTACTTTTACTTGGCAGAAAAAAAAAAGAAAGAAAAATTCATCAATAAATATAAGCACACCTGCTACAACTTCGGGGTGAAATATCGAAGTAAAGTTATAGCTAAATTATGTAGCCCGATTGATACAGATGTCGCAAAAGTAGCGGATGGCAACTAAATCTGAGTCTGTAAAAAGGGGTGGGGGGACTCTCTACACGCTACCTGCAACCCGGGAATAAATCATCCCTCTTTCCAGCAGTTCGCCGCATCTAGTAACCATCGTCCCGAAAAAAACTTGCGTCTTTCTTCCCGCGGCCGAAGGGATGGATGAAAAAAGCACGAGGATCTTTTTCACTCCTCCCCAAAAGTCCTTCTTCTCCAGGAATCGCGATATATTCATGATGCATTATCCGGTCCTCAGAAAACGTTGAAAAGGTGAAAAAAAAAGCTTCTGTATGAAGACGGGAGTAGGGGGAAAGGGGGCGAATTCATCGTCGGAACGTGGGGCAGACGGGACACCGTTGAAACGCAACGCGGTGAGCTCGAAGCTCAGAGATCTGATTTGTAAAGTGCTCGTAAGCACCTTCGGGATCTGAATGGAGGGTACTTCCCTTGATGAATGTTCGCCTTGTTGCCAACTAAAGTGGCCGCGAAATATAATGGAGTTTTGAGAGAATGACTTTTCAAAATGACCGCCGACTCTCTTTTGTTTTGTTTCTTTTGGATTCCGCGGGGCTTAAAACCGAAGAATCGAGTACAGAAGGGAGAATAGGTGTGTATACGTATGTATATCAAAGTGATAGGGTAACCCGACTCCAGAAAATTCAGGATTCCCCACCCAACTTAACCTCATCTTTTTTAACGTGACCCAGTCCGATCCAGTCATGCCCCGTATTCAATTTCAACCCCTACTCGAGATTATACTTTTTATTAGCCTGCACTGAACCGGGAATAATCTCGGTATGTGTAAAGTCGCAGGAAAAGAAGAAAGTTGCTTCAATTCAAAAATGGTCGCACGTCATCCGGAATTTAGTAAAGTTTTTTTTCTATCCTGACCATTTTCGATCGTTACAAGGAATTAATGGATTTGAAATGAATGACAAAAAAAAAAAAAAAGAATCAAACAAAACAAAGCAATAATGAAATGTCGACAATAAAAAATTGCAGGAAAGCTATCAAGGTAAAATCGATACCCGGAAATGGGAATCGCGGTTCGCAAAACTACCTCTAACCCCCCCCCCCCCCTCCCTTTTGCTTCGCCGATTTATTCAAGGCTAGCGAGAAATCGATGATTATTCCCTCCGCCGATTTATCAAGTAGACAAATTAAGATCACGTGGCAATGATTTTTGTCGCAGTTGCTGTCAAATCGACGTGAAATAGGTAGGTATAATATAAGTACGTATACATCGGGTGGTATAACGTCCCAACACACCTGCTAGATTCTAGGTCATCTAGAGCTCTGATCGACCTGTGAAAATGTCACGTGGTCTTTCCACAAATTGAACGCGCGTGGACAGTGCTTAACAAGGTGGATGAATAGCAAAGCGATGTACGCGGGTGTGTGTGCGAGTACGTTTTTCGTACACGTACTCGTGAAATCGGAGTGCAAAATTTTCACCGATCGTGTGAGCCTCGGTAATTGAAAACGGATCATGGCGTGTTGGAACGTATTTAGAAAATAATCGGCTGCGGAGTCCTGAGTAACTGGAAGACCGGATTTCATCCTCTTCATATCCTCTTCTGCGGTTGCACCGCGGCTGCGGAATGGCTTATAATTACTCGCCGAACTGCTAGACGCGATCGATCAGCTCGCGAAATTTAAATATTTAGCCAGAGAGGAGACTGTTGACCTAAATTATTAAAGAGACCGACATCGCCCGACTTCGCGCGGTAAAGTACTGGAACTTTTCGCGCGTCCCTCTTTTTCGCACCGCAACGTACGTACGTACGTACGTCCTTGCGATACCGAGATGACGAATTCAACAACGTTCAATCCGAGAATATCATCAGCCTTTCCTCGTCGTCAGAGGTGAATAATCCCTCGTGCGAACGGACTGTTTTTCACTTATAACATTCCAGATCGGCGTGAGAACAGCTGATTGTCGAATGAATTCGAAATGATGTGGCTATCGGTGAGCAAGTAAATATTTTCTTCACCGGTAGTTTTGCGATTGTGATTGAAATTTTTTTTTTTTTTTTTTTCTATTGGGCTGCACGAACGTTTGATCCGATGTAGCTGAATTATTGAAGTAATGAAATGTAATTTGCACGAGGTTTTGATCCTCGATCATCGTATTATTACGTTACATCGTTCCTGTGAACGTCCCAGGGTACGCGAATTAACGGCGAAATTGATAAGGGGTGATTTTTATAATCCTCAACGAGAGGGGATCAGTCCTACGCTCTTGCGATGCCCCGCAGAGGTCAAACGCTTTCGGCAAACATTTATCGGCGAAATACCGGCAAGAACTAAAAAGGTAAAAAAACACATGTAGATACATTTCACGGAATTCAATATGTGCGAGAATTTTAAGCGATTGCAAATTACGGTATCGCTGAGTCAATATTCACTGAAACAACATCATTCGATCAATGTAATTACGCCGTAATCAATTTGAAGGTAGACAACGCACGCGAACGTAGAAAAAATACGTATCGACGTTAATTTCATTTCACTTGGTACTTTCAAGTTTTCAATTTTTCGTAATCACCTCCATCTGAGTCGGCGGGCGAGTAGCAGCGGTGGAATGAGGAGACAAAAATTGTCATTTTCACAGTCATTAGAGATCGATTTTTTAATCGTTCAGCTATATTCGTTCGCGAGCAACTTCATGCAACATAAATAACGTCCCGCGTCACGATCTCACTCACTCAGTCAACCGGGTATCGGCCGAAATTCCGGACGTCTGTGAATCATTGGACGGTGGTGTGACCCGAGGTAACCGAATCCTCGACAGTTTCGAGTATTTTCCTAGGAAATCGAACCCAGAACTAGTTACTAACGAGACACGAACAAGAGGTGATGGTTTTGTTTTTTTTGGTATCGATCGAGGACCGTTTTTGATTACGTAACACCCGGTACGATTGCGGCTTCCAATTAGCGACTCGTCAATTATCCGGATAATCGTCAGAAAATCCGCGAGCGATCCGGCCGTTATTTTCATCGCGTACAAAATTTACCACCAAACGAAAGATGAACTTTTTTCAATATCTAAAATTTACTTACACCGTAAAGTGGTAGACAAAACAAATCCATCCTCCGGGATGTTCTAGGAAGACGTACAATCGTTCTTGAAATGTTTTCCCTTTTTTGTGATGAAAAACATATTTGGCTTTGAAAGCCTGATCTATGGGTAGATAAATGGGGTAGTACGGATCGGGAACACCCCTTTGGTCAGGGCTGGGTTCTTCTCCTACGCCGTCGTCGACCGTGTCGTCGATCATGTCATCGTCATTTTTCTTTCTCCTGTGCTTCCGTTTCATGGGTGTGGGAACCCTTTTGTGATGAGCCTCTCCGAATCTCGGTGTTCGAAATCTCCTGAGAAAAGTGAATTTTCTGGGCGGACCCTCGTCGTTCCCCCCGTTGTCCGTGTCCTCGGTTTCACTTCCAGGTGTTTTGAGGGCAACATCTTCGGTCTCCGCGCCACCGACGAGTTCGTCTTCGCTCCCCTGAAGCGCGGCGTAAGCTGCGGCGGCACTGTACCTCTTCTCCGTCAACCTCGACAACTGCGCCTCCTTACTTCGCGGAAGATTTTCACCGGTGAATCCGTGACCTGAGAATTTTTAGGTCACTTGATACCGAAGGGATTTAGCCGGGGCAACTCGTCTGATTCAAGATTACCCCAGACTCGGAGGTCCTGCACCCCCGTCCTTCAACTCACCCCGTCTCTTACCCTTCTTTTCACATTATACACACAGCGTATAACTAAACGTAATTTACTTTAAATCTTCCATCAGAACACGCTAAGCTCCATTTCTCAGCGCTATCGCTTTGGGAGGCATTTTTTTTTTTCTTTCACCCTCGAATTTCACCTAAAATTTTTTTGTTTCTCAACAATTCAGCGAAGAATAATTTAAATTCGCTCGGATATTGAATATAAAAAAAAAGGACAGAATTTCAAATATTCTCGCTCATCTCAGCCCCCAATTCCTTTTTTTTTTTCCCCACATAAAAGAATAAAAACCAGACAACGGATATGATGCGAACGCAGATGCAACGAAAATCACTGCAATTCCTGAATAATTGTAATGACAAAATATGAGAAATCGAATTTTTTTTAAAAGTTTGACAGGAAGAACGTGATATTAGGATACTTCCGTGTTCAATGGGTTGTTATAATACGGGCATGTGCAATAAAGGGGAGGTTCGGGAATAACGTAGATAAAAAGGGGAAAAGTTTATCCGCGGTACCATTTCGCGCTTTTATATTAGTTGGGAGGTAGTAATATACTTTAAAAACTTTTAGTTGTACCTTAGTTGTACCTACAACTGTTCGAAACTTACATCGATAACATAATCCGGGTATATTGCTTCTGCAGTTAAACGAATTTCATGAAACGCATACAAGTTCCGTCGAATAACAGATAACGGAATACAAAAATTAAAGAATCAAAAAATTCAAATGAATGGGATTAATCGATGAAAAGTAGGCAAAAAAAAGAGAATACATTTTTCCACAATCAATTTCACTAAATATTACTCTGCATTCGTAACGCATAACTGCACTAAAATTGCGGGTATTACGTACGGAATGTGGCCTTTCATGAGATTATAATATGGTATTAAACAATTTAGTTGTACTGCACTTGCGAAATATTTTCTATCGTTCTGATCGTATGAATAAAAATTAATCAATGCAGCTATACCTACTCGCAGGGCCGTTCGTTGTATCGATTTATGAAAATTGTTCAAACCCACTCCGTAGCAAGTGAAAATCGAAATTTTCATTCAAAGTCTTATCGCGAGAACCCCCCCTGAATCTGTTTCCTCATTGACATTTGAGATTCTAGATGAGAAGTTTATCTGGCGAGTTTATTGATAAAGTTGACGCTCTGCAGCGGCGTAGGTATAACGACCGGCTATTCATGTTCAATAATGAAACGTAAACCGCGAAATGAAAAGCCACGCTATCCGGAAATTGACTTTTCTTTTGAAGTTATATCATGTATTATTTTTGTTTTATTTCCTTTTTTATTTATTCACGTTTTGCGTACATTTTTATCTTCACTTTTTTCCGGTTGTATTTTTTTCCCCTCTCTCTCTCTCTCTCTCTCTCTCCCTCTCTCTGCTCCGACTCGCCTTTTGCCGGCTCACTGAATTCCGTATCACGGGGATATAAAATATCGACGAGAGGCGACTTTCCAATTTTTCATGCGCTCAAACGAATGCGGCGATGAAAAAAGAAAGGAAAAAATATCGCTCGGAAAACCTACCGAACTAATTCCAAATTACGGAGATCAGTTGTCAGCTAATCTCATTAAATTTTGAAAAACGATTGGCGGTATTTTATTGGCCCGAAAATACGAGATCCTCGCCATATATTTATATTCAAACAGAGAGATCCGAAACGCGATAATCTCCGGCGGAAAGACAACATGTAGGTACGTGCATACGCCACTGGAAGACGAGGGATTCAATATACAGATACTTTGAATTGTTAACAGGAAGTTATACTTGCGGCAAGATACGTCTATTTACAAGTCGAGTTTCGGTTACCCTGACACCGAAACTTCGGCCTGCACTTCACGCGCAAATAGTTAGAGATATCGTAAATTTTGACATACCCGATACGTCGAGGAATCATTATTCAACTTTGCCAGATAAATTTTGCTGATTATGTACGCGCAGTTCTGATTTCAACCCTCTCTTGTTTCACTTTACTCTGACTACAGAGAAAAAAAAAAGGATCAAATTCTTGTTTGACTTCACATTCTTTTTCATCGCGTTGAACAAACTGCACATTACACGACCATTTCCCAAATGACCGCTCGCTGCTCTTTTGCCGCGTGTAAAGCTTATTTGCTTGTGTCATTAGCGAAACTTTGTCGCATTGGGTAATAAAAGTTTGCTGGTGAAATTCGAAATTAATCATTAATTCCGAACCGTATTCCATTTAAAAAATGCGAATCCCGAGTTGATTGGTTTTTTCTTTTTTTTTTTTTTAAATAATATCGAATAAGACGTTGAGTAAATTCGCAATATTCTCTTTCGAAAACTCGATAGGGTTTGTCGATGAAGGATTTCAAAAGCACGCAGATAGGGAGTTGCGGGAAGGCGGTTGAAGGGTCTCCCTATTATCCTCTCGGATTCTAGTTATGGGAAGGGCTGAAACAATTTTGGCTATTCGACCGCAAGTCGGACCCCGTTTTATCGGGAGGGGGGTTGATGAGCAGGGAAATGGGAAGGCGCGTCTTCTCTTATTTCGTGTCAACTGTCACCGGATTCCGTGAGATTCGAACGATAATAATCAGAAACTACGCGACAAAGTGACGAACTTTGAAACATATCCAAGAATATTTTCTTCCAATCTTCTTAGGCAAATTTCTACTTTTATTTTACCTTAATATTCGCTAGTTTTGTCAAAAAATTTACAATGCAGAAGAGTCGTTCTTCGCCGTGAAAGAATGAGAGAAAAAAAATGAGCTTTTTCTCATCCGCGAACAGATTTCGCCCGGAGCCTCGTAATTCAAGGAGTGAAGAATAAGGAAGAGGAGAATAAAAAGAGTAAGAGAAAAGAGAAGAGAGAGGAGAGTTCGAAAGTCAGCAGCGACAGATCTCTTCTAGTATCGTAGGATGCCAATTATCGAAACGCGACGTCGTCGGGATGGATGTACGCTATCTACACCTTATACCGTGCACAGGAGTTTCCGCGGGGTATGAAGTGGATACGAACATTGAAAGCTGGCGATAGGTATGGGAGCGTGGAGTAGATGCGGTTTGTAAAAGTAATTTACGGAGCGGTTTAATCTCGGAAAACTAGATAGTTCTAGGACAAAAACGGAGCTAAATCAACGTCCCAAATTGAATCGTGGAAAATAATTATTTTCACGTTACAGATGCTAACGCCCACGTATATAGAATTGCTCGTCTGTACGCTATTTTATTAGTATCGCAGTTTATCATCGCGGGAAGACTTCCTCAATTTTTGCGGCCGCAATCAATTTACGTTGATTTTCTAGCTAGTTTTATTAGCTATCCGGCAACTACACACCACCCTACAGTCTCGCGTACGTACATTTTTAGATTTATAAGTTTAGAAAAAATCTTGTATAATTTAATCCGACGGTATTAAGTTGACAACGAAATTCTAATTATGAAAAGGTCCTGCAAGGATGATGAGAAGTTTTAAATTTAAACTTGGCCGAGAGGACCGCGGCGGTGCGGCAGGTTCTAGTTTTTGTGTCGGATATAATTATAACGTGAACTTTGATCTTCCTGCATATTTTATACGAACTCAATTTAAAGAGGTAACTTTATGTGTATTGACATAAAAATATAATAACTAGACGCTATGAAGGAGAGTGGAGTGAAAATGATGAAAATAAAAACTGTGCGGTTGAAAAAACAAAAAGGATTAAAGAAAATTCTAGGGGAAAAATCAGGCACGTATCCGCCCTCGGAGTCTATACGAGCATGTGTGTATCTCTAACCATGGGTAAAGCGCGTTGGAAAACTTTTTTTTTTTCTTCAATTTACATCAAAAGCTTTTTAGCAACGACGTGTTTAAAATCTAGGGCAATCTTTTCTGCAGTTTTACGTGTCGCCAGTATTTCTTCAACGTTCAAAGTATTATGCACACCTCATATAGCTGCGTGTGAATGCATATTTTTTCGAAAGAAGAAGAGCTAAACACATTTCATGTACTCTTCAAGGCTCATTTCAGTCACGAATTTGCAGTTGGAGTAGAGAAGAAAGCTTTAAATTGGTCGACGAAGTGTCAAGTTTTTTTGTTTTTTTTTCCTTCGGTTTCATCCATATTCCCTGATAAATCGTGAGAAAAAATGTATATGCGCGATTCGAGACACTCCCTCTATTGTTTCCCCTACGAAATTTTTCAGTAAGAAGCATTTATCGTTTATCGTGACCCGAGATATTAAAATGAAGAGAAGAAACCGCGACTATGTGTACCGCGGGGATGGAATCCCTCGCAATGTTTGAGTATACCTATACCCTTTTTCAATTAGCTGAGAGACCCTACCATAAAATAACCAGAATTTTAAGCTGTGTCAATGTAACGTATACGGCATACACCGGAACACCCCGGTGCTCCGGACATTTTCCAACAAGATTTTAAAGCTCTCGAGCTTTCTTTACCTAATTTTTTTCACCTCCGTGCACCTGAGCTTCGTAAATTCGTATTGCATCTGCGTTAGTACACGTCATAACGTTTGGAACACCAATTTTCCCCCGAATCGTGAAAAGAAGGGGTGAGTTTGTGCTCCCCGTTATCATCATCGTGATCATCGTCCCGAGTAACGTCGAACAATACCTGGGTTATCGCATTTTTTATGATTCTGATGAGCTTGGCAATTGGCATGATGGTGCTGGTAGGTCTGCTGCTGCTGCTGCGGGGAATAAGGAAAATGCGGGGAATGCGGCGGTGGCTGCTGCTGCTGCTGCTGCTGCTGATGATGATGATGGTGGTGGTGATGATGATGCTGTTCTTGTTGTTGTTGTTCCTGTTGTTGTTGTTGTTGTTGTTGTTGCTGCTGATTAATTGGTGCTTTCAGAACACTGAGTACCAAATCCTCTCGGGACGGTACGATCCTCGTGAGTTGTCGGCTCTGTCTGAAGAGCGTTTCCTGTTCTCCGCGGTTCATTTTGAGGCCGGGTGACGGTCGATGATTGTGAAATATTTTTGTCTGGTAAAAATTGCCTCGTCCTCTAGCGGGACTGCTGCCTAGCATAACCGCCTGCAGCATCCCGAATCCACGTATTCAACCTCTTGGAATTTTACAAGCCCGAGACACCGCGAGATATTAATCTCGGACATGAAAAGATGGTCCCTCGGTTCCGAAAAACACATGGCAAAACCGGCGAGGCACCCGCGACAAACCACTTTTTTCATCCGTTTTATCCCTCCGACTTTACTTTGTTTTCACCCGGAACAAGAATCTCGCGAATGTCGCGTTAGTATCTGAGGATTTCTTCTTTCGCCCCGCGGTACCGTACGTACGGGGGTTGGAGAAGCGAAGGACATCGATGGTAAAAAGAAAACGAAAAAACGACCGACGATCGAAACACTTTCTTCGGTACGCCAAGATAGAGCCGTGCCTCACCTCAGAACTTTTTTAAATAGGTCACGAACCAACCTTTTCCGGGTCAAACGAGACCCTGAAGTTTGCATTATTTTCAGAGTTATTATATCTGACGTACGGTAGGACCGATAGACGGACACGTGGTCGTACAAACTTTTTATCAAGGTCATCTATGCGGCCTGTACAACCTCCGACTTGTTTCCCCCCGTCATTTATCCACCCCCGAAGGGCTCGCTAATATTCGGGTAATTTTCGAAGGTAAATTTTGTCATTACAGTAGCGATTATTTTCGTCGTTGCGGAGTTTTGGGTAAAAAGCTTCGCGCAGCTTTTTTATCCTCTTGTTTTCTGTGTCGGTTGTATATATACAGGCGTAAAACGAATGTTCGTATAAACCGTAAGATCCTCTTTCTAGAAACTAAATTCACCCACTGGCACTCGTTTTATCGACGCGCGTTCTGTTTCAGTAAAAATAAAAATTCTTACCGCTTCGAAACACTTCAAAGATTTCTATTATTATGCATTTCAGTTTTTCACACAATTCTTTAGTAAGGGTGCGGTGTGTTGAAGAACAATTTGTTTCGTCCTTCCGAATCTCGTCGGAGATCTTTATTAATTTCACGATTTTTTTTTTCAGTTCTCTCTCGATCTATAATCCCACGTAGGATTTCTCACTTTTTTTGTTCAATTTCTATTGCATTTTTATACGTCATATATGTGAGCTTGCGGTTATGTATAACGGTAGAGCTGATTATCTTTTTATTGTCTAGTTCTTTGAGAGAAAAGAAAAGAAGAAAATCAAGCGTTTGGATGACTTATAATCCATATATTTTATCATAATGCGTTTATAAGTATGTATAATATTGCGAATAGTAGCTGTAGTTTTATTTATTTATTATTTCTTTCTTGCTTTTTTATGTGTATGATTGCTTTTTCTCAATATTGCTTTACGTTGAAGTATATAATCACAGAATTAGTTTTAGAAAGCCTAATAATTAGATTTGTCATAGCCGTATAATGTGTTTTATTTTTAGTCTCTTATTGTAAAAAATTTTTCTAAACTGTTACAAGTCACTCGCAATTGGTAGAGTTTAGGTGAAGATAATTCAATAAATTTCGTGAAAAATATTCAAATAAAAAGGTGATAATTATGTGCAATAATTTTTATAATACATTTTTTCCGAAGTCAGTTATACGAAACAATTTTTTCCCCCATCCCGTTTCGATCGGATGATTGTTGTTTTTTTTTTTTTTCCTCTTTCTTTCAATTCCGGACGTAGCCCGTTCGACCTTTCTCTGAAGCATATCCAGCTACGAGACTGTGCAACGTTTCCTCCTGCGAGTTATTTTCAGAAGCCAATGGAAACGTGTCTACATCCATTTCCACGTTTTTTCTCACATTCGAATTTCGATTCATCTTATTCTCCCCCGCGATATATCCCTTCTTCACTTCCTCCGAGAATCGATTTCTCCTTCTTCTCAACGGGATCGAAAATCAGAATTTTTCTCTAATCAAACGAACAAACAAACGTGCGTAACGATCACGAAACGCGAAACACGTTTGAAATTTTTATCATCGTCTGTAAACTAAGGGTGGCTTTTACTTCTCAGACCAATTTTATACAGATACTATAGGTATGAGTGCAATATGGGAGAATACATCTGATCTCCAAATGATTTATTTGTACTTGATTAATGTCATAACCGTGGGATGAATAAGCGAAATTTAACAAGAATCTACGCGGCGTGATGTTACCGGGGCTATGGCCCGCAACCAACTGTGGCTCGTACCCCTAAGTAGTTCCTCGTTCGACCGTGCGTCTCTTAGGGGATGATTTGGCGCTGCGCCACATGTACTCGTTGGCTAGAAACGCGAAGTTTTCGGCTTCGTACCCGCGCGTATTTTACCATATTCCTCGAACCCACTAGCCCCTGCACAAGTACAATCCGTACAACGGGATGTACCTCGGCAATTTCAAACTTTCCTCACAGGACGCGCCATCGTCTCTCTTACTCTTTTGCATCGGGTGTACGTAAATTTGAAGATACGTATTATAAACACGGTAGGACGATGTAGTACAAACGGCGACCCGCAGATATTCGCGAAAACTTGTCTAAAACTAGTTTGAAAATTTTCTCAAAGACTTAGACCTGCAGCAGCAGCAGAAGCTCATGGTTCAAGATGTAATCTGCGCTCCTGTGTATAACTTTAGTTAGCTATACGTAATGACGTTTCTTAGCTCTAGCTACCGGCGCGGCGCCCACCCCGTGGAAATTTAAGTACGCGGATACCAGATTGCGCGCAGATTTCGTGTTAACGGATAATTTAAACTACGCTACAGTCATACATCACTCTTGGTATATACCATTAGGAAGTGGCGTGAGGAATAGAAAAACTATGTTGCAACTGAATATAGGTAGATAAAATACACCCGCAATAGGGAGGGGGGTAATTAGTTCCTCCGTACTATATACGTATATTGCTTCAGGCAGAGCGCCAACTCAAAGTATAGGTAACTTTTATCGAGCCTTACAATTCTGAAGAGTAATAAATTTTAGTGATACAATAAAATTTATTCTACCACTCGTCTTCTTTCCGTTTGTTTGTTGTTTTTTTTTTTTTGTTTTCTTGTTTTTCAGCTCGTTTTTGCGGAGAAAAACGGTGCGGAAGACTTGCCACGGAAATCCGATGTACATGTATACGATGGTTGATTGTACGGGGTTTCTTCACGTTGTCCCATTTGTCCGAAATGAATTTCCCGTCAGTCAATCTGCAGATTATCATCCCAGGGGAAAAAAGAACCGAGTATAATAAACCGTGAAATCCGTGCTGCAAGAAATGGTTTCGGTTGAGCCCCCGACTTTCGTTTTTCACTTTCCGCCGTCGCGTCGTTTAAATTTGAAATAAACTTGTAACCTGCATCGGCTTTCTATTTTTTTTTTTTTTGTTTTTATCTCTCTCTAAATTTTTTAGTGCGCGAACGCCGTTAAATTTTACAACAATCGTTCGATCGCGGAATCCGGGGAATGCTTTTGATGTGAAAGTATAATAAGAAATTGAAATTCCGTAACAGTTTTTTCACGAAACTTTATAAATGAAAAATTGAAAAAAGAAAAAAACAATGGAAACTGATTTTTCACGTGGTCGTTACAGCCTTGTTTTTTTTTTTTTTTTTTTCCTGTTATTCATTCATTTGTTCTTCTTTCACCCTATCGCACGTACTCGTTGTATATCTGTCGAGAAATTTCGATGTACAGCAAGCGAGAAATCGCATGTGATGAATGAAAATACCTCACTTCCAATTTTTTCCCTTGTTGCAGCTGCCTTCGTCCCGTTTATTTTTCCCTTCCACACACCTGTATTTGAGCTTTCTCTCTTTTCCACGTATAATATATTCCGCGGCAAAAGAGACTTTGAAAGCGAATTTCGAATGCGAAATCAGCCTTTTGATGCTCGAATGCTATTCCTACCGCGAAAAAATATATATATATAATCAAAGAAAATACAACACGTGGTAGCATATAAAATTTGTACGACTTCCGTTACGATTTTATAAAAAGCCTTGTCGTGGTTCGAAATCAGCCATTTTATAGCCGTACATGGATATTAATTATCGTCATCCGATCGCGAAATATAGGTACCTTCGTGTTAGCGTAACATGCGAAATACTTTTTCGCACTCCGGTTTAGAAAAATGAACGGAAGCGAGAAAAAGGAGGATAAAAAAATAAGAACTTTGAACGAAAGTATAGATTTCGGTACACTTCGAACACACCGGAACAAGTATAAGGTGACAAGTATGAAATAAAGAAAACTGTTAGGAGAAACGACTTTTCGTAAAGCTGCTTTTCCTTCTAATTCCATTAGCGAACAATTATTATAATGCGCTTAAAGGTATACCAGGGCCTATCCGCAGACTCGCCATAGTCAGTACCTATAATTTAGTACGGTATATTGAACCGGTAAAACGATTATCCATTCGGATAAAATAAACGATATATAAATTTTCAAACCGATCGATTGTTGCAATTTTCAATCGCAATTTTCCTTCAAATTTATCGTTTTCGTCGCAAATTTATTTTCGCAGTAGTAAAGAAAAAAAAAAAAACGAAAAAAAAAACAAGGGTTTACTGGGATGAAAAGAAAAAATATACCAAGAAAAAATAAAAAGACGCTATATATACAGTGATAAAAATGGCACTGAATTTACGACTGAACTCGTGACGTCGCTTCTCACCCGTGGAGTATAACGTATACGTATAAAGTACCTTACCTAAATATCGATTACGCGATAAAAATTCTATCGTAATATTCTAACGAGTATTTTTCACGGTACAGCGTGATATCGTGTACGACGTAGGAACGTATACATGTATATATACATATAAACACACGTAAATAAGATGTACATCAGCCTGTAACTAGGTAAAGTGTGTAATATCGGAGGTTTTTTTTTTTTTTTTTTTACTTTTTTTTTATTTTTTCTCTATTTTCTTCAAATAACTTCGCACGATAAAAGAGATTTTCAAACCGAGTAAACGCGTCGGGTAGGCAAACGAGCACCCCCCGCATACCAAGCAACACCTACGCACCGATGCACCACCGACAAGCGAATCGGTACACCACTTTAATCCATCCGCCGGTGTAGGGTAGGTTGAGGAACGAGCCGAAGCAACCCATTCCCCGCCGCCACCTCGTATCAACTATTTTCTCTATAGGTAGACCCACGCAACCGTGGACCCACACCGCTGAATTTCGCACATGTCAAAGCGGAAAGGAAAAAGAGTTTGAAAGCTCTCTTTGAGAAAAAAAGAGAAAATAAACGACAAGGAAAAAGGGAGAAGCAAAAAACAGTGTTCCGCGGTGCACAACTTCACTTGCAAACATTTCCCGTTTCTACGTACCCACATAAACGTATTATACGTGTATTTACCGTACGCGTGTGGAGAGAATACGTTATACTTTCCACCAGAACGAGGTATCTATAAACGTAACCACCAGCGCTTTAAAGCCCGGCGTATGTAAAATCTGCACCCCTTTACCGCTGAATCGTACACGTGTCCCTGTACCGTAAAAAACTGCGCCAGCGGATGTCGAATTTATCACATCGACGGTCAGCGAAACGTGTCCCGTAGAAAAAAAAGTCGTGAGAATGAAAAAAATTGATGGAATTTTTCTTTTTCCATTTTTTTTTTTTTTTTTTTTTTCCACAAACAAAGATAAATAAATAAATGTGTCGACGCGCTGTACTGTATTAGATAATTGTGGCGCCACGCCGAACAAGTAGGGCAGATAAGAGAACACGTGTACATGTGTAGGTGGACGTACGACGTGGTGAGGAAACCTTTGTCATTGTCGTTATTGCTGTTGTCATTATTTTCATAGGAATATTTTCTTCATTTATTTAATTCGTTTTTAATTTTTAAATTTTATTTTCCGTGTTTCGATACGCGGCGCAGATAGGTGGTGGTATACACCTACCCTGCACACTATGTTTCGCGGCGCGACTATTATTAAGCTGTAACTTTGTAGGTGTGTAACGTACATATCGTACACATGTATCTCGCATGAAACGGTTGGATGTTAGTTACCAAATTAATCATTAATGGTACAATGGTATAACCCAGTTTTTCTGTTTGCCGAAGACCAAAACCAGCCCAACAACGACGACGATAATAATAATCGCACAGGAGATAGGAAAATCGGGAGACGAGAAAGGGAATTAGAAGTAGTTTTCATACCCTTCGACTCGGAAGGCGAATTCCATCTGCAGCACTTTTACTGTAACTCCGTATGCGAAAATCCGAGGGGTGATTTTTCGACCGATTCCGCGGGGATACCCGAATGCGCTTAATTATAGAAATCAAGGAGTGACGCGATCGCGACGGGACGACGTCGCGAAGCGGAAGTCGGAAGTCACCGGCAGACCATCGGAGGGCCTCCGTTAAGGGTTGTTACTATCACGTGCGGTATTGTTGCACTCACACTTGTCAGTCGGATAGTTTAGAGAACTGTTTGAATTTTGAACTCCGCAACGTGTACACCCAGCCCTCCTCTCTACCTCCCTTCTTCTTCCGCGCTCCTGCGGCCCCTTAAAAGTCGCGGCCATTTTACTTCCCGGCCTCCGCCATTTGTGACACTAGAAGTTTTGCCGCGGAACGCTAAATACTCGCGACTTCCCACAAAGTCTATTTATAGATATAGTCTCGCGCTCGATACTGCAACATTACCTCCCAGCGACGCGGACACCTCCCATAGTTTCTCTTCTCCGCTCTCGTTCTTATACTCTGATGAATGACGGAACTACCTACTAAACGTTTCTCAACCCTGTCGTGATTTAGCGTATGTCGTCCCGTAGCTCGAGAATATATATATTGATAAAATGCCGTTCGTAACGGAGAATCTCCGGTGGGAGCGTACAGCGTGTTCATGAAATTTCTGTAACGAGTACCACGAAAGCACGATTCTACGAATATCAAATAATTAGAACGCTTAGTTTCGTTTGAACCTGATTACCTAGTCCAGATCTGACTCGATATTCCAGCGTTAGAATTCATTCCGCCGACTCCAGCTAAATTCGTTTTAGAGAAAGTAGAGTGAAGAAAAATTTTTACATATTTTTTTTTTCATTCAATGTGGGTAAAAAAGTGGGCAACATCAAATACGAGGGGTAAATAAATGGCGGCGATACGTACGACGTCATCGCGCGCGTAACTGATTTCTCGCTTGTAGGTTTTGCAAACGACGCAACGATCGGGGTGAAGTTTGCAACGCCGTTATTATCGGTGTACGTGTAGATGGATATAGGTATAGGTGTTCACGCCGTGGCGTTGAACATTGAACGGTATGTAGTACGGTGCAAATACGACGCGACGGACGTGTGGCGTTGTATACGCAGAAATCTGCAAATATGGCACACGTACACCACGCGGCTGCTGTGTGACTCGTATTCCTACCCGAACCCCCGAATCACCCTCTCGACCAAAACGCCGACCTACACAAAAGCCTGCGGTTCATTGATTTCACTACCCGTGATAAAGTTAGTCCATTAAACGTCCGTCGGATCGATATACTACACTCTCAAGTATGTGTACGTATGACACGTATCCAACATATTATCGCATATTCGATCGCGTGTATGCGTACTTTGTACGATTTGTGAGTGAACAAACGTGACGAAAAGTACGAGCGCGACATCCGCTTCTTTCCAACTGGAAAATATGAAAACGATCACGCGAGCACATTTTTAATTTTTCATCCTCGAGAGGTCTAGGCTACCTAAATCCTCAAATGTCTCTAGTGCCTCGAATCCATTTCGCGAAAAAGCTCTTCCTACAAAAAAAACGAAAAAAATTGACAAAGAATTCCCATCACGATCCTGATACCCTTGTAAGAATGCAAAGTGCATCGCTACCATGTAAAATATAAACGAAGTCGCGTACATCTGCCCGGATGTCCCATGCAGATGGACAACCGCGCGGCTCCGCGCGCTACATCTCGCGAATCCCCTCCGCAGCTTCGCGGGACCATTTCTCCCTCCGCGACATCCGCACCGATGTCCTTACCGGATCCTTGAGAGACGTTATAAACCCATACAAATGAATGTCGCGGCCGTTATACGTGTTCCTACGACTACAGTCTACCGTGCAAAAGGTGAGTAGAACGTGCGGAGAGCCCATTAGGCGACTGTTTGTATACGGCTAGTGCACTCGGGAACACTTTAGTCGGTACCTTAGCCACTTCATCCGTAGGAAAAAGGGTGGAACTGACCTCGTATAAGCCCCCGCGCACACGAGCTAGGTATTGTCCAGATTCTAGTTGCCTGGATGCAGCGATGTTGCTCTCGGGTGTATAGCGAATGGAGGAATTGTTTCAAAACAACACTGGAGAGTTTCTCACCTCAAGCACTGCAGACTGCAGTTTGTCGTCTACCGGTCCGCCACTTCTATTGAGAACATAATTCCCAGCTTCTAGTTTCTCGAGGTTTTGATTTTAAATGAATCACCGCCCGCTCAACCGGTCGACGAAATTGTTGGCGGTCGGATTCTTCGCGTCAAATACACGGGGTTTTCTCTACTTGAATTTTACCGAAGATTCGCGACTTCTCTCCTCGCATGCATAGAACCGTGTCCCGAGAGCAGAGAAGACTCGAGAGTCTTTCGCGTTTCTACGACATCGAATTTTCCAATGAAACGATCATTCGACATCGTCGCATTACACGGTGTACGAAGTTCGCGTTGTAATCTACAGTAACAAAAATTTGATCAACTCGCAATTTTTCAACATCGGGGAACGCCGCCCTAATTAGCGTATCGAGTACGATCGAGCTTAACAAAAAAAAAAAAGAAAGAGCGGATATCAGCAGAAAAAAATTCGTTCGCGTTCAAAAAATACGATTCTTCCTACTCGTCTTAATTTTCCAGGCGTGCGTTTTACCCACGGCAAAAGCAAACAATTTCTTCGTACCTTATTCCTGAAGCTGATTAAATAACTGAGCATATATCAAGCTGTAAATTTTGTGCTTTTTTCGCGAACCCCGCGTCCGCGCGCTCTCCGTAAACCTCACGGTTAATTAACACCACCCTAAAAAATGACGAGAGAAACGGAGAGATTCGATTAAATTAAAGTAGAAATAAAAATTACAATGCGAGTCGCTAGACATTGCGCGGAACAATAAAAATCGAGCGGTGCGGGAAGGGAAAGGAAAAAGGGCCTTGGCTTTATCGATCGTTAATATTAAATATATTAGTTATACGTGTGGTATGGTATATATATATGTATACCATACGTGCGAGTTGTAACAATTGTGAACGGTAAATATACAACTACGGTTAACTACGGGGTGCAAATATGTCGACGTTAAATTTCCACCGCATCTGAACAAACTTCTATTATAATTATCCAAAAGTTTTTGATGGACGGAAAATCGATGGACGTACGTTGAGTTCGAAGAAACGCTGTAAGTTACGTGAAAAAAAAAAAAACTCAATTTTTTTCTTGTTTTTTTTTTTTTTTTTTTTTTTTAATAAATTTTTTTACATGTATACGAGCCGTTGTAATGGGAATGTCAAAAAGTTTTCGAGGCTCGAGTTACCCGGCTATGGGTGCAGGTGCAGAACTGGGTATGAAACTGATGGATGATGAATTTTTGCGAAGAATGAAAAACAAAGGGAGGAATTTTTTTTTCTTATAAAGTCGATGATGAATATACATGTTCAACGTTCCAGCTGACGTGAATTACATAGCAACTATACATCGAAATCCATTCTTTGGTATATAATTATGAAATCCAAACAATAGGAAATTAGAAGCTTTCTAAAAAAATTGTACCGCACTTATTTTACATATCAATTATGAGGAAGGATTATTTTAATCGTTCGGTAATTGTTCTGAAATTTTCACACCGTATCGGTCGCAACGAAACATTACGATGGAAAAAGTAACGTTTTTCCGTTCTCTCTTGATCATCCCTAATTTCCGATCGAATGATAAATCGAGTTTAGCGCGAACGTAGTACATAAGGTGCCGAGTACGCGGCGTGCATAATTTCCAGCATTAATTAATTATTTAGTTAATTAATTAATTAACTAATTACTCAGCTGGAAGGGGTTTTATTAATGAAGGGCGCAGTGCCGAATTCCCGCGAGAGAACACCCTTATTCTAGTACGTCAGGTATTTGCTTGGTAAGCATGCATGAAATATTCGTGAAAACTGGTCTATCGGAAATAGGTTTTGCGCGCGCGTTTCCGATACACGAATAATATCTTTTCGATTTAGGGCTCTCGGTGAATATGCGGCCCCCCCCCCCCCCCCCCTAGCGTTATCAAGGTGGTTGAATTATCGGAAATAGAGAAGCTAACGCGATACACCCGATCGATGAAGGGCAAATATTTGGGAAAAATCGTGAAATCAAATGTCATAATCCAATTCTATAAGCACTTCATTTAGACTGCACGCCCTTCACCCTTTGAGCTCTACAGCTGAAAAAGCGATTCGTAGTTTTTGTTTTCATAAATTCCGTACGATCGGAATACTCGGTCACTTTTTGGGTAATTAATTCGACTCGAAAATTTCGTCTAGGTCAGGCGATCCAAATAAATCCGTTCACGTTTTTCACACGTCCGAATGCACGAAAAACGAAAATAGAATTGAAAAAAAAAAAAATAAATCGTTGATATTACAGATGTTGATCTAACAGGAGAGCGAGCGGTATGCAAACGCGACAGTACATAGTTCGCATTTGTTTAATAAATCATTACGTATACGTCGGTAAATGTTATCTAGGTTGACCAGTCACCGCGATGTGTAAAAGTGCTATCGAAGCTCAACCTCTGAAAGTATGAGGGTTATAGGTTAAAAGTGGAGAAGGTTTACACAGCGGTGCAAGGCTGTAATATGGGATCCCGTGTTTAGCTTTCATCTCCCTCGGGAATCTATCGTTTGTGAGTTTGTATTGGTATCGCGGGACGTCGTCACGGTTGGTACACCGATATGTATTATATATGCGTACGTACATGGGGCATTCCACCACAAACGCTCCACTTTTTCCAAAAATATCTTTTCAACTTGAAACTTTCTCATCAATCAATTTTTCTTATCATCGAACCAGTTGATATTGCTAGAGATAAACAAATTTGTGTAAATTATTTTGTTTCAATTTCATTGAAAACTGCCGAGCCAAAAGACGCCAAGACTATAGCTTTGGATTTTTCTGAAAATTCGAGACGAAAATCAACATTTTTCTTATTCGGTTTTCATCGGATTCTCACGTATTTCGATCTCAGAAGTCCGAATTCGCAAGCCAAATTGATCCATTTATGAAACTGATCGAGTTATCGCCAATTTATCGATCCAAAAAGTGAAAAATAAAGGATATCTCAATGGGACTTATCCCCAACCTAATTTAATCGACTGTTTTTCTATCAAGTTTTCCATGGTATTCTCATGAATTCTGATTTCTGAGATCCCTCGTGTCGTCGAAAAAGTCTCATCGGGTTCGAAAAATATTTTGAAAAAAGTGGCCGCTTTGACGTGGAATGCCCCATATACGGGGCGAGGTCTATCCGGTACAATGTGCCGCATACCTCGGCATAAGGAGGTCTATTGATTTTCAGTTTTGGATATCGATCCCTCGGTTCAGGGATTCCCAAGTTCTTCGGAGACCCGCATCTTCAACGGCTGCTGAATTCCTCAGATAAAATATCCCGACTTTCGATGTTCGTCTCCCGTTTCTCGCCAATATTACACCCCGCAATATTTCGCACTCGTTTTGTTTTTTTTCGTTAAAATTTCAAGCGACCGTTCGTCGAACCTACCAACGGAGAGCTCTCTAGCGTCTATTTGTCTCTTACAAACGACCGTAGCGAAATTACGGTAAACACACACGACAAACGACACGCACGTGGGTTCCCTAGCCTGACTATTATACTTATAAACTCATCGTCGTCGTTCTATAGACCTCATAAAGTAAATCGATATTCGCCTTTCGATCGATTCGCGACGGATGGCAAGGCCGCAACGCGACCCTCTTCTATTATTGACAAAAACCATTTATACATCGTTCGCGATTTCGTATACATGTACAGAAACTCGCGGCGAGTTTGTGTTTCATACCCTTTAATTTATTGCGTGCACGCACGTGTTTTCCTTTTTTTTTTATTTTTCACTCGTTTTCGTTTTCAATCTCCTCTAATTCTAGTTTACCATTTCAATTCGTCCCTCTCCCCTTTCGCTGCATAGCCTCAATTATTTTTCCGTACACACCGATGTAATTGCTTGTACTTATATCCACCTATACCCGAGGCACGTTGTTCCGCAGCCACCTGATTCAACGATATAATTTCGATTAGAATTCCGCGTGTACGTACCAAGTGCTAAAACACGCGCGAACGGGTCGGTCATTTTCGGGCGGGACGTAATACGAATTATAATTCGAACCGGAATAGTTTTGAACTTTGAGAAAATGCACCGGGGACGAGGAAGATGCACGGGGACATAAGTGTCCCCGTGTACGGGGCGGACGCCCAGTTATGGTCGTAGGTCGTAAAGTTAACGTTCGTATCGTTAATGATATGTACCGTATAGGTATATCACGTAACGATTTGACGATCTCCGCGTGCATCCCCAACTTGTACGTGCGATACGGTGGTGATCCGAAGTTTCCATTATTCTCGAAGAGATAACACGTTCGAAATTGTCCATAGTCGCGATCGTATTTTGCGAAGTACCCGCGCTCGTGATGGTAATAAGAGTAATATGAGGTCATAATAAAATGGGACGGCAAAAATAACAGGTTGTCATAAAACTACGTCCGGCGACATAAAACGTCTTCTCTTCACCGCCTCTGTAATATACATGGCGCGTATCGTGCGTAATTCATGAACGTGAATCTACCTAATTTTTAACATACATATGTATGTACGTCGTACGTAGGGGTTTTACGCTAAACAAGTTCAACGATTATTTCGCGGTGTAAAAAATTCAACCGATCTTCCGTTCTCTCATTGCAATCTGATTTTATCTGCGATGATTTTCGCCCGTCTTGACATTAACCGCAACTCGTGTGTTTCGAGTGTAGAAGTTATATCCGTACGACAATGCTCTTCTCTCGCCGCCAACAACAGCACACACTTCGCTTGATCGCGAGAAGTGAGAACTCCTTAATAAATTGAGTGGCTATTGATTTTCATAGAACGGCCAGCGGCGGCACAACCCGCGGTGGTTTTCGAGAGCCACTCAACTTTGACCCCGCACGATAAGATGAGTTCGCCTGCCTTTCAACAATTTTAAACCAAAGTCGCGACCCCTCTTTTTTTTCAATTTCACACCTCACCCCTCGCGCGTCCTGCTCCTTCATACGCCCATGTACGGCGTAACTTTATCGAGTGAGCTTTTCAAGTTTTAATAATGCGCTTTCAAAACTGCAGCCAAAAGATTATAATTACCAACCACGATATTAAAAGATGAAAGCTCAGCTTCCAGACAAGTTTTTCGAATCACTTTTTTCTTATTTTATTTGGCTAGATTTTTTTTTTTTTTTTTTTCATCCGGTGCACGGTTGCAACATGATTAGTATCGGAAACGTAGCAACCTTGACCTTGAAAAAACCAAATGAAAGAAAGAAGAAAAATTTACGACGCCGTAATATCCGCCGAAAGAAAATCCGCAACGGTGGTATTTGGTTGTTTGTATTATTTCTGCGTGACTGTAATAACACGCGAAAAGGGATAACCCCGTACACTGTATAACACGATTTTTCGACGCACAAAACCTGGGGATCGATAAATTTGTTTACGCGACTATTCTAAGTGTAAATGACAGAAAAACGCCGTTAACAGTTCGGGAATCTGATTGTGAGAGAAAAAAAAAAAGAGAGAAAAAAGAACAGACGGATTTTGCAACAGAAATTAGTTGGCGCGTACACGAATACCGATAGGTCGAGTGTGCGCCGCGAATGCGTGTACAATTGAAGGGTGGGGGGCGCGCGGTGAAGTTCGCAGCCCTTTTTCTATTCATGGGCTCTTACTTTAGGGGGGAATCTTCGGACCCACTCGAGAAACCGCGTAATGTCCAACGATATAGGCGAATCGCCCGATGCCGAAAGGAGGGAGAGGAAAATACGACCCTAGTTAAGAATGTGCTTTTCAACCCTTTCGAGTTTCCTTTATGCGGAATATACGTATAAGGTATAAGGGTGACCAACCTAATTGTAAGTCGAAAAGGTAACGGATGTACGCAGAACTGCAATAAAATTCATATATGATAAAGGAAAATCGAGTAAAATTGAATCGAATCGAATGAAATCAAATACGATTTGCAATCTGAAGAGAAACATCGAGTCGTTGCACGAATGAACGGGAAAGGTTTGAATTCGAAAACAAAAGTGAGGACAAAATGCGAGACGCGAGATCTGAGGAATAAATATTGAAAGTGAGATCTGGGGTAGGGAAAGTTCGCCACCCCTTGTCTCCGTTTTTCATATCTTTTCATTTATTTCTCATTTTTCTATTTATTCACTTTATCTTTTTCTCCAAGGGATGAAAAGATTTGATTCGCGTGAACCCGAGCGACGATCAACGTTTCCTGTTGACCTCTAACTTTTCGGCTCTGCATGTTTCACCATCCGTACGGGTAGGGAAACCGAGCAATAAAATGTCAAAGAAGAAAAGGACCGATGCCAAGAGGGCGAGAGAGAAGGGAAAAAATATTGAAATGAACCGAAAAAAAAAAAATAAAAAACCACTCGAACTACTCCCCCCCCCCGGTTTCCTTATTTCCACCTTCAACTCGGTACGCCCTTGGTGTTTTCTTATTATAAATTGAAGAGAGTTTCCAAACACCTCCATATAATTATGCACACATTATACGGGTATACATCGTGCGGTTGATAACGTTGGGAGACGAAAAAGCTCCGCGAATATCACGAAAGCCGTAGCACATTATTTTTTTTATTCTCGACTGTTTTTTTTTTTTTTTGTTTTTTTTATACTTTTATTTCGTTTTATTTTATTTTTTCTCTCGAAGAAAAAGTCGACGAGAACTGGGTTGCACTTGTCGCATTTACATGCTTACCTGTAAACCTCGTACAGTGTAAGAAAGAAAGAAATTTTAGCAGATTTGAGGGTAGAAAAGAAAAAATCAAAGGTAGACGGCGGAAAAAAAATGTTGAAAGCGGAATGCAACGTGGTGAACGGTACCTACTCGTATAAAATGTAGATCGGGCTGCTCACGAGGATGGAAAGATCGATACTCCGGTGTTTATAGAGGTATACAGGGCGAGAAGTTGGTCGTATGTATATTCATGTAAAATACGTACTCCGCGTAAGTGTATCGAAAGATTATCAGTCTCATCTCTCATCTTCTCCTCCCCCAAACACCAACTTTATCTTATTTTATGCCGACTCCCGTTGTTTGTTCGCGATAACAATGTGTGATAATCTCTTACGAGGACACTTTTCTTATTGCGATTGAAAAAATTCATCGATAAGACGAAGGAGGAAAAAATTTATTTCATACCATCCGTCACATCGATGTTTTCTCCGCTCTACGGTTTACTTTTCGTTCGAATTATTTTTTTTTTCTCGTTTTTCGTTTCTAATTACGCGCCTCGCCGTTCCACGTATTCTTACGGTACACCGAAGATTTTCTGCAAGGTAATCCTCACGTCGTAATTCTTATACGGACGACACCTCGGGCCGTACAGCGAGGAGCTTTAAAACCTTGAACTTCTCTAACGTCTAACCATTAATCTATCCAGACGGTTGCTCGCCGTCGTGTCTTTGCAAAGAAGCTATACGTATATGTATATACGTGGATGCGATGTACACGTACACAGGGGGCGAGGACGCGAGGTCGAAGCGCTGCTGCAGGAAAAGGCTTGAGGACGCGTGACGACCATCGCGACAAAAATTGGAGGAAGAATAGAGGCGCCGCGACGCCGAGCACCCGGCACCTTGCGAATCGCGTAAATTATTCGGGTTAAATCACGCGAAGGACTCGCGCTGGTTTTTTGACCCCATTCATTTTCCTTCGACCTTTTTTTCTTTCTTTCCTTTTTTTTTTGTTTTTTTTGTCCTTTTTTTGATCCAGATAATCCGTTCGCCTCCCGCATCGTTGAAAAATTTTCATTGTATACCTCCGTTCTCCACACGCACCTACGGTTATTTAATCAGGTGATGAAGGTAATACGGAACTGAGAAAAATTTTCTCGAAAACAAATATGAAATATTATTTTCTTCACTTAACTTTCGTTACATCGCGAGAGAGAGCAACGAGAGCATGTGATTTTTTACTCGAGGCTGATATCGTGGACGAGAAATAATTTCCAACGTTAGAACCGCGAGCGCTGAGGGGTGGTACTCGTTGAGCCAAGACCGCGGTGGATTAACCGTTCATTTTTCTTAGCCTCAAGGACGCGGGGAATGAGTGTACGTGTATTTCGTACGTGCGTGTGTGTGTGCGCGCGTATGTATGCGCACGCTCGTTTAATTCAAATTGAAAGAGGCTATGGAACAATGGTAAAAAATAATAAAGATGCGGCTGAGAATGAAGAGCGCGAGAAAACAGACGACGGTGGGGTGCAGGGCCGCGGGACCGTGGAAGAGAAATGGACGATAACGGGTTCATAAAATTAAAGTCTCGGTAAGTTAATTGGCGGAAGTAGTTAATCAACTGACCTGACAAGCGAGCATACAATATGGCGTATCCATCATTCCGTCGGTACAGTAACACGTCAACGCGTTGGCAAATTTTCGTATTACAACGTTCCCATGTTTGACATTTAATTCCTTTTCATTTTTCTTTGTCCCTTTTGCGCGATCTTCTCGCCACTTTCATCGTCGTCGTGTCGGATGAAGAGCGAAACGAAAGAATGAAAAAAACTCGAAGGAGAAAGGTAACGGAAAAATTGAAACACTATTCTAGCTGGATGAACGATTACAACTGCACTTTGTTTTACGACCGGTTCTTACGGTTCGCGTACACCGCGCGCATACACAGTGTTAGGTGGGTACCTCGACATGGAAACTTATACATAAATTTCGTAACGCCGAGAATTTTCTTGCAGCTGCAACGAAAACTCCTAACTTTTCACGACCCTGGATGTATATACACCGGCTAGATCTATAAATTTTTATTGCACCTTTGCGTGACTCGAAAATTCATACAAAGCAACGTCTCCGAATATAAGTAAACTGATCCTCGATTCGCGGTAGATAACGCAAACATTTATACCTACGTTAAATTGTTAACTACGCGGACTCCGTGTCTAGACAAAAAAAAACGAGTGACCGTGTTACGCAGGATACGTACAACAGTCGGTAGTGAAGACCTTTTTGTCCGAGTGTACAACCCTAACCCTTTGAGCCCTAAATCTCCGCTTCTCTCGCTGGCCTTTTGTTCAATAAGCTATACAGAGATTATGTTACCCCTTTTTGCAATGCACGCAAACTGCGGTGATCGTATATAAAATCGTCGACCTTTTACAGAAACCTAAAGTGAGGGTACATAAAACGTATACACTACCACCTTGAACCTACTATACCCATAACCATTGTGCAAATGCAACCATATATAAAGTATATGTATAAATATTGCCAAATTTCACGCGTAATGTGAAATTTATTTTTACGTCCAAAGGTACGCAGGTGCGATTTATAGACGCCCGATTGAATTCGAAGATCGTCCTTATATTTTTCCACCTGGTATAAGATGCAACAATTCGGTTTTCCCTCCTTCTTCCCTCCTCTTTTTTCAGTTTCAAGTACAATCCCACTAAACTCGAACGCGAAATGTAGATTTCGAATCGATCGAAACAAAAATCGCAATACTTTGGAATGCATTTCTTTTCTTCTCCTATCCGCAGTAGTACGAGTCGCGCGTGGATCAGACGCTTCGTAAGTGAAAACGCTCCGTACCGGGGCCGCCATCTGGCCGGCCTCAGACCAGACGTGGCAAGTAGTCGCGGTCGGCAACGCGTCGTCCACGCGTCGGCCGTGCACGGTGTTCGCGAATTCGAACGAGAAATTTTTTTTACTGAAAGTCGAGGGCGTTCGAATGAAAAAGAAAAATAGGATATATATGTATAGAATTTTTTCTCCCCCGCGAATAAAGTTGCCCTCGGTTGGTAAAAACATACGGTCATTTTAAACTATAGGTCGTACGTGTATAATTACCTATTTCAATCAATTTCACCGTTTATGATAATAGCGAGAAGCATTTCGTTGAAAAAGTATTCGACGAAAATAACAATTATCGCTCATGCACATTCAACGATAACCCTTTACGTTCGTACGCGCATAGAACGTATCGTCATTGTTATCGAGTCAAATTGCACCGCGTGTACGTATACAATATGTAAATTCAACAATATTCGACGAGTTATTTGTTGGTTGTCTACACGCGAATAGATGAGTGACAGACACTCCCTGCAAATACATAGAGTATGGGATATAATATACGTGCTTGCACATAGGCATATCGTACATAGGTGTACGATATGCCTATTTATTTGAAAACGAATAGGTTGTCGACGTTCCCCGTACTTGTGGGAATTTAGTCATTACCCACCCAACAACGGCATTGTTGCCCCGAGGGAGAAATGTAAACCGGAGGCGACGTGACGTATACGTACGTACGTTATACATAAGTGTTTTATACGTTATACGTTTCGGCGTAGCTACGTGATACAGATCACATCGGGAACCACCTTCCGAAATTAACTTCGAAGAAATCGCAACAAGTTTTACGTGCAAGATATCTATAAATTCAATTCAGCAGATGGTATTTTATTTGAATAATTAATTTCTACGAATTTATTGCACTGTACATCGAAATCGAAGATATGTGACGCCGCCATTTCGAACATCGCGTTATTACCATATACGTGCGCGGAGTAATTAGTTTAGATTATATTATACCCCTATCAAAAATCAATGACGGGCTTGCTTCGGAACAATACAGCAGATAATGCTAGTGAACAATGAAAATTCGATAGAGAAATTAACGGAGGTTTTTGACACGTGACATGTTCATCGTCGTACTGATTGTGAATCAGGAAAATTTTCCAGCTGCATCGAGAGGCTTGTCCGTGCGGAAATTTGATTTATTACGAACTACTGCTGGAGAAGACGAGCTTCTCAAAAATGATTTATTTTTCATTTAATTCCAGCCAATTATTGACAATTCGTTTTCCTTCGGATCAGAAATTAGAGGTGGTATACCACGGTCTCAGAAAGGAATAACTACAGTTTATGTTATACCTCCGTCGAAATCGATTTAAGATCGCACGCGATGGAGAAATTAAGAATGATTAAGTAGAGCAGACGATAGAAGGAAGAATAAAAAAGAAGCAAAAACAATGCCGAAACATATTGTTTTAAAAATCGACCAACAGATAATTTTTATCCACAAATCGTTTTTCGAACGTGGAAGCTCGCGGGAAAAAAACCATCGGTAATTCATCAGCGATTCGTGTAAGGATTCTGCAGGAGATTCCATTTTTCGTTCGAAGAGTCCGCAACCCTCGCAGGGTTGAAAAAAAAAGGATTTTTGGCATATTTTACCGTTGAAATGCGAGGGGTGCGGTGATTGCCGGGGTTTGATATCGACTGTAATAATGTATCATTGATTTTTTTCAGGGTTGTCTTGCCGGTAATAGGGAAAGCCACATGTAGCTGTAAGCTCCGACTAAATACTCTGCCCTAGACCTAGACCTATGAATAAATTGTGGGGAGCGATGCATAGTACAAACCCTCGTATTCGTCATTTCACTCACTTTTTGAGGCCGAGTCGAATAATGTGAGTAGCGTGTATCTCGAATTCAATATTTTCTTAATTTCTTCCGAACTCGCCCCGATCGGGTACCTTACTTTTCTCCTTACCAAGAATCTCGTTTGATATTTTTCATCTCCCCCGAAGCTCGATGGCGGGAATAAATTGAAATAAAACTTTACTTACACCGAGCAATGATAGACGAAACATTTCCAGCCGGTCGGACGTTCCAAGAAGTTGTAAACCTGACCCTGAAAGGTAGCTTTTCCGGCACGCCGATGTTCCTTGATCTGGTATCTCCCTTCCCAGGCGAGTCGATCACCTCCGCTAATTCCACCGAGAAGGAGTCGAGGATCCAACCCTGTCGACACGTAACCGTTCGTAACTTTATTAGATTTAATATCGTAGGCGTCGGTGGAAAAGGTTCAACATTTTTACGAATCAAGGGATTGAGCGTGGATCGAATCGGAGGCAAACGAACGCTCCATTGCAAAATTTTTGCCAGCGAATCGTTCAGGGTTATACTTAAAAAAAAAAAAAAAACGAACGAACGGGGAAGTAAAATTTATCGGAATTCGGGAACAGACGAGACAAATTTTTCTTCTCTTTTTTTTTTCGCACGATAAATCGTTGATCGATACCTCGGAGAACGCGGGCGATAATGATAGAAGAAATCTGGGATTCGTGTTATCTCGGGTTATCCGGGCGTGATAGCAATTCAGTGAATAGAAGAATTGGAATTCACGGATGATAAACGACCCGGCGAACTCTGCTGAATGTACACCGAATATACATAATACAAACAAAGATATACAAGAATTTTCTTCTTCCCCCCCACCCTCCCCCCTCCCCCCCGTTATACAGCTACCCAGCTGTGCACAATATCAAGGTGAACTTTCTAAAGCAGACGAGCTTTAGAATATATAAACCTATATCTGTCTTCCACAACTCCTTCTGAACTCCTTTAACCTACAGGTTAGCCGTGTAACTGTGATACTGTAACATCGATGTACACTTATTCTTAGAATTCTCTCGACCCGTAGATCGTCCGTTTCAAAAGTGTACTGGAACCCTCCCTACCCTGAGGATCAGTCGGGGATGATCAAAGGAAAAATCAAGTGCACAGACCGAAACCAGTAGTGGAGGGTGTGTTTGAAAAGATAACAAGAAGAAAGGAAGAAAGAAAGAAAAAAAAAAATCTCAAAACTATGCACACGTTATAACGTATAAGGCCGTAAAGCGTCGTTAATTGTTTCCATGCGAGATCGAGTTGGAAGAGTTTGTCCTTGAATTAGCGTACGCGTGGCAAGGTCATTTTTGCACGCGATAAAAATGGCACCCCGGAAATATGGTGATTAAGTTAATTTCATACGTTGCGATGCACTAAAACTCAACCTGTAATTCCACCTCAGGTTTTTACAGTCCATCCGAACAACGAACGCGGCGGTAGGATTTTTTGCTCGTTTGTTCGTTGCTCTTTTTGTTTTACGCTCGAAAAGCAACTGGAAACTTTACGGGGAAATTATCATTTTCCCGCTCGAAGATACGAGGCGGCAGATCTTCCGTAGTCCCCGATGATAATTAATTAAACTTTCGTTACGTGTCAGACTCAAATGACGTATCATAGCTACCGCGTACGATCGGGAGATCGTAAACTCGCGGCTCGGTTTACCAAAACCAACTGTATTTGAGAGAAATGTCAAATCGATTTTACGCGACCAACGTAGAAAAGCCGGCTACTTCCACCCTACCCAGCTCACCTACCACCGTACCTACGATATCTAACGCTGCACACGAGCGAATTACTACCAATGGCCAACGACCACAGGGAAATTGAATAATCCTGTTTTACCTCCGCTACCGAAGATACGACCATAAAAACCATATGAAGATGGACGAATGTTCTGAAACATTTTACTTTGCAAGTAAACCGGTACCGGGATACCTCCGCGCACGATGACCCTTTTAAATCGACCTCGCGGTGCGATAACAGCCTACGATCCATCCGCATGAAATTTCGTTAAAAATCGTTGGAACGGCGGCAGCGTTGCCGAATTAAATTCACGGCAATTAATTAACGGAAGTCCGTACAACCTGTTGGGAGGGGAGAGAAAAAAAAAAAAAATTGACCAAATTTCTCCCGCTCTTATTCGACGATGGGCGAGTGGTTTTGTCGGAATAGGATACCGCCATGTCGGGTCGATTAAAAGGGGTTAGCTGCGTCGGACGTACATAATAGTTTGCCGGAATAGACCAAGCCCGTAACGGGGTTTCAGGAGGAATATAAGGGTGCTTGAAGAAAGTACTTATATTTTGACTGTTGCAGGATTTTCGTCGTATACTAGAATTTCTGTATACTGAATGAGGTTTGAATACGGGAGTCCCGTTATTATTTCCATCCTGGTCGCAATCGATGACGAAAACATCCGGCGGCAATTCGAACTTTTGTTTCTCCATAATAAAATTTTCACCGGTAGTCGCTGTCCGACAATCTTCCCTTCGCGTCGAAATACATGTTTCACGTTATCACTGCGACTTCGTCATTATTTTTTATTTTTTATTTTATTTTTTTTAATCATACACTCCACACTCTGCGGAATTTTATTCGTCGCTTAGTCTCGATAATTGATTGAACCCCTCCAACCGGAATGTCACCCCATTTCTATCGAGTATGTTTTAATTCATCGGTGCACAAATTGAAAGGATTTTTACATTGGTCATAAAAATCACGCGACCTTGCTTTTTAGCTTCAGCTTGTTCTTTTTCTCCCTTTTTTTTCTCTCTCTCTCTCTCTCTCTCGTTACGTAATTCGATTGTAAAACGTGATATCACGTGGCCACAGGCCTTGCGGAAATTTACACCTTAGAGCCGGTGCAGCACTAAAACTTTAGATTTATTTCGTTTTTTTTCTACATCGCTTCGCGATTTCCATAACCGTTGAAGATTACCGTTTGAGTTTCGATCTGTGCACAAGTAGAGCGGTTCGCGAATACGCGCAATCGTTGATAAGGGATGTTTTACGGTCGATCGTTATCCAATTTTTACAGGGAATGTGCAAAATTTTCGCTCAATTACCGCGGGTTTATCGATCGCTGGTCAATTATATACATTAGATGTACAGTTTCAAGGGTTAGTATTCCGCAGCCTTGTAGTAGCATAGTTGTAGTTGTAGTGCTTTCATAATTGCGCAAGCACAAAGGAAACACATCGCCCGTTTAACAGGGACAACAAAAACGACATAGACGCACTGTACACTCGTAGCGTTTTGTAATCACTTTGTGAAAACTTAACAACCGAACACACTCGAACCATCCTTGTTTTTTCAACGAAAACATAAGTGCGTTCGATGAGGGGCGGGGGGGGCGGAGGCAAGGTTATTGCATAATGTTTATGCCATCGGAACAGTTCGACGCTCGTACGAGGAACACGGGTATTGCGAAACGGACGTGAATCCGATGAATTTGTAAAATTAAAATCAGTCGCTGCGAATCGAAGGTGGCGTAGCGATTTTTGGATTCCCTAGGCACCTCCGTCGTTCGCGAAATAAAACGAGAAACGAATGAAAGGAAAACATTGTCACACTATTTGCCAACACTGTACACGATACAAAGAAGTCCGGTGAACGTTGGGGGCAACACTGACCTCAGTGGAGACCATCACGCTGCAGAGTAATCCGATTAACGTTTATATTATACTAAAGTCTCCAGAACCACGTGTGCGACGTTTCAAGTTTGGATTCGCTTGGACGTTCCCACCACATTTACACGTGTAACGATTCACGTAACGCGCGAGATGCTACGAAATTTTTTCCTGCCGGTACAGCAAAAACAATCGATTATCCATCGCGGTTGTTAAAAAATCAACGTTACCGGATCAATCGTATTGGAACGAAATTGTACGTTTTTTATTTAATTTTATTTCTTTGGTCCAGGTGCGACATTTCCTCGATAAATTACAGGAGTTCGGTGCCTGCTGCGTGTGAATTTTTCGCTTTTTTTTATCACCGAAGCGCCTTCCGAGGTATCGAGGTTATTTAATACGACGTTGCCGCCGGCGGAATCTTCAGGGAATCGCCGGTGCGGTGAGGTTTCGTTAAAATTGCTCGAAATAGACGAGGGCGAACCCCGATATAAGGGTGCACCGCGTGTAGCATTCTCGAATAATTACGAGACTTTTCGAACGCGATCTCGTAAGATCGTGGCAAAAGACGACATTCATTCGTTCGTTCTTCACATTGCGAAACCATCGAGAGCTTGGAAATATATATATATTTCCGTGATAACGAAGGTTCGAGGGGAAACTCGTGAATTCATTGGCGCGAACACCGATCCGAATCAAAACTTATCGCCGACACGTATACTCGGATTCATTAAAAGCTTGAAGTCACATTTTTCATTTCCATACGTCCGAATACACGAACTCGGAGGTGCTGTTATTTTGAACGTTCGAGCATTTCCAGCATTAAAAATGCATACATCAGATCATAGATATAATATCTACGATAGAATCGCTGTAACTTCGATGATCGAGGAGGCGAAATATTCTCATCACGAGTTCAAATTTATTTGCTTATTTCGTTATCTGAAATTTACATCGGCCCTCCGAAATCACACCTTCCAAGAAAAAGAATAAATATACGCATATATATATATATACATTATGAGCTTAAAAACTCAGGAAAATTGGCTTCAAGTCCGATCAATCAATGCCTTATACTCCTATCTTGTACTCGACAAGAGAACCGAAAGTCTCAACGTAAGACAAATCGTTTTTATACCTGCCCCCGATACTCGGGCTCAGAATTGACTTCCGTAAAATAGGGAAAAAAAATAAATAAATAAATAAATGAATAAAAAAGAATTGAAGTTTTTTCGTTTTTAACGTTGGTTCGTTCGAACGTCGCACGATATAAATATATTCTAATATAATCGAAAAAATGAAAAAGCGAGAAGAAGGAGGAGAAAAAAATTAGCACATCGCGGCTTCGCAGCCGGCGCGGGTGCCGTAGAATTTATTATTTTATCACTCGGTGCCGCCGCACCGCACCGGCTTTCTATTTCGCGCGTGAAATTCTTCGCGAGCATTAACAATAACCTCGTCCGACATATTTCTCTAACCTTTTTAACTGGAAATTTTATTTCCAACCTTTTCACCTGCGCGAGTCCTTCACGCGAGACGGAGGATGAGCCAGCTTACACGTATACCGTATATACGTTTTACCGTATAGCTAAAGCCTTTCTCCGCTTTGATATTACCTCTACTTTCGTGCTAATGTCCGACCACCCTTCACCACCCTACTCTTTTTTACCCACCCAAGTCTACCTCTCATCCACCCGATTTCATCCAACACCCCGGTATATAAGGTATACACACTTGCAGGGGGAGCCAAGACCAAGATTCTGAAATGTTTCCGGCCCCAGGATATGACGTCATCTACCTTTCCACCCCATGGGTTTACTGCAAACAGAAGTAATCACGATCGATCTCTCGAGCGGATTCTTTTTTAACCCCCCCTCCCGACACCGCGCGGTTCATTTGCACGTTCGTGCACCCAGAATCTATTCTCTCTGAATTTTTTCGCTAAAAGTCCCCCCCCCCCCCCCCCCCCCTCCTGCCCCGCCACCAACCTGGCGAGTCTCTTGGGATTTAGTCCGTGCAGCGTGAAGTGATGTGCTGAAAACACTCGGTCGTTCTCACCGTCGGCATCGGTGTAATTACACCGGTAGCAACTAGGTGAGAATTGGTATACTTATACATATATATAACTTATTAACGATGACCGTACGTTCTGCTGCTCCGGTCAACGAAATCTTTCCAAGTTTTGAATCATACACCTGGAGCTTAATTGGACGTCAGAAAATCTAAAATTTCAGCCCCTCGTTAACGATGTGGTTAGGTACACCTAATTGCTTTTCCCTACCACGTGGAAGACGTATTTCCGACGTGGGATAATAATCCTGATTTGATTTCAGTCAGACAACGTTCTCGTAATTCAGACGGCCGAGCTATAGATATCGCGCCACAATCATGGCGAAATACCTTCGCCTCGAATTATCAAAGTTTCAACGATCGCAACGCTAATAATTTACACCACCGTGACGAGCGTCGTTCATTCTCAAGATCCATTAATCATTCAACCTACGACAAAGATCCCGAAATACGAACGTTTGTAAATCGCGTATCTATATTGATATCCGATATGTAATATTTCCAAACGCACGTGTGCGACAGTTAATGAAAAATTTTCTCCACTGTCATCCACCTGGCGAATTCCCACGCTGTTGTTCAAAATTCACCTCGATGCTCGAGAATTATCGGTGAGAGTGGATGGTAATGGCGAGTACGATTGTAACGGAACGAAAATTAGGAAAAAAAAAGAGAATCGATTGGTGTAGTACGATGATCGAATACCGGTGACTCACCGCCGGTATAGGTGTCATTGTTGTCGGAGTGAAGGGCGCTGATGTCCGAGAGCGGAGATGCTGCGGGTTTCAGATCCGAAGACGGAGGTTCAAGACCTAGTAAATCTCCCGTACCGCCTCCCCCGCACCCACCGGCATTACCTAGACCGGAGCTGCCGACGTTCCCGCCATTTCCGCCTACCTGGACAATCGTTACGCTGAGCGGTCCACGGTTACCTAGAAGAAAGAAATCGAAATGAGGAAATCTACTGGTGGTCGCAAGTTGGACAATCGGGGAAGGGTAAGATAACGTGAAATAATCGTTTGTAGAGGACGTTGAGCTTTAACGCGCGTTGAATAAAGTCAAGAGTAAAAGTTCAACCCGACCCTGGAAAGGAAGGTGGTCCTTAAATTATTCAATACCTTTCGCTTTCGGAGGGTTTTTCCGTATCGAACGTCGCGGAGCTAGATGTTTGTCTTTTTCCTTGGATTTTGTTTATTCATTCGTCTAAGTTATTAGTTACGTTTGTGCGGATGGAATAAAAATGTCCGTCGTCCTAATCAGCCAATCAGTGGTGAATGATAAGTTCGACTTTGAGCTAGTGGATGAGGTTGGCTTATAGCCCCTTCAAGAGTGTTTTCACCGCGAAATCAGAAACGTTTAACGATGAAAGACGTATCACATCACACGTGTGTAATATACAATCCCCCCCTCCTAAAATTGACAACTTGAAGAGCTTCGTAAGCCTGATACTCTGAGCCGAAGAAACACGAGTTTTTGGTATGGCGGATTTTGGTTTACGAACTTAATAGAACGAATGGCATCGCTGAAACTACACGTCATGAATAAATTCATTTTCTCATTCACTTGTTCTTTTCTACATGATCGATAGCGTATGTGATCATTATATTTGAATCGAGCTACCAAAATTCTTTTATCTAGAAATCAAATTTTTTCTTCGCGTCGTTTCACGTGCTTTCAACGAAGTTATTCGTATTTTTCAAAAAACCGCTCCGACATTATGAAATAATTAGAAAAAACGAGAAAGATTTCGCCGACTAAAATAGCGCAAAATTTCAAGTCAACTAGGTACATACTCTCTAGTACATACAAGGCTGCTGAACTTTCGAAGACATTCCAGTAAATATCAACCTGGAATGTCAGAGATTCTCCGCAGCTAACATTAGACAAAAATATGTGTAACGTGGACATAATTTCAGGTGTGCTTTTTTTTTTTTTTTTTTTTTTTTAATAAATCGATCGAGACCCACCTGTCCTCGACGTCGGAGGCAAGAGTCCTTGAACCTCCTCCAACGGCATCGCTTGACCGTGATGATGTTCGTGATGTCTCGAGTGGTTTCTCATGATTCGTTGAACTTCGTTGTTTGAATTTGAAAAATACCGCAAATAACGAGGGCGGTGGTTGAGAATCCAACGGCGAGTCTCCCGGGTCGCGGTAACGGGGTGAAGGCGGCGGATTCAGATTCGGGAGCGGGAGCGGGGCCAGGATCGGGAAATCCTGGGGGATACGGGAAACGCGTGGAGGCGACGGCGGAAAGCGGTAAAGCGTCATCGCCCTGCCCCCACACCTAGTACCATGCCCCACGCAACGCCGGCCGGCTGCACCGGATTCTCCCCAGGTCAACTGCTGTTGCGTCACCACTTTCCGGATCCGAACTGCACACAAGCGAAACGAAAAGAATCTTCGTCACCATTAAATATTTCGTGAATCGGCGCAGGGTCCGTCGGATCACGCCGTTGTCAATTCGCGGAATTTCCCTACGTTTGTGGAAAGTTCAAATTTCCTTCACTTTCGCTACCTAATGACCTCATCGGGCTCGCCCGTGATGGATGTAAATGCGAATAAAGGTATTATAGTTATTGATGCGTTGTGATCGGATATAGAAGGAAATGTTCATTAGGGTGGCGTTATCGCGCACTTAGACACGCGAGGAGTCCATATTCTGATTCAACGTTATCCAGATGAAGAATTGGCAAAATGTATTCCGATCATCAATCGACAATAAGGCCCTGAGCGCGTACGATTTCAAACCTGAAGTAGCGCCACTCGATTCCCGTCACAATTTCTTCGTCAGTTTATCGCCACGAATATATTTCAACGCAATGTGGTCGCGATCCGTTGATCCGTCTGTCGAAAGGAAAGAAATGAAGAAAAAAAAAAAAAAAAAAAACTTGAAGTGTTCCCGCAGACGACTAATCGATCTCCAATTACAATAATATATACCTCTGGAATTTCTACGATATTTGCTTTCTTTGTATTGACTTTCTACACGGACGTGAGAAAATACCAAAATTTTTTTTTTATTTTTCTTAACAATATATACATTTTTTTTTTTTTTTCCAAAAATATCGCGCATGTAGCATTAACGTTGCAAAATTCAAAGTTCGATGAATTTGATTTTCGAACACCGATGAAATGGTGAATTTATATCTAATGCCATTATAACGGACGACTCGAGTTGAGAGTACACAAAATATTTCCAGTCATTAAAGTTTCGCGGCGAGAATTTTAGCGAAAAAGTCCGGAGGATCGATGAATCGACCCGACAACCATTTATTTTCAAGGGTTGCCGCAGCTGTACTGGCAACAAAACGGATCAAGCCCGTAGCGATTCGAAAAAATTATTCTAATATTTTACGCTCTATCGAACGACGAGATTTTATCACCGACCACGTTGTTCTTCACTATGCGATTCTGACTTCCTCAAATTGAAATTGAAAAAACGAAACCAAACAAAAAAAAAACGGCAAGATTTTACAAGTCTCGGCGGCACCACAAAAAATAGAAGGCAAGAAAGGAGGCCTAAGAGGGATCGATCGGGACCCCCGCCCCTCGTATTCTAGAAGATCCATCGAAAGGTCGAGACAAAATATAGGTTATCGGTTGGGTTCTTTGCGTACGCCCACGTGTAACGTAAGTAACCCAGATATTATAGGTGTGCAAATGGAGGGTTTATTAGCCGCGCCAACTCGCTCCGGCACGACTGATGTTATTCCAATGTCTACCGATACGCGAATGAATTAAATGGACGTGAGCCGAAGGTTGACCAGGGTGAAGTAAAAAAAAAAAAATGAGAGAGAGAAAAAGAAAAAAAAAGAAGGCGAATCGGTAAACGATCATCGGCGAATTTACCTGGCCTCGAATCGACGCGAAGCGAGCATCAAGTATAAGATCGTTGTTACTGCAGGGGCTGGTTCGTCGGAATCATGGTCGCTGAGAACTCCGCGCCTTCCGGTAAGACACCTGCAATCGTCGAACGAGGTTACGCTTCGTTATTATGAAAATAGAACAGAGGGAAAAAGTAACAGCAACAATTACATAACGAACCACTCTGCCCATAAGGGCGCGTTGGGCGTCTGATGTAACGCCAGCGAAGTTGTATCACCGTGGTTCGTTGAGTTTTACCTAATCGTGAATCGATAATACACACAAACCAGAGTTTCAGGTAGTAACGGCTCGTGTAAATACGATGAAAAAAGTACACGGCTCGCCGAACTGGTTGCGATTGTTATTGTTATTACCGCGGTTAAAATATAGGAAATGGATAAATAAGTGGAACAATTATTCAGCCGACTCTTCGAGAATAACGGCGATAATTACCGCTCGCCCACTTTTATCACCCGGTTCTAAACATTTTCTAAAGAGAACGTTCGCCATACCGTGCGTACAACGTTCTACCGTAACACAACTGAAATTGATTCGCTCAATTTCGTACGTAAATGTACAACTTGTATTACATATGTTTTCGCTTTGAGATTCTGACAAGCGGCTACTGTGGCTGAACCAGAGCATTTAATCCGAATGTTCTACGCGCACACGTGCGCTACGTATACCATGTAATTCTTCTAACGATAAGGTGTACGTATACATACCTACCTATCCGTATGGGATCGATTAAGTGGAACTTTGCTAGCGTTTACTTGTGAGGAATTGTTTCCCGAAACCAACCTATCTGGTTTCTACATACATATACATACATATCGAACAACCAACGAGTCCCCCGCAGGATAAATGGTTACTGCGATCCTAATATTAGACTAACCAACCCCGTGTATGGAAGAAATATGTTACCGGTAACACCGCCTTGTGGTATGAAAAAAAAAAAAAAAAATGGTGGAAATTAACCCCCCCTACCCCTCAACCTTTCTCCATACCCTCAGAGAATTTAATGCTCCGTGACGAACTTTGCCGGGTGGTTTTTCTAGAATAATTGTTTGCCGTCCGGTAGCTTACCGTTAGACTATATCCATATTCCGACGTTCTCGTGTATGTATACATATATGAGTTCTAAGCAAACATGAAATGAGAGAGAAAAGACCCGCACACACACCCCGCGGGATCACCACGGGTTACGGAAATATTCGGTATTTCTTTTTACTTTTTTTTCCATACGTTTGTCTCATGTGGACAAATTTTATGAACGTAATCAGAGAATGTGAAATTGAAAAAAACGCCGTGCTCTGCTCCCGGTGACAAAAGGAAGATAACGACAGCTCGTAATTTTCAACATAGTAAAATCGAAAGATCGGATGCAAAACTGCGAAGGTGGAATCGGTGAAACTCTCACGCGAATCCGCGAACAACAAAGTACGGAGCGACGTGCGAGCTACGTATACGCACTCCGGTTAATACGCTCGAATGATTGTTATTAAATTTTTTTTGTTCGACGCATTTTTTTGTTTTTCGATCGCGTGTGACACCCGGTAGACGTGTAAGCAGTAGGTAAAGGGGATGTCTGTTACGTGCTTCTTGCCGCACCCCTGTTAGGTTGGACAGCTTAAACACTCCCTGAAAAAAGGAGCCATCGCTTAATTGCCTTGTGTAAATTATTTTCTTGTTCTCCCGCACGCCGCACCACACAGACTCGAAAAAAATTCAGGAAAAAACACCGAGAAAAAAAAAAGAAAACGAAACGCTCACTTCCAAGAATTTTCATCACAGGGGATTTCAGCTGTGATGTGCAAGTTATATTAAATGCACATACACGAACGGATGAACAATGTGTTGCTTGAAATTTTCATCCCGGATTGTATGTATCCATGTAGGTACGTACGTACATACGTACGATTAAGCCGCGGCAGACGAACGGAAAACTAAAAGGATTATGACTCTCCCTTTACCGATTTGACAAACGGGGAATTACGTAGAATTTATGTGATTTTTTAAAATAATATTTGAAAAGCGAAACGCGAGGGACCGTAAAAGTCGAAACGGGTGGTTATTTTTCAAACACTGTACTTTGCAGAACCGTGCGGAAATGTCGTGTTTCATCGAATCAGCGGAGAAGAAAAAAAGGAAAAGCGAGAAGGGACGAGAAAGAAAGGCAGACGAAATCGGTATCGAATATTTTGTCGAAAACCTAATACGGGGCTACAAATAAAAGAAAAGTTCAACGGGAAATGTATAAATCTCTGAGTCGATGCATCTCCGACGTTATTAAATTTATCAAAAAGTGTCGGGCCGAGTGTAATATTTCCCTTTACATTTTCTTTCGCTTTTCTTTCTCTGCTTTTATTTGTACGTTTCTTTTTCTCATTCCGTTCGTTTCTCGATAAGATAAATCGGCCACAACGTCCGCAGTTTTTTCTTCCGACTACGATATCGGCGGAAGACAGAAAGAGTTCGTTGAAACTTTTTCAAACTCAAGAAGGAATAGAAAAAAAAAGATGGATCAAACGCAGAATTATAATTTAACTGAAAACTTCTGGACAATTCGATACCGCAGATGATCGTTCAGCTGGAATTTTCTCGTCGTAAACTATTAACAATGGATACATTAAACGTCCGAACCGTCCGGAGTATTAAAATTTCGCAATATATTTGTCACGTAGATGTATGAAAAAAATTATCGAAGTCTACGCAGTTACCCAGAGTGAACTTTTCGCGACGTCAATTATTCACTCTCTGGACGAAGTAGGTGAACAGAAATAATAATAAATTTGGTTATAATTAACATCTGTAAACACGGCGTGGAAAAATCGACGGCTCTGTCTGCCGTTCCCAACCGTCTGACCGTCGCGCGGCGTTTCTACTCGGTCCGACCGCGCGTTGAATTTACCACTTGAAACGAGCGAGATGGGAGGACATTTTTCGGCGTTCGAAATATCGAAAGGAAAATAGGGTTGGGATCGGTTGCGCCGCGACCACGGGGTATAGAATAATTGTCTCAATAAGCGATGGATACGAAAAAGGTGGCCATCCATCAAATATTTACACATCAAGCCGCGTTATACGGACGGATGAGAGGATCATAACGCTGAAAAATTAACCATCGTGTCAACGCAGCCAATCGATGCGATATAAAGTTGTAAAAATAACTTTACATGCGTGTACGGCTCCGGAGAAGCCTCCGCCATACGTGCACCACCGTATACCTCACAATCGTTATCACCATTCTATGTACGTATATGTATTTGTATACATAATACGAGAATGTATGTAATAATATCGCTCGGTGTGTGTACCTTGGCAGACCTTGAGATCGGTAAGAGAAAATTGATATTATAGCGAATCGATATTACGCTGGCTGACAGTCACCCTGGTGCACGGGTGCGCGTCATAGAGCGAAGGTGGGTTTTTACCGTTGACAACATACCTTACGGCTATGCTGAAACCTCATCCTATACATATCCCGTTGCAATGGCACACGACAGTCCAAAGTCATTAAAGCGATCGTTTGATCGACCGTAACTCGTGGCGTCGCTTCATTTCGCCCCTCGCCACGTGGGTCTATGTGCGGTACAGATGACGGACAATCGGACGTTTCCGATAATTCGTCCGTCACGATCGGAATTTCATTTAGATTCGGCGTCGCCGGAGTGAAAAGAAGAAAAAATCGGAGTCGAAGTTCGACGCGTCGAGGGAGTGCGATAAGTTCGGCGTTGTTTGGCAATGCGAAACATTGGGTGAAATTCGCCCGACCGCGGAGCGACCGACCCGGTCGACGGAATCGCAACAATTTCCAGGTAAATCTAGACCACCTAGCAGTGTACGTAAACAGGTGCGGGCATAGCGGCTGCATCCCTTTTCGCCTGACGGAATAATAAATTTGCCACGATGTGTGCTTAAGGTAAGTCAGCGGCTATGTAGTTCCAGGGGCACACAAACTCAATAATACAACAACGGTGGCGCGGGTTTCCTTTTGTTCTAACAAAATCCAAACCGGTCTATGAGGCCTTACTCGAGTTTTGAGTAGCGAAAATAAGTACCTGGCTAGGTATTACGTTCAAGTTTCCCCGCGCACCGTGTGTACCGCGAGTATTGCTTTTGAAAACAAAGCACCTCGTTGCATGGTCGAGTGTTTTCGTAGCGCGACGTTAGAGAAGGCACTCTGTGCACCGTATACGTATGTACACAAAATGGGTTAAAATGTTTGAAGAGACCGGGAAAGAAAAAGCACTGCGGGGTGGCGCGGTGCGCTGGTGCGGAAACTCTACTGAGCAGAGAAATTTTTCATATACTATTTCTTTTCTTCTCTAGTTTCCGCTGAGATGCTCTCGAGGTTGCTGATTAGCGTGAAAAGCTACGCGAGGCCCTAAGCCCGCAGAATTGCGCCCTTTCGAGAGAAAGAAAAAAAAAAAAAAAAAAGAAAAAAAAAACAAGAAAAAAACAACTCCACCGCACTTTTTCACTTTCACACGGGTGAAGATCGTGGAAAAACTATACACGTGTACGTAACTTTTCCCATAACTTGACGCGAGATGTCTTTTCCAGCCGAAGAAAAAGAAAATCAGATGAAAAATGTTTGATTCTTGTGATAATGAATTAATGCGGACAGACAATCAACGAAACAATGTAAGTGGGTAGGTGATTAATAAATTAATCAAACTACCCAACGGTTGGGTAGACGCGATAAATTTTCTCTCGTAGTATCCCCTTTATAGAGGTAAACTAAGCAGTGGTCCATAGACATAATTTGGTGTTATTATGGCTATGGAGAAACATGTATAGGGTGTCTGTAGGGATGGAAAGTCGTGGCATTGTGTCGGGTTCGGTGTTTCTAATTATCCCTGATAACATTTTGGGATAATCATTGAACGGATCCCGTCTAACGATAAGTAACGACGGTTATAATCAAATTTCCCCGTGCAACATCCGTTGTAACGACGCGCATCATCCATTAGGAAGATCCTTCGGTTTCTAGGAGTTTCACTTTTTTCTTCGACAACGGTGTATTATCGGAATTCCAAATCTGCAGACCGGATGATCGCTCTACCCCCAAAAACATCGAGTCTCCGTCATTTCATTCAACTTTTCGAAGCCCTTTCGGAAAACATCGGCAAGTGAACATCGTAATTCCACTCCCCTTTTGCTACGCGACACCCGCTATGTACGATCTATTCAAATACTTATCAGCTCTTCCAACTTGCAAAGTTTATAGTCTACAGCTACTGGTAGGCCAGGACCCTATCATACTTCAAAGTTACTCGACCTATACGACGAAAACGACCGACTCGAATGACTCGCAAGGTAGACCCACGCCAAAATGGGTCAAGTGAAAGGATACCTCGGAAGAAAGAAAAAAACCGCTCATATGGTTTACGTTTTTTTGGTTTTTTTTTTTTCTTTTGTTTGTTTTTATCAGACTGCACCCATGGACGACGACGCCTGGGTGGTGAAAAGATCGAATCGTCAACTGCAACAGCGGTGGCGGTGGCGGTAGCTATGCACGTACACGTAGAGGTATATAGGAAAAATTTCTTTTTATCGGAAGGGAAAAATCGAGCAAGGTCAGGATGTCAGCGTGATGGATGAAGCTTCCTTTGTCCACTCATACCCCGACATTTAGGCCAAAGGGTTATCTTGAAAAAAAGAGTTTCCCGCCATCCGTTACAATGGATTTAAAATTATGCGACGGCGGTCTTTCTTAGCGCGATGTGTACGTGGAAATTGCATATTATAACGGACAGAAAATCAATTAACCGATCTAACTTAGCGAAGAAAAATATAGGCGAGAATCAAATGACGCTGACGAGTTCGCCGGTTGAAAAGATGAAAGTTTTGCAGATTTATTTTCTTTTCTGTTACGAACAAACCGACCCGTAACTTGCCAACTGAAATTTACCTCATATCCAATCAGCAGTGATCGGTAAAATAATTGTGAAAAGTTTTAATTCAATTACCGCTCTCCAATTCTGTTTCGCGGATATAAAGAATGGATATACTTTACATACATCTTTACATAAATCTAATTAGGTACCGAATTGGGTTATAAATAGGTTGGTAAACGGTACACAGTAACTACCCCTAATTAATTCAAGAATTTCTTTCATTGTTCTATACATAAATATAGGTATACCGGGTCAGTTGTAACCTCATAAAAATAACCCTCAGCCCGCTACATAAATGTAATAGGATATACGGATTCAAGTTGTATAAAATTTCATTAGGGGCAAAAAAATATTTCTCTTTAAGAACGTTTTTACCCCCCTCTCAATTTCTTTTCTCCGCCATAATCAAACAGCGAAATATTATACATCTGCAGCGGTAATTCATTTTATAATGCGGCAAAATTTCCGACCGTTGTGAAATAATTTCTTGCGGGAAAGTTTTTTTTTCACTTTATTTTGTTGACATTTTACTTTATTTTTCTTCGGGCAATCGCGGTACCCGGGATATTACCTTACAAGTTTCATGCATCGAATCTCAAGCAATTTTCTCCAATTGGGTGCAAGCCTATAATAAGCATAAAATATTCAATGAATTGTTCTTGAAACGAGCTGATTGTAACCGATCGGAGAATCGAAGAAACAGGAAAGAGATAAAATAAGCAACGAACAAAGCTGAGAGGATGAAAAAGGAGAACGGCTCAAATCTCCGCGAGTATAGTTTCAGAAATGGGGAGAATTCTATCAACCCCTCCGAATCCCTTTGCGACTCTCCGTCATTCAGGAATACCGTTCTTCGCTTCGACTGCCGCAACGTGCGTTCTGCAATAAACACTGTCCCGATACAGGGCGAAAAAAGAGAAGAAGAAACAAAGGGAGGAAAAAGAGAAATCCGACAACAAGAAAATAATTCAACGTTGCAACGTGTTTTTCAACTTTGCATACTATAAAAGATGCCGGAATCTGCAGCGAACGATAAAGAAAAATAAAAATCGTCAGGTGTTGGTTCGAGCACTTTTCTCTTGCCTCTCTATTTCACTGAATAAAATTTTGGCGAGAAAAAAAAAAGAAATGCAGAATATTTTCGTCCGTCCCGTGCGGGGTTCGTAGGCAGCTGGTCGTACACGTACAACAGCCAACATTTCCTCCAGGGGAATCAAGGGCAAATATAGAACTGTATAGAACTGCTTTTAAAATGTTAACAAACTGCAGGTCCTCGAGGAGGAAGAGAAGGAGAAGCTAGAGACTAAGCGAATCCTGGCAGCATTCGGTCTAGGTGACTGTTGAACTTTTTTCTGGTCTATTTTTTTTATCTAATTTACTTCGCGCGGCTGTATATTTCTTTCCACAACTTCGCGTACAGAGATTTTGCGCGGTGTGTGAGCTTGGCGTCTACGTCATGATTGAGTCACCTTATTTCCCTGCGGTATTCTCAGATAAAAATTGACCTTGTAATACACAGGCTGATAGCACATGAGGGCATCTCTAATCGCGTGGCTGGTCCAAAATTGATGCTCGATCAGATCGATACGCGATTCGACGAGACGATGAAAATAGAAATGAAAATTAACGATGTGATTAGTTGGAGAGAATTTCCGCGAGGCACATGCAAGGCGAATGCGGTGCACTGGCATGTCCTGCAAAAACCGGGACACACCTGCAGTAAATTTGGTTTAAAAATATCTCTCCTCAAACCTGCAGCAGCAGTAGGAGCAGGTCATGAACTCCGAGAATAATCAATAACCATGATACCATGCGATGGAGAAATTCAGTTACACATCTACCAATACATGTGTACGTCGAGTTACTCTAATCGTTAACTTAATAGCACTGCACGCGGTAATCGTCATCATTAATAAAATGATGCAGTTCCTACGATAAAAAAAAGAAGAGGTATTCACTCGAAACTTGCAAAACTCACATTCGCCCTCGTGAGCTCCTATTTGCGAGAAATCCGTTCACCTTGCAGATTCGGTAAATTTCCACAAAACACGTGAACGAAAAATTGCAATATAATTGACGATAAACGCAAACAAATAAGTAACAACGGTGCTACACTACAAATTCCAGTGCAGTACTAATTTATATAAAACGCGAGAGGCATGCGATAATTCCAGGACTGTTCGCCACAATATAATCTGCCGCATTTACCGATAACAGTTGTATTATAATACGTAATCAACTAATAGAGTTAATTTTGTAAATATTCGAACATTGCATGCTGCATTCGTTCCGATTGCTCGCTATAAACTAATAATAATTTTAATGATTATGATGGTGATAAAAAAAAAAAATGGCGCCGAGTAATTTTACACGTTAAGGAAATTTAATCTCATAGCGACTGTACGACGATATCGTAACGGTGGTGCTGTACACGAATAATCCAATAACCCGGCGTCTGATCGTTTTCGATTAATTACCTATCACCGCGCGACACGAGACCGGCTGAAGTATACTTGAATTAAAAAATGATTTTCGCTACCATCGCATCGCCCCTTGTACGTACGTACATCTCATCAAAATATGTCGACTCTCCTCCATATTTCTGCGCGGGTACAACATTAAACACCCCTATATTTGGTTTTAGGCACCCAAGCCGCCGTGTACCCGCAAGGGCAAAATTTCTAATTTCAAGAAGAAAAAAAAAATTCTCGAACCGAAAACAACCAAGTATCGGAGTGAGTAGAAGAGAAGAAAAAATCATCGGAACTATATCGATGCAATATAATTTTTTCTTCATAAACTACAAATCCGGTGAACTCTGCATAGAAAGTATATAACGATCCTGCATGGTTATAGGAATTTCAAGCAACGCGCGGTCTTTATTTTTATTTTTTCATAACCGTTGGGAGGATAATCGCGTGGCATATAATTTGTATATATAATAAAGCTACTTTATGGGGTTATTTCATGTGTAATTACGTCGACGACGAGACAACCTCTAAACTCAGAAATGGAACCAACCTAACTTGAAAAATGCAGAGCTAAAAGTTATGGCAGGTGAGCACGTGACTAAAGTTACCCGCCATTGGCGCGCTGCATGACGTCAGGGGGTTGGCTAAAGTAGGGCATTCTATGCCCGGTCGACCGTAGGGGTAGAAATACCGGGATATATAGAATAAGACAGACAAACGAACAGACAGTCAGACGAACAGGCGACAGACCAGCGGAATGGTTGCGTACACCTGTACACACATGCTCCTCGAGAAAGGACTCTATACGAGATCTTTTTCGCCCAATACTCGGACTGGACATTTGATCAGCAGACCGATTCGTCTACCGGTTATTTCTTGTCCGTCATTCCCTTATTTTTTTTACTCGTTTAATTTTTTTTGTTTGCAGTAATGAAAACATCATACGCTCTGAAGGCGCGACTACTAAGAAATTTAATTACGGTAAAGCCGCGACCAATATTTGACGAATGATTTGCGGGATCTAAGCTGTATAATACCGGTTTTCAGCAAGTGGTCGTGCATTTAACATGACTAGCTTATATTGTTTGAATAATACGAGAGACAATTTCCATATTATAATAAGCTAGAATCGGATATGATACGCACTGCCACGAATAATAGGGGAGTAATAAATCTCGACAAAGTCGTGACACGCGTGTGTCTCTGTATAAATTTTAAGAAAACAAACGAATATCGAATGGGAGGGCACATTTGAAAAAAAGAGGAGTAACTGATCGCACAAAGAAGCGATGGAACTTTCAAAAAATCTTTCAAAACTTTCCTGGAAGACTGTACGCGATGAAAACGAGGGCGGTAAAAAGAAATTTATAAAGAAAAAGCTCTAACCTGTTGCGACGGAGTCTGCTGGGGATGCTGCAGTTGGTGCTTTTTGTCCAGTAGATTATTTATAGAGGAATAAAATAAAACACTCACAGTTCACACTTGCTGTTTGTGTTACACCCGGCACGCATAAAAGTCATTCACTTTGTTGTGACAACAATCGTTCATTCTAAAAAGCATTACGAATGTGGAATCAAAAGTCCTCGGCGGGCTTGTAAATTAAACACACATAAACTCATAGGATTCAACAATCACGGAGCCGCAAAGTTGGGGGTGTCTTTTCATTCTCCCGTCTCTCTCGATCTCTTTTTCTTTCTATCCTCATTGTCGAATAGCATAAAAATCAGTCTCTCTTTCTCTCTCTCGCTCTTCGTCTTTCCCTTATCGCAGTCTCCGCAGTGAAATGACGATGAAACGAATGATCCGAATGAAATTGTCACAGCCTATTTATCAGGGGGGGAAAAAATATTATTTGTGCTAATAAAACAACGTGACAAGTTAGCTTCCACGCGGATCTAGCCGCGGCGATGAGTCCTGGTCACTCTGAAGACCAAGGCACGCGCGCTACCCTTGAATGCGCACCCCGGACTGCGCCGCACAAGAAATAACGAACACATCACACCGAAACGCAACTCGAATACGTCGACGCGTCGCGACGCTCGACACCAGATAGGCACACCGTCTACGAAGCTTTTGATCACGCCGTTCCGCCGACACCTGTTTTTTTGAATGCTGTTGTTCGTTTTATCGGACTTACCGTTTCTCCGTTTCCTTGTACCATGTCTTGAACTGGTTGACGATCATCTCGAGGGCGCCGACCGACGAGTCCGAAGAGGACAAATCGGTCAATTTCATAATTCAAGGAGGAGGCGATCTGCAACCGGCTCACGAAACCAGAAGACGCGTGTCATTTTTTTCTTGTTTTATTACCTGGGCTCTGACTTGACAAGTAAAAGACTCGGATATCCTTAAACGTGTTAAATAACACGAGGTAAAGGTAACAAAAGGGGTAATTAAAAAATTATGCGATCGAGAATAGAAGCAAACTGGCATATATTATAGATTGTACATACTTTACACACCATCTAAAACTATACCTGGTAAAGTTTGCAGCGATGACACGATTCGATCGAATAATATCGTATACAGTAGGTGATTCCTGATATAGGTAGGTACGTGAAAGATAGATGTGCAAGAATGCTATTTTATTGAAATGTGACGATTGATCGTACGCGTGACCGTCGTCCTATAATAACTGCTAATTAATAGATCCATCAACAGACACCTTTTCAAACAATCGGATAACCGTTCTGTCGCCGTGAGAAATGTTCTGAAATAAAAAAGGGTTTTAATCTGCAGAGGAAAGAAAAACCTCCAGAAGACACGTATACCACGCGTTATCGGTATCGCGTCATCACGGAATGGAGCAGGTAGCTTTTGAGCCTAAAATTTACTGCAATTGCACTACAAGTTTATCTTATAAGGGCCGTTGCTTTTCTACGTGCGATTCCAAGTTACCTTAGAAGACTCACCTCACTGTAGATCCCACTCATTCTGAACAATAACGTAGAACCTTAATGCGGGATAACGATGACAACGCATGGCAAGCCGCTGTAGCAACAGAATACCGACGACGGGAATTATGTACTCCCGGAAGATTCGAGGCCTAACTTACAACTGACGTAGATCTCTAAATCACTTACGCTTCACCTTGCTAAATGAAAACAAAACATTTCAATGTGCATGTTAGAATCATAACTGGTCATAGGAATCTCCAGTCAGCGGTCAACGTTATGGGACATCAGTTTTGAAATGAGAAATCAGTTTTGACTCTACTCCGATCTGACTTCCAACTTTTTCACTCGTATTCCAACGTAAAATGAGAATGAACAGCTTTTTTTTTCACAAAAATGATTTTGAATCCGACGTTGAATATTTGATCTCAATGATTATTCACTTTTGATTTAAATCTTGGAGACCGCGCCTCGGGTACATTTGACAAAGTTCGATCGATGAAGTAGATCACAGCAGGTATTTGCTCTTTCCTTGATCATCGAGTCACCAATAATTTTTGTCTAGAAACGACAACAACAAATTGTATGAGATAGATCATTTTTTTAATATTCATTTCAGGCAGGCGCGACATAATTTTCTATAATTTTTACTAACTGATTTCTAGTTCACGAAATATTTGTTAACTTGACTGGCGTAGTCGTCAACATTTTGGATCAAGGCTTACGGGCTGCGCGCGCCTAACACCACTTCACAAAATTTCACTCTTCCGTTTGCGTGCTGTTGAGAAGAATGGTGGGTTTTTAGTTTAGCGATCGAAATCCGGCTCGTTTCACAGCATCGTGCCGGTTGAATTAAATTATTAAGCACAGTTTTATCGTCGGATATTCAATATAGCATTTTTTGTGTTTCAGGCTGCGCACAAGACCTTTATCGTCAAGCGAAAGCTTGCCAAAAAGCTAAAACAAAACAGACCTATTCCACAGTGGGTTAGGATGCGTACTGGTAATACCATTCGGTGAGTAAACCACTCATGAAAATGTATTAGCACCTATCAAAAACGTTTAACATTTATCATAATTTTATTCTTCGTTCGTAGTCTATTATAGTAAATTTGCAACTTGTGCCAACTAAATCCCTGACCTAACCCTGTATGCCCGATATTGCACAGAGCAAACAAATTTTGACTATTGATCAAGTTCGAGAACTACATACCTGTAAATAGTACACATGTGATTTCTCATTCATCTTCAATCTCTTGAATGAGTGCAGCTGAACTAATCTCATGCCACCATAACAGTATAACATAACCTCAAATACTGTGTACATGTGTCATTGTCATGTGGGTTAGGAATTAATTGAAGTCCTCGATAATTTTATATCTAATACTGACCAATTTTGTTACAGCTACAATGCCAAGAGGCGTCACTGGAGAAGGACAAAGTTGAAGTTGTAAGCTCCATCTATCCATCCAGAAACAGCTATCTCCACCATGCTACAACTATGGAATTAGATGCTTCGCAAAATAAAACGTTGTAAAATTCCAACACTGATTTATCATTATACTTTTGACCTTCTCGTTATAATAAAACACCTGACATGGATAAACTTTGAAACATAAACTGATTTAAAAGAAATCTTTAATTCGGAATTACATCTATACAAAGAACCTGGCATTGGTGAAAAATGTCTACAGTGATGATATGATCTTGCGTTTACGCATTTCTGCCAACCAATCATCTAGCATTTCTTGCTTGTTCTTTGGCGCTGGCAAATAATAGTTTGCGGGTGGTGATCCCTCCTCTAATCTAACGAAGTAATGGCAGTACGTATGACGCACCTCCCCAATACGAGCTCTTGCATGTCTTCGAGAACCTTTTATTACCAAACCTTTTCCCACAAAAGATTCAGCTGAAAGAATATGAACGATTATGGGTTATAAATGAACTGGGAACAAATTTATTATACTTTGTACTCACCGACCCAAAGGTTACTCTTGAACTCCACGTTGTGTTGGGATACCGCCATCTCCTGTGCCTCAATAATTGCTTCTTTTACAGCTGCAGCACCTTTTTTCAATACAAAACTCAGCTGTTTTACTGCTTCATCAACGCTCAAACCTCTCACCAGGATAGCAACATACCACATATTTTTTGGACTATATTTGATGTTGGGTTTCATGTGGCAAACGTACTGAAAAATAAAAAGCTTAGAGATTTCTTGCTCTAAACAAATACTTATATTGTCAGATATATACCGCTGGCCGTCGTTCTTCATTGGGACCTTGAACAGGGAAGATTTTTTTATTGTATTGAAGCCAGTGTGTTGGTTTGGATCCTTTGGCATTTACTGCAGGTGATGTGTGAATATCACATCGCGGCAACAACACAGTTATTCTGGTGGCATCTAAGAATACGGACTGCAAATTGATCAATTTTCCGGTTGTGCTCAACAATTGCACACAAGATTTGAGGCTCTGCATGGCAGATCTACAAATTTCAAGGTAAATTGGCAATGTATTAGTCAACGAATCAGTCTGAATTCATTAGTAAATAGTCGGTGAACAGACTCTTATATACGTAGACATAACCTATGAATCAAAAATCAACGACTCCTTCAAGGGAAAGAGCATGGTTTTAATACTTTGGGATGAATAGAAAGTATTGAGGAACTATAATACTCCTTTTTAGAATTTGCAATAATAGAGACAAACAAACCTACCGGTACTAATCACTGTAATCAGCAGACGACGGTACCCAAAGTATTTATTTGTTGTCGCCTACTTCTGTCTGCATCCCGAAGAGATTGATGGATCGAGTGAGTCTATTTAGCAGACGACGATTCACTGTCGGTTAACCTTAGATTACATTCTCAAGTAGCTTTCGAATGAGTAAATAAGCAGTGACTGATATGGATAAGATGTGGAAAACAGTGAGAATCTGTGAAAGATTCACTTTACAGTTGAAGAACGTATCAACGACTCAGAATCGAACATTTTTGTCAAATGCCTACCGTTGTAACGAAGCTTGGAAGCAAAGGTTAGAATCACCTCTACTGAATAAGGTAGTCGCAGAAGATTTTTACCTTCAATTAAAACAAAAGTTCAACCAAAACACCAAAGCACATGCAGTCGATGTCGATATATTAGCAAACGTGGTTTCCACTGAATCCCAAGAGATAGATGAACTTGTGGACATATTGTACAAGCTCCGAATGTCTGCTGAAACTACCAATACTTTTGATTCTACTCATCATGCAGTTGTACGTTGCTTTTTGGAAGCAGATCGCATAGAAGAACTCATTTCCATGTTACACGACAGATTGAATTATGGCTTGTTTCCTGATCACTTTGCCCTTAACATTTTGATGGACTCCCTCATAAAGAAGAAAGATTATGTATCAGCAGCAAGAGTTGCAAGTTTACTCATGTTTCAAGAAGATACACAAAATCCAATTTCCAACATAATTGCTATTTATGCAAGCCACAAGTGCATAGATAATTTTGGAAATTGGAGGGAGCCAGAACCTGTGGTAGACACTAGCAAAGAGATAGTTAAAGTGCGGGTAGGCTTCTTGAGAAATCCATATTTTGATGATCATTTTGATCTGCAAAAACCAGCACATATTGTTGGTAAAACCTTGTACTTTTTTGGCAAACATTTTGGTGATTCATTAGGGCGAAGCTATCAACTAATCGGTTTAATACTTTATGGAAAATATAACGCCGCCGCTCATCTAATCAAAGAGTGGACCCAAAAGGGAATTCAACAAGTTGTGTATGAAGACGCAATAAAAATAGTCGAAAACGAACTGTCAAAAATTCCTGAAGGTGAAGTTAACGATGAAGTCAAAGATTTTACTGTAGCATTAGAAGGTTTCAAAAAATGCGATTTGGTTAAAGAAAATCTCGAAGAAGCAATCGAGAAAAAAGTTAGAGAGGTAATTGCCGAACAAGCAGATCGAGACATTTCTCTACAACTGCAGGTTTGTTTATCAATGTAGAAAGAATGACGTTCTTCAATAATTCCATGAATTTTCATTCATACAATGTTCCTCCACAGAATTTTGACGACTGGGAAAAAAAGAGGCAGTCTGTGCTTAATGAGCAACTGGCTGAACTTGACCGCCAGGAAAGGTTGGCTAAAGTAGCAGCGATCAAAAAGGAGTTGAGCGAAAGAGAACAGCTTCTAACATTCTTTGAAAATGAAGACGAAATCGATCTGACTATTGACAGCAAAAAGCCAAAATACACGAGGAAACCGATTGGCAAAAAGAGGAAGCCCAAGTCTGTGAATGAAAATTACATACCTCCAGAAATGCCCACTCGAGCTCGTAACTAGAGTTTTGTATACAGTAATTGATATTTTATTCACAAAAAATCTTAACGATTTTCCCTTAGCTCCATCTATGCAAATAAATTTCATTTATCATTAAAAATTGATATATAGTTTTCTTATTCCCCAATAATAGAAAAAACAACCTGAAATGATCTTTTAAACGACTTGGTACTTCCGTTTTTATATTTATTGTTTTTTTCATTTTGCTTTTTTTCATAATACATTGGTTACATTCATCAACAATTATACGTTACGATAGGCAGCCCCCAAAACATACTCTCAAAATGTTATATCCAAGCAATCCGAATTGGTTCGGTGATTCAATGAAGAGACTGCCAATGTATTCATTACTTACTACATTTGAAGTCGTTGTAGTTGTACCCAGGGGCGTGGATAAGTGTATAGTAATAATGAATGATAACCAAGCTTGTACACTTTTACACATCTGTTTGAGTGCTTGGAATTATCAATTAATATATTTAATTTATTCATCGTAGTATACCTATAACAAGTTGATCCATTTGAAGCTCCTTGCGTAAGAAAATTAAGAAAATAAACTACCTTTACGGTTGGATGTTTGCACTTCTCCAATTATTAGGCTCCAAATTTTTATACCATATGAGCTCTCACTATTTAATAGCTACGCTCAGAAAATATCAATACTTCAACAACAGAAAGCATCGGGCCTGCAAAAGCGCACTGTTCATTACCATTTTTAAATAGTTATACATTCATACCTCAAAAGGTATTTTCATATAAATTTTTGTTCTGCCTATATCGACTGCTATCACGAGTTTTTACTCTGCAGTTGTGCAGTTAGTGTTGCCGTTTCTTGTTGCATTTGCTTCAAGTCTGCGGTAATTCTTTCAAGGTTTGCTCCAACATTTTTTGCAGACTCTGAATCAATCTTCAACAGAGACAAAAATTTTTGAAGTCAAGTAAGTGATTTAATAGGAGATATATGTATAGATAAAAATATTTCTTAGCTTACCTGCTCTTCCAAATCCCGTATTTCTCTTACTGTAGCTCCAGTTTCCTCAACCAAAGTGACCAGTTCTCCACAATCGGAATGCAAGGTAGCTAACAGTTTGTATGCCTTTCTGGAAGCATCATTTGTCTTTGCATCTTTGAATATTAATTCATCAGCAACAGTGAATGACCTTTCCAATCTTCCGGTAAGCGTATTAATTTCTTTTTGAATTCCCCTGGTATCTGCCAATACTTTGTCGATTTCACCTCGTTGTTTTCTCACATTGTTTATTATTTCTAGAATTCGTTGAGTGTACGCAGATCGGTTAACCTCTTTTGGTAATTTTGGAATCTCGGCAAGTAATTGCGCACACTGTTGATCCTTGCTGCGAGATTCTTCTAATAGTTCTTTCTCCTTTTCTCTGAGTAGTTTCAGTTCGTCCACCTTTTTTCGACTAGCACTCTGAATTTAAGACCTTATGTTACAAGATATATCTGAAAGAAAAATTAGCACATAACTTTATTTACTCACAGCTTTGGTCGAATATTTTGCCCTCTCATCTCTGTATCTCTCAATTAAAGGACGCCGATGTCGTTCCCATTGTACTGCAAGGTTAGCCAATTTATTAGCTCCAGCTTCGATCAATGCCTCTAATTTTTTGATATTTTCTTCTCCTTCGGGGAGCAAGTCATAGGTTCTCGCTTTGATTTTTCGCCTTTCTTCAGAATGCTCAAGTTCCTTTTCTTCAGTACTTAACATTACACTAACTTGGGACAACTTTGTGGTCAGCTGTTTCACACTTATTTGCAGTTCATCCAAATCACTTCTGAGATTCTCGCATTCTGATTTAATTTTGTCTATTTTTATTTCCCTTTTTTCTTCCCGACTCAGAGGAGTTGAAACCTCAGAGATGGATTGAGCTGTCAAGCCTTTTTCCTCGTTTTTGGTATCCTGCTGTAGAGGAAAATATATAAAACCCTATGCCTGTACACCATTAGAAACTATCTATCTCTTCTCACCGCTAATTCTGAGAACTGGAGTCTTTGATTCAAAGCAAACCTGCTCTGAATTTCAATTTCACTTTGTATTATGTCAGCTGCAGTTTCATTCAGTCTTTGGGCATGTAACCAGTCGAGTCTCTCTATAATATTAGTTGGAGCACAATGCAGTAATTTTGCATTACGTGTCACAAGAGAAGGTATGAGGTATTTTTCATCTGGTACTTGTTCAGTCACTGCCTTTTGGTAGTTAACATAATAGTCTTGATAGTCTGAAATTTGAGCAATAAGAGAGTACTAAAAAAGTTACAAATCTAATCCAACTCTATATCTTCATCACCTTCGCCTTTCCCTTGACTCGGTATATCTAGATCAACTGTTTTAAAATGATGATCTGTCGACCCTTTATTCCGGCTCCCTCGTTTGTGACAATAATGTGGCAGCCAAGGAGCAGAAAGATCCCGAGAAACAGCATCAGCGATCTGTCTTTCGAGGAGGGCCACTCTGCTGGTGGGTTCATTTAGTGTCTTGTCACTTTCTTTAGGTAGTTTTTCAATCAGAAACATAAACAATCGACGTAGATCCACCTCCGAACTATACAGAAATGTTTGATAGCCGATGTCACCTCTGTACCCAAGTTCCTGAGGAGTGACCATTTATTTATACCAAATACTTCTATGATACTGCAAGTAAACTTTCATTTATGCTAAAATAGATTCTCATTTTACCGAACAAGCTTGAGCCAGTGTAGCTCCCAGTCGGAATCGTGCTGCCATATTTGCAGGCACAATTGTGGACACTCCGAGCCCCGGACGAATTATGTCTAAACATCTAACTGCGGCTTCGACTACCAATTCAGTATTAAAACCGCTCAAATTAGTTACATCTTCTTCTATGTCACTGAAATGCCAACATATCCTGCATCATTCAGAAGTTGTATTGTGGAAGTGATAGATGATTGAATAGGAGGCACAGGAAATAAGTCATCGAAAGTATAGATCTTTAATCAAAACTTCCTAAATATTTCAGCGATTTTTCGTGGCATAATAATAGTTGGGTGGATTAGATTTTAAATGAATAATGACGACATCCATGCAAGTACGAATGTTTTATAATCAATCAAATCGTGTGAAACAAATCCGCTGAAACGATAAATCTATATCATGTGTTTGTCTAGTTGATTAACAATGAAGCCGGTTCCACCCACTTTCCCGTCAAGATACGCAGGGAGGTTCGAAGCACCAAAAGGTTACGGGGTCATATGACAGATCGGAAGTCAAATTTCGAATGATCGTGACTTACCAGCCAATCTGTCGCAAAGAATGTATAATAATATTGTCAACCTCCTCCATGGCACATTAGTGATGTAAAATACGTTTAAATGAACGTTAAACAGCTCACCGATCGTACTCGATTCTAACCTTTCAAAGAAATTATAGCTGTCAAGGCACAACATATATCTATATATGTATCTGTCAAAAAGGCAGCAAGAAATATTCGCACAGATGCCGCTACGTTAAAGAGGCTAAAATTTTTGTACCCCGTAAAAACGAGACTCGATTATGTATCGAATTTCGATGGTGACCTCCGAGAAGCAGCGCGCGCCTCCGCGACTCGCGAGTTATTATTCGTTAGTAACAAACTTCAGTGCATTGAGTAAAGATCAATTATTACCAGAGCAGACAGAGAGAGGTCCGTCCCGTTTGTGTCAACATCAGCTGGCTGTCGTTTCGCCTGGTGAAATGACAGTTAGAGCGATAATCATGTTTCGTTTACGTAAATCACGTGTGTGAATGTGCGCGTGTTTAGAAAAAGAATATTATTTTATTAATAATCATTTGATACATATATTACATAGAAAAAGAATAACCAAGAAAAATGAACGGGAGTCTGGATGTGATACGGGGTCCCGAACAGCACCCGTCGCGATTCGCGGATTATTTTGTCATTTGTGGATTGGACCAAGATTCGGGCTTGGAGCCAGACAGATTTTTCGGTGAGTTGGCTATTCCTAAGTACTTGAATAGTGACGAATCACCCTCGAACCGTGACGAACTCTGCGCTATTCCGTAGTCCCGTTTATTGTTTTAATTTAAAAAACAACAATAGTTAGTTTCCATTGTTGCACGGAAGTGTCACATACAGTTCCATACAAATTCGAGTTTATTAAACTCACTTTGATCGTTGCGTAATTGTGAAACCACATGTGATTGCGTTATTATATCTCTCTTTTACTTATCTGCTCTAAAATCATTGCGTATATAGCATATTATCATGAATTTATCATGTGTATTATCCTTACAATGGTCGTTCCAAATCCACATCCAAATCTAAATAGTTTCTGCACAATTTCAATTCGAAATCCAGAGATTTTCTCATTATTGACTTGGAAGATTGCAATCTACGATTCAACGCAAAGTTAGGCAACATACTTTATCGGTGCAGTGATATGAATCAATTCACACATGCCATGTGTTTGTTGAATATTATGTTTGACATCCGAGGTCATTCGTTAAACCTTGACAATTCTTTATCGAAATGATTAAAACACAAACCAACTGTTTAAACTTTGCATCAGACTACCGGGATTCAGATAATCGAAAACACCGTGAATTTCCTCGAATTTGCCGCGTAGACCAAAGAAAAGGCGCGAAACTCATAGGGGAGTCATTTCGTGTAAGGAATAGCTAGTTTATTTACGTAAAACATTTTGTATGATCTGTTCATCAAACAAACTGTGCAACAATTTGTATCTGCGCTCAAAGAAATGATAAACTAGTTGCAAATTACGGCTGATTGTGAAACTTATAAAAGCCAAACAGTAAGAGATAAAATGTTCACTAACAACCAGTACACCCGATACGTCTTGTTACTTGTCACTTTTTTTTTATTCTCTCTTATTTTTATGTTAAGTACATGCGATACGACAAAGAAAAAATACATGGTCTGCTTATTGTTAGACGAAGTACCAACCAACAGATTCAGCAGCGAGCTGACCTGACAGTATAAGAAAAATTATTTCTAAAACCTACACCGCATATTTATTTATAAACATTCGTATAGAATTTTTTTGTCGCATCATAGTCGTCGAGGCTTAAAATATTTACGCTTGTTGTACCGGCATCTGAAAAATCATCATTTTCCCACGGGGTTTTTTCCCCTTAAAGAATACTCAAAAGCAAAGTATCCCCTTTCATGCGGGTGCAGAGTTTGACCTGAAGAGATCTAGTCCGAAATGTTCGAGTCTCGGCGGATACATTTACCCTCAAATATGTATGAGAATGAAATTCAGTATTTCCGTTCTGCGAAATGCCATCCACAGCAATAAATAAGCGAATGAATCGAATTCCGTAAATTTGAAAAAAAAAAAAATCATAACTTCGAAATTACAAATCCTCCGCGCAGTGAGTCTAACACCAAGGTTCCTTTGGTACTCCAAAGAATTTTCGTCGTAGAAAAATTTGTAAAGAAATTGACAAAAAGAAAGTTCTAGAAACTTCTCGACAAAGGCGGTAGTCTTCCGAGCAAAAGATTTTTGGGCCAGCTGCCACGGTGCAACACAGCGTGATATCTTCATTGATAAAGAGACCTACGATGACTACAAAGGGCAAACAGACTTACCCAGGAACCGAGGATGTATATCGTATACTCATAGGACTTCTTCTTTGGCATAAGGTCATTGTACAAATACGACCGCTGGATCCCCTCGTCTCGGTGGAACAAATTTCAAACAACTTGTAACAACGTTAATAACAAAATTTTGAGAGGCTTGATTTACACCTATCCGAGTAATAGAATTGATACGTTATTTATAAAATCCTTTTACACGATTATATTGCTTATAATAATCAGAGGCTGATTGTATAATGAATTATAATTATTTTATACTGATTGAAAATCGAAAGCGATGAGTTACGTGCGTGTACCTCGATGTTACGATTTTTTTTCCACGTCTAGATTTTAATCATTAAAGTATAATAAATAAATACGTAACTTCTTCGAGCCGCTAATAATTCATTCAATCGTTAATCACTTCGTTAATTAGGTAAGACCTTTCAGGTGTGTTTAATCGCTGGTAGAGGTTTTTGGACACAATTATTCGCACCCCTTAATTATTAACACCCTGCTACTCGGCTCCCTTCAATATTAATTTGTAGGTAAGCAAGCGCGTGTATATGATGCAAAGGGCAGAACGCAACGTTATATAATCATCATAATGACAATAAAAATAACAGTAATAATCACGATAAAAATGATGGTGACGAAACTAGACCGCTCAAATTTTTACCTCTTTCTCACGAAAGACAAATAAGAAGAAAATTACAGTAAAATCCGCGATCATTTTTGAAAACACTTTTGAAAGTTTTCATTTAAAAAAAAAAAAAACCGTGCTCAGAAACTTATTTAAAAATGTATGTAAAAAAAATCTTAGCTTAGATTTATGAAATCACTTATCGCGCTATTTATCTCAACTCCCTGCCTAAACATTTATTCTTTCAAGCTCGGAAACGGAAAGACTTGAGATACTGTGTATAAAATAAAAGATCTCATCTCAAGGGCCTGACTTTTTTATCATTTTCTTTCTAACAATATTATAATATTCGTTCTTTTATACGCTTATAGTGGCGAGAAAAATTATATTTCGTTGGTGAAATGTATCGATATTTGAAAAACTAAATAAACAAAGACTGAGAGAAATTCAGACGGAATCAAACGTGTAATATAAATTTTTCAGCGCTGCAATTCATTTCTTGGAAACGTTCCCTTGGGCATGAATTTGACTGCTTTCGTGCAGACGCTTTTATGTACCAACGTTATATACAGACACACTTGCCGTCCTTTCACAGCCTTTTCCTTATCAGACGACATGGCGTTTGGAAGGGTCGAAGGGTTGAAAGGCTGAAGGGTTGAAGGACACCGTCGGTAATCTTTCAAGGGTTTCAAGCTCTTCTCACTCTCCCTGCAGTGACTTTTATCCCCCATCGCACGTATAACATTCGATAGACACTGCTCTCTTAATACCTCACATCGTCTTACGCATTTTATAACTTCACGTAATATCCAAACGTACTCTTTAACGTCGTAAAATGATAGCGCGAATAACCTAGGGTCCAAAAAAACCCTTTCGCGTTATTCGCTCCAAAAATCGGATGACAAATTATCAACGAAACTGAAAGAGACTTTATCCGGTAGTCCTACCTGGAGGGATCCAAATCTCTGCCCTCGCAACGCTCGAGGGTGAATCGCACGCTTTTTTCGCTCCCACGATTCCAAACATTTTTTGTGCTTTGCGAAATGTGTAGTACTTTGTTGATCTAGAAAAGCATGATATGAAAAGAAACCTTCCACTTTGTATCGTGGGTGGGTATGTAATACATGTATAATATTTAACAAGGAAGTACACTGTTCCCTTCTAATATCGCAACGAGCAATTGAAATGTTTAACTGCAGCATTTTCAAGGCTAATATATATATCGTCTCGCACTGACGATATTCGCCCCCAAGTGCGTCGCATTCGATACACACTGTGTATATCTCTCGCCGTAAACTAAGGCGCATTTCATTCGCTCTTGTACATACTCTTGATAAATTTCTCGATGTGTTATAAAATATGAATGCAATGAATTATACATATTGTATCATGTACGGTGATCAGTAGCGAACTTGGGGTTATTTTTATTCTCGCATGTTGCAGCGTATAAAATTCTACACGACGTGGATCAAAAAACGACTGTGGGGCTTTTTGAAATTTATGTATTCCGTTTTTTCAGCAGTCCATCGAATGGAAAATTACAGTAAATCTATAAATAATCGCATCGATTATGAGGTGACGTATATACGGTGCGAATTGCGTTTTTGCAGCTCAAAGATTGCGGTACAAAAGACAACCGTCGGCACAATAAGCTGTTGAAATAACGTTAGTTATCAAGCAGTTCCTTTGTGGTCTGGAAATAGCAATATCCTACTACAGTTAAACGCTAACGTTGCACTCGCGATGTAGGTATTACGGTGAACTCTCAGTTTCTTAGACAAAGATCAAGAATTAAGAGACGGAAACTGGTGCAGCGGCAAAGCAGCTGCAGTGTCGCAGTAGCGGTGCACGTTAAACTTATAAAATTAGATATTGTTTGACGTTCATTCCTCCAGAAGGCGAGTTTATTTGAAGTGGGTACGAATCTAAATTAGAACTCGTAACTGAATTTAAAAATATGAAAGACAAAAAAAGAAAGGATCCGAAAAACCAAACTTCCATTTAAAATGAGTGTAATGGAAAGCTCGTAAATCAGATCTTATAAACAGACGGCTAGAAAAATACTTGCCAACTGACAAAAGTCACGCGACTCAGCTTTCGAATTTATCGTAGCAAAGGACGAGGAGAATTATATTCGTTCGGATGAAATTCGACGCAAAATAAAAGCTGATCCCGTAAGATTCCCCTTCGCGCAAGGATCCCTTATTGCCTATGCATTTACTAGAGTCTGCTGCACTGTACGAAAAATATACAGGAAAATGAATCTCTGCTGGTTTGAGACATCTTGGGAAATAAAAAAAAACAATAAAAAAAAAAAATCATCCGTGCAGCTGTACGACACGTGCTGCACGAGCCGAGTGACAAAAATTACGCCACCGAAGAAGGAAAGAAACCGAGAAGGAAAAAAAGAAAATGATAAAAACTGGGATCAAATTATCTCGTCAATTATTCCATATATTTGCATACGTACAAATGTTGGTGAATTCTCGAAAATAACCGTCGCGTGAATCTTTTTTCCCCCGTATCCAAATTTTATTCCAAAAATTTTTGCGCGAGTATTTTCCGCGCTTCATACTCGCCTGAGCGCACGTGGGGTAAACGTACACGACGCGTACCTACGTAGAACTTACTTTGGAGCGAGTTGATAAAAGCCAAGTTCGCCGCCGACGCGCGACCCCGCGAATTACACATTACACGTAAGGTATGGCGCGATGTACGGTGTATGTATATCATGTGCGTGTTTACAAGTACACGTATATGTAGGCGATAAGTTTACCTGTGTAAGTACATTACATACATGAGGAACAGGAGCTGCAGGGTAGAGTAAACGAGCCCGGATGATGACATCATGCGCCAAGGGGGAGGTGGCTGCGTTTACCGTACTACCACAGGGATGTTGAGACTCGGTCTGATTCATATATTGTTGTCGTTAGGCTAGAAAGGTTCGACGACTGCTACTCGTCAGCATGAACCGCACCAGATCGATACTTTCTTACCATTTATGTACCCACCCTCCACCCTTCCCAAGTCTACACTCCATTCCCATATTTACTTATTACACTTTTACCCATATTTCTATATACCTATGGGTGGGGTGTACGACACCCCGGACTACGTGACTTACGACTTTTGCTTCTCACTTCGGTGTCTTCGATACACATATTTGTTCACGCCGACACTTGTTTACCACCCTTAAATCTATCACCGCCTCACCACCTTATATTATTACTTTTCCTTTTTCTTCTTATTTTCCTTTTTCTTCTTATTTTCTTGTTTGCTGTTATCATTGTATGTACGTCCTACTTTTACCCCCCGCACGGCAATGATATTTTATACACGCGGTATTCTTGTGACAAATTTGCTCAATCAATTAACGACGATCCGCTTCAGATGTCGACCGTTAATAGCTACGCAATAATTAAATGTCCTTATCGCTAATTACGCGCGTGTAGTTTATATTATATACATTTATATATAATATGTGGGTACGTTTATATTCTCAATCTCCAATCTAACGACGTTTAATCAGCATACAACCACGCGACTGAACATTTTACAGCAAACTCCTGTGACGTTCAGTTATAATTTCAATTTCATTGTTCCCCACGATACTTGAAAACATGTAGATGAAAGTTTAAATACGTGATATTTTTCAAACGTGGATTTCAGGGTTCGCCGATCCCAAATTATTTTTGTTGTTACTTTTTCTTGAAAAATTCATTTTAAATTGTCCGTTTGATCCATATGAAATTTTATCATGAATTATACACACTCGATATATATGTATTCATATGTCCTTAGTCAGCTTTTTGATGCCCCAGTATTTTCAATCACATGCAAAACTCTCCCTCTCGCGGTAAATCAATTCGAAGTCTCGGGTGGTTGACGTTTAAATATATATAAATCTATCTACCTATGTACGTGGGGCACACATACCTCTACGTAAAGTCCGGTTTGCACGTATACTGCGTATATTTTACAGCAGAGAAAATAGCAGCCAGCGAGATTCGCTGAGTTTTGGATGATCGGCGAGGAGAAAAATCGATTTGCAATTCAACTGCAGAGCCGGATGAGAACAGATTAAGAAAATGGATGGGCATTCGTACATTGATTCCGGGCAATTGATTGACCGGAAATAGCGTTCTCCTTCTCCGAAATTCGTCGGCATCTGTATACCTATACCAGCTTCGAAAAATTCAAACGACAAATTTCCTACCGATCGACTCGCTCTGCGATTTTGAAGCGAATTACCGTTATAGATTCGGCTTAATCACGTCATCTGGTTTTATTGTCGAGTTCAAAAAAAAAAAAACAGGAGAAAAATATAACACAACTTCGAAATTACGGTATGCTGCGCGAATAATAAAATCACCCCTCATAGTTCGACACCCTCGTCACACTCGCGGCGCAAATGGTAACTCAGAAAAATGGGGTTGTAAATTTTTGGAATTTTTTTTTTTTTTATGTACCCGTTTTCACGTGTACAGGTATACTCGTTACTTTTAACATTGTCGCGGCTACTTATATCGAGCCATCGTCTATGTAAAATATACATCACATGGCATGCAGGGAGTCATAATCACGCGATGGTACAGACTGGAGTGCAATAACCATCACGAACGTATGTACGATACGTATACGTAACAGCTATACGTTGTCATGATGGCAAAAAGAAAAAAAAAAAAAGGAAAAGGAAAATATGTTCGGGATTGATCCCGAAATTGAGAGTAGAAAATATTTCTACCATTAATTACGCGAGGGCAAAATGATAATATAATAGCATTACGTTAATTACATCCTAACTTATGTAATGTTGGATGACGTACGTTTGAAATTATTAGACGACTAATTAATCGGCAAAAATTAAAACCAATTGAACAATGTAAGCTTTAGATTCGTTTCTAGACTGTTATACACATAGCTATACGTGTACTTCATATTTTACTCGGTTCATTTCGCTCAAATAAACAAGTTAACAGAGTGCACGACAAGTTTTCATTACACCCTGTAATTTTATTTTTTTACCTGCCGATCGGGTACTCCAAATTATTGCGGATTGAGAAAAGAAGTAATCGAGAGCTCGATCCATTTGCAGTGTCGTGTGATCGGTTGACATTAATCGTAGGATTTGGTCCGTTATTGTCAACATCGGTGAATTATTGGCAATTATTGACCGTTCGAACAACCCACCGATCAATTGAATTATTTAATTCATTTCTGTCGTGAAATTAATCAATTGACTTACAATTAGATAAAGGTCTTTATGAAATTAGTCTCTGTAATTATGAATGTATTATACATAGTATGTAAATTTTCAGACGGCTATCGGCGGCTCTTTTCTCTCTATAAAATCGAAGTCTGCACCGCGAGCTGCAGAATATCTTGCGAGGTTTATTGAAATTCCAAACCAAGGGGTGACGCGGGTGGTTTTAGTATATTCAGTTCTAAAATTCTCCGCCAATGGTGGGGTAGCGAAAGCAAGAAACACCCTTGAAGTACGTACCCCATACGTTTGCCATTTAGCGCGGTCGCTCGTTTCCGTATACCTAGATATATACGTAGGTATATATCCCAAAATTGTTAAACCTTGAAATGGGTCCCCAATTCGCAGCTGGGCGTAGGAGAAACGGTCATGAATCTTTCAGAGCGCTTCTCCGCAAAGTGCGCGGGGATAAAGTTAAGTCCCGTCGATCTCAGCTTATATTATGTACACTCGGATCGAGTATTTTTTTGGCTACTTTATGCCGTCCGCAAAATCATTCGCTATTTTCCATACAGTTTTTTTGAGACCCGTCGATAGATTCATCGATCTGAAAAAATAAATCACAAAGTTTTAGACCTTTCAAATCTGCAATGATACCTCTCACGCACGAGGCGTCTCTCTTGTTTGTAAGTTTTTAACTTTCAAGTGTCTAAATTAAAAATGGCCGTCGCTTACGGTCTATATAAAGAAAATTGCGTCGGTAGGTTGGACGTAATTTTACACTATATACAGCGTGTACCTACATAAATTGTGACTGGTAAAAGAATTTTACCGTTAATTCGACGTCCTGTATATTCGTATACCCGTGTATAATATGCAGCAAAAATCTGATAGACAACGCCCGGGGACGTGTACAAATGAAAAATAAAAAATAAATAGAAAAAACACGATCAAATCAAAATGAGCAACCTCGCGCGATTTTTTATTTCCTATTTGAAAAAATTTTTTTTTTAAATTCCGCTTCCTCCGCTTCGTGTTCCGCATGACACCGCGAGAACGACGTCGACGTCGCGCGGTATACATACCTACCCACACAACACAACTTATATAGAAACGGTCCTCAGCTGCTTCGACCCACGTGGTAAATCGCGAACGTGGATTACTGCATTTCGTTTTGCTTTAGTTTTCTTTGATTTTTTTTTTATTTTTCATTTTCTTTCCGCGATTCGATGTACGTACGTACATACGTCCTATAGGCATATTTGCAACTGCGCACAGGATATAACAGTACGTGGCGAGGTCGGGTATATTTCTGGCTCGGTTTTGAACTTACGCATCTTATTATTTCATATGTAGGTCATCCTCTATGGTAACGCGCCAGTCATCTCATGCTGTACGTACGTATAATGAATATTCCATTGTTTCGTAGTGTACTAATACCGATAGCGCCATCGAATATACGCATACCTCTTTCTTCGACTTGAATATATAAGAAGAACAACTGCAGGGATTTTCGTATTCGACCGAACAATTTCTGCCCTTATTTAAGGGCGTATATAAGACTCGCGTCTTTCCGCAGCCCCATGGGCGTTTTGGTCATTGCCCATTTTTCCTCCCCCTTTATTCTCTCTTTGTATTTTTGTATTTTTTTTTATTTGCCCTCTTCGCTTCTTATCTTCTTGGCAATCGTACTACATAGACCGACATCTCATCCCTTCAAGGTTGCGTTATAGGTGGAGACGGACCTTCCCTATTCCCAAACCCATTCTATCTGTATCTTCCCTTGCGGTGGTTTCAACGGATGCTATTGTCTTGATTAAATGCATCGGCTGGTATCACCGTATATAACATTCTCACCGTCCTCGACGACCGTCTGTAATGAAAAGATGGCGTAAACCACGCGATTTATACGCCTATCGTATACCACACAAAAGCCAAATTCAGAAGGGAAATCGATCCAAAAAATAAAAGCGAACAATCACACTTCTCGTCATCCTTACCTGCCTGGTTTTTTCCTCTCTTCCCTTTCCCGAACAACTTTTGTCAGCCTTCCACGATCGAGAAAATTTATGTCCGAGTTCAAACGCCTTCGAGGGAAGAGGTCGCTTCTTGTTTTTGGAAGGTTGACAGCTTCCCAACTGCATTTGTTCAATTGCTTGTTGGCGTGATCGTGGCATTCGGCCAGCTGCAAAGTAAAGAAAATTTTTTACTCGATATGAACGACGTCCGTCGTCGTTTTTTTTTTATTATTTCTATTCATATATTTATTCATACTTTAAACTGATAAACAAAATTAAGCAATTACTTTTCGCGGTTGTTAATGTCGCGCACGATGAATTGCAATGCTACAGATAAGCGACAGTTTCATAAAAGTGGTTAGAATCAGCGATTTCCAATTTTCCGGAGGATATTTATGAAAATGAAAGCACCTTCGAGGAAATAATTACATGTACTCTTTGATCTGAGGCGTATAATGTTGTGTTTTCTCTCTCAGTTGAGAAAATTGATTTTCTGCTCTGAAATGACCGACCGAATTACCGCGCCAAAGCTCTTGAAAAACTTTCGTTACATAATGACCTCGGCGCGAGGTCAAAGGTTGATTGTAAACCACCGCTCTCTACGCCACCACCACCACCACCACCACCACCACCACCACAGGGTTGAAACTTACAATCAAAATCCAATTAGGACGCGGTTGACTATCGAAGGAGATGGCGATACAGCTTTGGAAGAAAATCTACCGCACTACAAAGAGGACTCGAATGAATTTCAATTTTTCTTCATTCCTTTCATCGGGTCACCGAAAATTTATATTTGCGTCGTATAAATTTACACAAAAATCTTAAAGTCAAACCGTCCGACCTTAATTTTTTGTCTCCTCTTTCCCGGAAAGCATTTTCTTTGATCAATTTTCAATCTGGGATGGGATGATCGACCGTCGGCTGTGCTGTACGGGACCATCCCCATAAAACAAGGGACGTGAAACTTTTTCGTTTTTCGTTTTTTTTTCTTTTTTTTTTCGGAGAATCGTTTCGGCCATAAATTTCGGGTCGGGTACGTACCTATGCGAGGAGTTTTTTTTTTAAAGCGACGTGTGCAGTGTCGAAAGAGAATCGCTTCTGAGCTGTGCAGCTTCCGAGTCGTCCAGTCAATAAATGGTTTACTGTGTACAACAAACTCGGGATTAAATTGCTCTTGACTTTGTATAGAAGCGAAGTCGTTGAGCTGCATGCTTTTCAGCAGCAGCAGCAGCAGCAGAAGGGAGAAGGTATAATATATAGAACATTGAACATTACATGAAGCACTGCAGAGAACGTTATACAGTTGAGAAACGGGAACAGAGGGGACCCTTACGGGGTTCAATGACCCTGAGTATAAAACTGAAGAAACGTCATAGCTGTTTAGAGAAAAATTAACGGATTTGCTATTTTTATTGCCTCTTTTTTCTCGGTTCGAAAAAAGCAACGTCGCATGATAAGGTATACGCGTACGTGCATGTAACCTATGACCCTTGAACTTGGTCAACTTGTTTTCCAATGCAGCAACCGATAAGCGATTGTACGGTATATGAAAAATTTCCTAATTTACACGCGAGCAGCAAAACAATCACCGGATGTTATCAACCGCTGACGTGTAGATAGGTATATAATCGACGTCTCAAACCTCGTACAACAACTGTACATAATTATTGTTAATAGACACTATTTCAGAACTGTTATTATTTTTTCTTTCTACTGTTTTACTCGCTCTGCACCCATCTATGGTATAATGCCTAAATCATATCGCGACGTTGGGTACTGTACGTTCCGCGTGATGCTGAAATTCGGTACAAACCCGAGTCAAAAATTCACCCCTTGTAGATGGTTGGGTATACGTGAGGGGTAAAAAGAGGGGTGTATTTTTCCGGTTCTCCTCTTTTTAAACAATCAGGTTTACCCCTCGCGTTGCCGCAACCACGCCAAAAATATCCACTACAGGGTGGAATTTTACAGCGAAAAAAAATATACAGAGAGGAAATCAAATTGGACTACCTCTTACTTTCTCCAGAAAGCATCGAATAAATTTCTCAGGGTAAAGCTTTTGGAAGGAATTCTGCACGAAGGCAAAGCTTTCTTCTTTCTGCTTCTCGGGCAACAAATTTATGTCATTATTTGTAAGTTTATTCGAATTTCGCGTACAATTGTGCGGCTCGTCCGTTTTAATTAAAATGTTGATAAATTTATAACTGTCCGTACGAAGCGAAGGGAAATGTATAAAAGACGATGACAGGGCAGACGATGAGATGGCGGTTGAAAGGCAGAATTTGACGTGACAGCGCCGTACTCTTTAAGAACAATAGAAAAATGGTAGCGAATCGCTCACTGCGGACTTTTTCCTACGGTCAATTAACTCGGTAGACGAACCGAGACAGCGGGAGAATCGCTGTCCTCGCAGCTTATAGACGAACCTTCCCACTTCCGCGTTTAAACAGCATCCTATTTATTTGATTAAACGGAAAGCTCGTGTGACGTTTATTTATAGTTTAAAGAGATTTATGTATACGTACGATGCAGTACGCACACCTCACCCGCACGATGCACCCTATAGATATACGTATGTAAATTATTATCTCAGTCTGCGGTAAGTTTATATTTTTCAACATTTCTTTTTTATTTATTTGAAAAATTAATTGACTGTAACGATGTACGTGGGAAACATTATCTCAATTTATTTTCGCCTATAATTATTACAAATCGATTCAAAGCGGGGTTGAAAGCATTACCGTGTTTAGACCGACCGAAAGTTCGAAACTAACAACAATCGTTCGATCATTCAGTCTATGAATAAGCTTCTTTAAAGTTTTTCTTCTCCCCTCATTTTTCATTGTGACACGTGCAAAGAAAAATTATTTAATGAATGTCATTATTATTGTTATTTTTTTAAGTGCAAATAGCTAATCTTTTGGACGAGCGAGAAATGGCCCGTTTTTCGAGTTTATTCGACCCACTTTTACCCATAAAAAGAAACGTTCCCTTCGGATTTTCACCTCGCTTTTTCATTCATTGGATGTTTTCATTGTTTTTAGTTTATTACAGTAATAAGAAGCACGTGGGAACAGCTGTACATAATTTTCCCTTTTTTCTTCCTTTCTATCTTTTTCATCTCCTCGGCACTTATATTCGTGGTGCAATTCACAGTTGCACCACCCTGAAGTTGGCTACGGTCGAGTTTTCACGCGAATAACGCGAATACGACCCACTCTTGTTCTTCTTCGAAACCTCAAGAAAATATCTCATATATTCATCTTGAAGAGGAAAAACTTTTTCCCCTTGAAAAAGCACATTAGACGACTCTCGGTCCATACTATGTATTATGCACATGAGAAAGAACATGTACATGATTTCCATTACATTTTTTTTTTTCAAAGTTTCATAAATTAAGCTCGAGCGTCTTCAAACCCGAAGAGTGCTTGTTGATATTGCAATTGCGATCGCGGATTAAAAATAGAAAAATTTTCACCTACGCTAGGCCAAATTACCTCCCATTAAAGTTCGCTCCAATTATATGATTTATTCAATTGATTTACCTTTGACCTTCGTAATCGGTACTACTATGTAAATAAAATACATACCAATTATGATGTCCTGTACGTATATTTTGTACATATATACTTTATGGTATCTAAAACTGGGTGTGCGTTTGCTTCAATTTGCGAAGTGTATGTATCTCATATATTAGAGCATACATCTAGGTATGTGGACAGACTCTTACGTCACGTACATTTTTACCAGAGACCACTTTGGCGTAATAAGAAACGGTCACCAATGTCCACCACGCATGACGTTCTAGTCTTACTTCAATAACGTTATACCAATATTAGTTAGATAAAAAAAAAAAAAAAAAAAAAAAAAAAAAAATCGGTAATACAATATCTATAGATTTATCATAAACTATACCACATCCTTTTTCTTTTTTCGGCACGATATAATAAATATGCGTCGCAGGAAGCTGCTCATCGCAAGTGGTTCAAATACCGCGTTTCCGATTCAATTACACAAGCATTCAAGATAAGGCCGCGGTATGATTGTTTCCGCTGAATTTGGCAACAGATTTCACGCTTTTTCGACGATATAAAATGTTATGGATGGGACCTTGAGCCCGGTCACCATACATAGATATCACTAAAATTCTACGATGGTGTACATAAAAAAGCCCGGCAGTTCTAGAACGGCGGTATACTCAGCTCTTCAAAATATCTTATAACGTGTATATCGTGACGACGATATGAACCCAAACGTACGGTACTTGCGAATGTGAAAGAACACCTTCTGCGAGGTTGAAAAAAATAAAATAGAATTAACGTGCGTGTGATAAAACTGATAAAAGCTCTCGGAAAATTTTGTCATTGACTCTTACTGTGCATGACTATTTTTTTTTTTTTTTTTTTTTTTAAATATACAAGATTTATGAACGAATACGGCGTATTACATGGGTGGATTTTTGAAGGCATAGAAGGCATAAACCGTGCCTATATACCAGCTTGAGTCTTCTGTCGGTTTTGTATAAGGTGTATGCCTACGGGAGCTTTTAGAACTCGCAGAATTCATGAGCTTCACACTGACTTTACACAAGCCGCGCGGTTTTTGAGGTGAACTGAACGTGAAAGCAGAATATTTCACTCGTTATTATATCTGTCGTGGCAGAGTTGTATGTGTATAATATATAAGACGAGAACGTGCTTTATTGGAATTTCTAACCATCCTCGAGGAGCTCGATTGCAAACTTCAATATCACTATGTCCTACTTTTGGAGGGTGTTCTTCTCTACTCTCTGAATTAATTATAAGATTTAATTTCAAATTTAAATATGCACGTATAATTCGTAACGAGCCTAAGGGTTATCATCGATGATTGTCCCTTTTTCTTCTCTTACCACATTCATAATTCCCAACTGTCTTCGTATAGGAAGTTTTTAATTAATCCACGTATCAACTGATGCTACTTTGTTAAGTCACATGCTTTGGAAAAATCCTAATCAGCTCTAACGAGTGGCCAAAAAAAACCTTAAAATTGCAAGCCAATTGATCTATTTATCTACTTGATCGAGTCATCGCCAGTTTGTCGCTCCAAAATTTAAAAAATCAAGTATATCTTAATGGGATTTATTCGTGTCCCTGGAGCACAAATACGTAGGAGAAGCGTCCTGAAAATAATTCTTTAAATACTTTACTTTTTACCCCCCCCCCTAATATTCCAAGCCTAGCCTTAGATTTTTCTCGAAATTCGGCAATTTTTTTTATCGAGTTTTCTAAAGTATTCATATGTGTTTTGATTTCTGAAACCCCTCAAGATGTCGAAAAAGTTTCATGAACTTGAAAAAATTTTTTGGAAAAAGTAGCCCCTCTGACGTACATAGTGCTCTATATAGGTATGCCGACATAAGATTTAATATTCATCCGAGGAAGAACATATTTTCCTTAAATCAGAAGAGGGTGAAACAAAAAACAAGTAACTCCACTAGAAATACGCGGACAAAGTATTATTTAAGAGACGAAAAAAGGAGCCATAAAGGAATACGTAAAACTCAAAATCCCTCGCCATAAAACAACCCTTCGCACTAGAAAGCTATATAAATAAAACTTTTATTGCACGAACTCCCGTTAAATTACATGTTAAGAAAAAAAGGAAAAAAAAAAATAAATAAATGAACGAATAAAAATAAAACCCTGAGTTAAGCTCCGAAAATCTTGTCTAATTTTTTTTTCCGGTAATTATATCCGTGTTCTACAACTGGATACTTTTATAGTAATGTTAACAGTAATCAGCAGCGTATAGAGTAATAAAAAAATAATAAAATACAGAAGTAAATTTTCATCCGATACAATTCAATCATCCAAACTAATTGTTTTTTACTTGTATTTTTTTCAGGTGACTCACTGCAATGTACTCCACTAGATAGAGCCTATAAAGGCAAGGTGTTAGGTCATTATCCAGATTCTGTACCCTGGAATCACTTCGACAAGAACGCGGTCTGCATGGTGAGTTGTAGAAATAAATATGTCTATTGTATATTACTATATTGTGCGAAGATTTTGCGGATCATCTTAGATTTTTTGTGAAATTTTTTTTTACCCGCGTTCTGTTTTTTTTATTCTACTTTTCGTTTAGCCGCATGTAAGTAGTAAGCGTGCCAAGTAAAGCGCGCTTTTTTACTCAACTATGCAGTCTTTGCTGCAGTAGAGTAAAGCTTTATTTTTTCGCGGGCTGCTACCAGCTGCCAACAATTTCTTTCAACGTTATTTTAATCATCGCATACATTGGAAGACTATGAATTATCGCGGAAAAATAAACGTGAAATGCACATCGGACGCTGTGATTTGATGTGTTGATACCCGAAGCTCTGGATGGGTGACGATACTCTTGAGTAAAAGTGCTCTTTCTTATTGATGTTTGTCTGGTCGACGTGACCCGAACCATTGTTGTTAGTGTGAAGTTGAATAACAGTTGCTGAAACTTCGAAAGGGGGACTTAATTAAAGACTTGATACTTGGGACGTGGTGATCCAACAATCCGCGGGCTGCTAGGAAATGGAAATTTTCACCCAGCTGTTTAAAGCGGAAAACTTATTCAAATTACTTTTCTAAATTTGAGAATTTTCATTCAAGGGGTAAAATGAAATTCTGGAACAAATGTTTCTACGTATTATTCTCACGGCTTACGATCACCTCAACTGCAGCTGTATACGTGAATTACGCTTTGGGCTAACAACTCTTGCATACCTAGTAATGCTGAAGACCAGCTTGTCTCGTTTCTTAAGCTTTATTAGGCCAAGAGCCTCTTCACACAAGCTTCTCCAAGCTCTACCCGAAGGGGATGTATTCTCATTTCTCGTTTACAAAGCACGAACATTATCTAGGTGCGGGAAATTAGAATTCTGCAGGTATCAAGGTCAAACAATTCTTCCCGTAGCCTACCAACGAATTATGAGCACGAAGAGCACCCCTAATCCACCCTATGCCGTCACACGGCCTAATTAATTCTTTCTCATCTGAATTTTCAGCTATGTCTACCCAGTGGCTTGAGGTTCCGTACCCAAAAGCATTCGATAGAACCCTCGTTTCATTCATTTGTTCTCACCAAAGAAGATGGTCATCGTACGTACGGTTTCAGTCTTCTCTTCTACGAGGAATGCCGTAATAGAAAAATATGCGCCGCCATGCAAACTTTACAAGCCATGCACATCACAGAATTAAGCAGCGGACAAAATGGCACACCCCCTGTGTGAGCTGAAATTCATTATTATTGCAACAATCGCTCAAGTTTTATAAAGTAACGCCTGATCAAAACGAGTTCCTGATTTATTTTTAGCCCTAGACGAGGACAGGATGGTCATAACACCAGATCACTTCCGAGACATTTTAAATTATCTGCACACTCGCCAAGCGCAGCTCTTGGCTACTACGATTCAACCAAAGACAAGCTGTTAGTCACAAAGTCTATTTCTCTTTTATGCCAACAGCCTTACCTTCACGCTGCTCGAACTTTTCTCACAAATTTGTACAAGTCAGTAATGATAATAATTAGTGACCACAGAGTGGACTCATTCTTTTTTTTACACACCTAATTTCTGGTTCTTACAGATGCGTTCCGAGGCATCCCGGTCCAGGGCTTAGCTTGGAGTCTTACGTATACAACCTTCTTTATAACGTCCCCATTCCTCTTCCCGGCAAATCATTGAAATTTTTTGTTCCGAATGACGAGCCGGCAAAAGCACCACTAGAGCTTGTAATACATCAGCCAATGTTGCCGCAAGAGCTTCCTATGCTCGATTATCCTCTCAAGGACGTATTCACATGGCTAGGCGTCGATTGCGTTATCCAGCTTTTTACTTGTCTGCTACTAGAAAATCAAGTACTCCTGAGAAGCGCTGATTTTCAAAAACTTATGGTTGTTTCAGAGTGCATTACTGCACTTCTGTTTCCATTCTCGTGGCAGCATGTTTACGTACCAATACTTCCGGCAAGTTTGCATCACTTTCTTGATGCTCCAGTACCTTTTGTGATGGGATTACATGCTCAAAGTGAAGGAGGCAATTTGAAGATTGCTAGTGAGGTGAGTTTATACTCTGGATCACAACCGTTGCACACTTTAATGGACATTGATGATAATTTTTGGTTTCATTTATTACAGGCAAACCTGTGTTACGTAGATATAGATAAACAAAGTATCCAATTACCAGAGGAGCTGCCAGTGTTTCCTCACAGGCTGCAATTTATTGCCGAAATTAGAGATCTACTAAATAAATTCAAAGTGCCACACCCCGATAAGTGAGCGCCAGATTTCCAAAATAAAAATGCTAATTTTCTGCCTGCAATGTCTGATGTGAAAACGGTAATGATGAAACTTTGCTTTTATTTTTCAGGACTGACAATATGGCCATCAATTATTTCAACGCAGATATCATGACAAGTAGCCTAACTCTTCCTGGGTCAGGCTTTCATCACCCAAGGAGAAAACATTCTTTACACGATGTTCTGGATTGGGATAGAGCAGAACCCGAACCACATTCCGAAACACTGCAAAGAATAGTGGACCTTGTCAAAAGAACAGGTCAGTTAATCTTATTTTGAGATTTCAATGTTGACATTAGTGATAAAATTGTGATACAGTACACTTTCTGGATGATTATCATTGCTTCGCTATTCATAATGAGCATAGTATCTATTATCGTAGCACTTAAGATTAATTAGGTTTAATAATGTGCTATGCGACTTCCAGGAGTAAACTTGGGTGACATTGACTCAGTTGAGAATACAACAAAAGACAAAATACTCACACCACAAGAAGAATACCACGATACTCTTGTATTCAACAATGCTTTGAGAGAAATCTTCTTGAATCGTTTTGTACAGATATTCTCTAGCTATGAACATTTCGTAATTCAACCAAGTCAGGTAATGAAAAGTTACAAGGTATAATTATTTCAATTACCATACTTGCTTGTTTCTTTGCTCTAATCGAATGACTTAACTTTGAGCAGGATAAAGAGGAGTGGTTGTGTAACAGAGATAGTATGCATGTCTTTGACAAAGCTACATTTTTGTCCGATCAACCTGCTCAACATTTACCATTTCTCTCTCGATTCCTGGAATCTCAAATGTTCGCCTCACTGGTTGACAATAAAGTGTTAGCCACTTGGAGTGAGCTGGATCCGAATATTAAAGTATTTGATCAAAGAATCGCTCAACTGAAGTAAGTTGACACTGATAAAAACGCAAAATCTTCATAGCACCAATTTTCAAGTACTGAGAACAATTTCTATTACAGAAAAAAAGTTGGGGAGGGAATCGTTCGATCACCTTGTTACGAAGTTTGTCAAGCAATTACTGAGACCCAAAAGCTTCTAGAACAACGGTTGACCAATGTAGAATTAGAGGCTGTTCCACCAACTGAAATTCTTCCGCACAGAGCAGCTTATTTTCGGAGCTTTCCACCACTTGATAGCGTTGCATTGAACAAGGAGCCCACTCAAAGGTAATGATACTATTTCTTAAATTTTTTAAAATCACTGGATATCTAATTAATAATGACACTATTTCTTGTCCTCGGCTTTCCATGTAGTCTACTTCGGTAAGATAATACTTCCACAAGTTCTCTTGAAACTGTTGTTGCATGTGAACCTTCATTTTTTTCACTGAGAGTAATTTTGCCAACAATATGCGGAAAAATGTCATCAAACCATGTATATACCTATTGATCCACTATCTATGAATTCTAGTGAAATGACTCCACAGTGAATAATGTTTGAAATTAATGTGATTACCAACAGCAGTAGGAGAGGCCAGACGCAATGGAAATATAAAATGAAAATGATAGAAGCAAGTGGAAAATTGCAAACTCCACAAGAATCTCAATCACCAAGGCCACAAACTAAGCTCTCTACAGACATGAGCCCAGCACTAATCGCGCAAGCCAACTGGACTTTTGTTGAAAAATTGCTCAAGGTATGATGAAGTACACTTAAATAAAAATAAATCTAATCAAATCTTATCAATGATTCATCCATGATCACAGGACTGCAAGTCCAAAACTAAACGGATGTTGGTGGAAAAAATGGGATCTGAAGCAGTAGCGCTCGGTCATGGGGGCGAACTTCTATCAGATGTTGAAGAAAACACATTGGTTGCTAGTCTTTGCGATCTTTTAGAACGCGTTTGGAGTCATGGACTACAAAATAAACAGGGCAAAAGTGCCCTGTGGTCCCATCTCACCACTTATCAAGAATTAGATGAGTGTAATGATGCCACGAAATCTATAGACCCTAATTTTCTGACGCCAGGTAATTTTTCAAATTATATCTCGCTATTTGATGTTATCAATGATGTAGCTAATCCGAAATAATCGAACCAAAATAATCATTACTATTCTCATCAAGCATATATTACTTTTTTGTCACATCTAACTCCATTAATTGTTGTGTAATCAGTTATATTAATATATCAGTTGACACAGTTAAAAAATGGTATAAATATAAATCATCATAATTTTCATTCTGTTATTCAATGTGCCACTTGTCACTTTTTGGAAATGCAGCTCTAGCTTGGTGCGTTCTCAGGAAGCGTCTTGATTGTACGTCACTATTTTCGACTACACTTTACCCTAATTGCACTCATTCTGCACTGTAGCTTTCTGAAGAGCTTTAAATATGTATCCTATCATAAATTACTGGTGACCAAGCTATTAATCATTATCTTCTTAGCAAACAATGCAGAATGGGAGTCAGGGAATTAATATAATTTTACCACTCGTGTGAATTATGACTGCTGCACTCTCGCTAATTATCATCCATGATTCACGAAGATGTTATATGCATGATTTCTTTGCTGTAGATATTTTATGAAGTCAATATTAAACATTTTGTAATGTCAGAAATAGACGTATAAGTTTTTCAGTTCATTCATCTTATACTTTTTCATTTATGTTGTCCTTATGTTTGCTCGTTAATTTTTATGTTGTAAATAGTCAAGAACTCATCGAATAAGTTTTTCGGGTTACCGGATCTGTTGGTTTCATCCATTAAGAGCAGAAACATATTTGAAATTGCTTCATATCTCAAGGAAAACTTCAATGGTAAGCGTTGCTTTTGGTTTGGGGCAAAATCATTTCTTTCAACCTCTCCACTGCTATCAGCAAATTTACCAGCATGCTTTGGTGATAATTTCTTCACATAGTAGCAACATAAATCAATCACGCGCATTATTTCTCAATACAGATAGCACTAACTAAGAAACTTAGTAATTATCTTTCATTGAATACAGATCTATCAAACTTGGCACTTGAAACAGAAGTTTCTCCCACTCGGGGCAGAGAGAGACAAAAATCACCAGGAGAACGAAAATCAGTTGGCCCTGAACACTTAAGACCACTACCAGATTCTCTAGTTTTTGATATAAGGAACGTGCAAGCAATGACTGACATTAAAACACATATGGGGTATGCCAGGGCCTGGGTGCGCCTTGCGTTAGAAAAAAAATTGTTGTCAAGACATTTGAAAACTCTATTATCGGATACAGCATTAGTGAGGTGATTGCCCATCTATTCAATCAACTATAATCATTCATTAGAAATACAGAACCACCATTTTTCGTTTTTTTTTTTTTTCTTTACAGGAGTCAATACAAACGTTCTGCTTTTTTGAGATGTGAAGAAGAAAAAGAACAGTTTCTATATCATCTCCTGACACTTAATGCGGTTGACTATTTTTGCTTCACCAACAATTATCCTACAACCAAATTACCATATCGAGTCGTGATATTTCCCAGTAGAAAAGCAAGTGCTGCTACAACATCGGCAAATAGCTGGGTCGCCATTTCCGGCACCTTGTGTGAGACGAACCCTGTTCCTATCCCCAGGGGAGCATTAGAATTCGTTTTTCATGTGAGAATGTTATAAATGTTTTTGTTCATTTCAATTACCTTTATATGAACCAATCACTTAAACTGGCTTTATGTTATCCTACTGTAGCACAAAAATCTAGGGGTGTTATCAACATTGAGGATAGGACATGACAATACAGGTCTTTCGCCAAAGTGGATGGTTGAACATGTTGTTGTTCGAAACGAAGTAACAGGGCATACCTTCAAATTTCCGTGTGGACGGTGGTTGGGTAGAGGAATCGACGATGGATCCACAGAAAGATTACTGGTAGGAGGTCTGGTACCAAAAAGTATCGATAGTGATGAGCTCGTAGAATCCTGTTCCACACCACCCAGATGTCGATCACCAAGTATTCCAAGACGCATAACCCTCTCATATACCGAACTACAACATATGCTTGGTGAATATGATGTTGTATACTCTTGTTACAAGTAAGCATTATTTTGCGGTAACGTCAGTTTCATCAATTTTTTTTTTTTATGCTAGGGGAGGCAGTCAATGCGATTGTCAAATTCCATTATAAAAGAGAACCACAGGATGGATCGCTGACTGCATTGCTATGTGGTGAGAGTGGTTTGGTTCCCTCTCTCGAGCAAACCTTTCTGTTTGGGTTCAAAAGTCAAAGATTGTTTGGCAAAAATCTCTACGTTTGGGATTATCTTGGTAATGCATAAGGATCCTGTGAATTTGGTGTCTGAGATTTTTACATCCTGTAACTATTGTATTAATTTCCATCTTTTTAATTCACAGTCAGAGTCAAAGAGAACTTTGAGATTTCTCTTCTGGAAGAAATGGATGAATACTCACAGAGGCTTAGTAGAGACAGAAGAGCACTGACTGAAAATAATCAGCGGTTTACTATTTTGCGCTGTTATTGTCATCTGATTGATCAAATAAATACGTCGAGTCATACTCTTGGTAAAGATGGAAAATTTCAGCTATTCATCTGTTTAGCAGCTAGGTAAATACCTACATTTTTTGCTGGTCATCTGCGCGTTATTTTTAGTTTAGATCAAATTTTCATTATTTATTCTCATCCAACAGGGAACATCTACTTCATCGTATGTTAAGCCCAATGAGCGAAGCCCGATCTACCACTGACATGTACGAGGAAATATCTTTTTTGAGGAGTACCCAGTTGCTCACTTTCCTAATCCAAATACTCGAACCGTTGGACGAATTTCACATCGTTCTTGAAAAAAGCCTGACCCAAGGAATTTCAAGCATTTGTTAATCGAATGCTTCACATTCCAAATTTGAAGGTACGAGTCCCCATTTCCCAGCTATTATAAATCTCGGATTCGGAATTCTTTTCTTTACTTGAATTTTTGGAAAATTGAAGACACTAAACTGTTGTTATTCAGATTTGATTCTCTGCAGTTCATTGCTTGCAAAAGATTGAATCTATGTTGCGAATCGAAATAATATTGAAGAAAACAGGATAGAGTTTTGCAAAACTATTTTTGTGCATAAATTATTGTGACCCATATAATCAATCATAGTCCTGACGATCATTAATTATCGGAATTTTTTATTGTCGACGAGTTACATTCGCTAGATAATGTAATAACTGAATCACATTTTATTGATTTTTGGAAAGTAATCCACAACATAAATTTTTCTGAATGAGGCGAAAATGATTCAAGGAGTTGAAGTTTTGTCGACCAAACTTGCCATAATGGTTACTATACATAGATCCTGAATAGGATATCTTAGGTGATATTTGTAGGTAAATAAAATGTTAGTGTAATTGTAGAAACCACGTACCAAAGATATTATTATTGTTACTACATTTATCAAGATTGTGATGGCGCAACAAAATCTATACATGACACTAATATTACGGTCTTTTGTGTTTCTTTAGTGTACATAGTAGTTAGGAGATTAAAATTAATACAGCCGTAGATATTTCACCTAGGAACAAGTGTTTTGCATTCGATCAGTTATCTGTTTTCTTACATACAAGAATTTAGTAAAATACTCGAATTTCACAGTAATATTTCTACTTCTATATTATATCCAGCTTGAATTTCATACTAGGTATTATTGGCAATCAGTATGGGTACTCATACTTCGTAGAGAATCAATTGTATGTAAAGCAATAATTATTTGGTATTTTTCCAAAGCTAAACCATATGCAATTCATTTACTCCTTAATAAATATCAAATAGATTTTAATGATTGAACAATGATCTGTAAATTTTCAATTCTCTTTACTACTTGATATATTTTATTGATATAGGTAAAAACCAGTGCTGTCATTTTTATAGAAATTCTAATTCTATGGTCTAATTAATTCATCCAATGATCAGTTGAAACGTTTCAACGAGGCGTGGTCAAAATAGCACAATACAATTAAACTATTCAAAAACTCAAGTCCGATTAAAAAAATCATTCCGATCAGTTTGAACTATAATTTTCTTATTTAAAAGATGATGGTCCATTTTTTTTTAATACGAATGTATGGTCCTGCAGTCCGTATCCATGCATACCAATCACAGTGAACCACTGTAACGTTATTGTACTGCCCAGAGAGTCTTTTTAGAATAATTTTCAGTCCGAGCTGTTAAGGTCATGTACTAAATTTATTTTTTCATGTTTCAAGCCTGCAGACGTTTTGGACTATTGACAAATCCATATATTTCATCATGCATTCGTTCTGGTTGGTTTTGCTTGACTTTAATAGATACCAGCTGCATTGTAAGACAGTCAGTACGATAGTTCCATTCAAAGGTGACATGCATTATTTATCATATGCAATGGTGAACTTAGATTTTTCGATTAGATCCAACTACGTACTATTTTCACTTTATAATCCTGACAATTGACGTACAGAATTCAATTGGGTAATACTCAATATACAGACTTTTTAAACGCTTGACCATGGGTGAAGTCCGTGGACAAATATTCCTTCGATTTTTAAAATTCAACCAAGAGCGCTCTAAGTCCTGCCAACTCTGACAATAACATTGATGGAATAAATGTCCTTAATTTTTATTTCATTTCATTTCATTTCTAGTGTATTCGTATATAAATTTTAAGAACAGTACGTCAGGCTTACCCATGACTCGTGATGATTGCACAATACTTTCAACATGTTGCATGACATTTATTACTTTAAGTCAGTACCACCATAGATATGTACCACCCTATCGAACTATTAGAATCACAGCGTTCAAAAGATACAGTACAAGTATATTTATGTTACATTAGTTTGACTATACGAAAGAACATTTCATACTAGAAATTCATCTACCGAAACTCAGTTGTTCCTTACTCAAACCTCGTAATTCTTGTACATATACCAAATACAAAAATTCATGTAAACGTAGAATTATGTAGAAATACTTTGGCGAATCTGAATAATGTTTTCTGAATGTGTATATAATGTAGCTTAGCGGAAAATTGTACAGTGAAATAAATGATTATTGATTATAACGGAATTATACAAAAGTATATATCCTTCCTTCAGTTCCTCTCTTCAGAGTCGAAACCGTAAACAAATACCACAGAAGACGCAGGTAACACATCACCTCAGTCACTCATATCGACATGAATGGTAAGTGGAATATTTCGAAATCAATTGACAATCCTGCTGAATTATTGTTTAATAATTAATCTGGTGTACATACCAAATCTGCTTCAACACCAGCCCTGTTCTGGAATCTGTTCAACCAGTAAATTGGGAGAACACCACTAAAATCACACTTGCCCGTTTGAAATTCTAACCCGCAGAATGAGGTATTCCGTATTTAAAAAAATCTTATATCGTAACAATGCTAGTAAAAATTTCGTACTGGTTTCAATTAGCGGCTTTACTTGAATCATTCCGAGTAATACGCGTTTTTAGTAATTGGTGGCGTCACCTTACAGCTACAAGGGGTAGTTGGTCTCAAGATTAAGAGGGTGCATACAACCCCTCAAAAATATAATCTTCAGTAACACAGGTTACATTCAATGGGTTGCATACAAATAATCGGCCGTACAATTGCCACGCAATGGAATATGAAATTTAAGCCGGAGAATTCGCAAATTTATTTAGGAAGTATTGATGGAAAATAGAAGAAGGAATTCTTTTCTCTCCTAAGATTGTCATCGTAACTTGTATAAAATACAAATACTTTATTTTCAATCGACTTTCTTGCGCCGTGCAACGCAAACAAGATATGTACAAAGGGTGACATTTACATAATATAAGTGGAAATTATTAATAATAATGATAAAAGTAATAGTAATAGTAATAATAATATATGTAATTAAAAAATTAGCGCACATGTTTTTCGAGAGCTATAACTATGGTCAATAGGGAAATTGTGTTTCATGCGTGTGATCTGAGGTATATCAGTGGTCCAGCTATTGCCTTTAAATCGTATTCTTCTAACCGTTGTAATGTAATTTTAACGTTTATCAGAACGTAATGTGCTTTGTAGGAAGTTGTCCTATTACAATTTTTTTTTGCAACCCTCTTTACTAATCTTGTAGGTGATAGATGATTCCTAGATCGGAACTGTTGCATTCAAATGACTGGTAGTAAAAGACTGTATTTTAGATTTTTTTTTATAACAATTGACCAAAGCTTGCGACTTGACGAATTTTTTTTTCAATTTTTCTTGGTAAATTGTTTGCAAATTTGAATCAGACAACGAATAAACGGTATTGGGACATTTTTTTGTTTTTGCAGCATGCGTTTCAATTAATTTACACAAAAGTTTCAATAATAATTCAATTGAAATGCGTTTCGGACTTGAACATAATATATGCTATACATATAGACGAAGTAGGATAGTATTACAATACTATTTATACATATAATCTATTGAACGTTATTCAAAAAGTTATACATCCGCCACGGATCGCTGCCGAAAATATTAAAAAAATGTTCGAATCAAATTACGTGAAAGAAAGAAAAAAAAAAAGAAGGAAAAAAATCATTGTTTCATGTATAAATTTTGTATCCGCTTTGCAGGCGCGCGATCCGCGAGTGCAAAAAATATTTTAGTCTCAATATTACGACGATGTCTGTATAATAATATATGTCTGTATAACCAACGAAAGCATCGTCCACGTTGCCATCAATAATTAACAACACGCTTTCCACAAATAATAATTAATCATAAATTGTGTATTTTATACCATAATATTAGATGTAGATTTTATACTGTATCGCATAATAATGAACAATTGTTGTTATTGTTTGTATGTTTGTTTGTTAACTGTGTGTATGTGTGTGTTCGGAGAAATCAAAAACAAAAATAATAACAAAATTAGAATGAAAAAATGACGAGGAAAAAAAGAAATCAAAGAATAACGTACGCTGTCAGAAAAAAGAAATATTTCGTAAATTTAGTCAAGGCACAGGTGCAAAATCACACAAATATTATGATTATTACAATTATTATACAGAATATAGGCTAGAAGTACACACACAACACAAAGGACATTCTCTAACATTACTTGGTTTGGCAGTCTCATTTTTCGATCGAAGCAGCTCTCTCTTTTTCTCTTTCGTTTTCACTCTTTCCTGTCCGAAAACAATTCTCAATCATATCTCCATATCTATTCATCTATTATAGATACGTGCAGGGAACAAAAACAATAATAAATGTGTGCTTGTGTCTACGCGTGGTGTATACATGCCAGATGTGTGGTGTATACCAGCTACACTGATTTTGAGTTTTTATTTATTAATATATGTATGTAACTCGAGCTACTTCGTTTGTAATCTAAAACTAACTAAGGCACAGGGAGACAGCAACGTGGAACATAGATTCCGGTGGTCTCATAGTTTCATTAAATTACAGGATATTTTAATTATAATTAATGTCTGTGTATAGTATACTTATAGCATAATAGTAGTAGCGTGGTAGTAGGTATTTTTTTCTTGTTGTTTTTCGACTTTAAGCATTTATCGGCTTTGTAGCAGCAGCAGCATTAGCCATAGGAGTAGCAGTAATAGTAGTGGCAGTGGTGGTGGAAGCGATAGTGGTAGTAGTAGTAGTAGTTGTACGTGGAGTATAGTTGTTAATCGGTAACATTGTAGTGTTTGTTTCAAAAACAGTTGTAATGATTGGCAGCTGTACGTAGATATAAATTAAATAAAACAAACTACCTATGTGAACAGATAAAACCGCAAATGCGCTGCTACTATGATTGTTTTTCGATTATAACAGTTTTTATATTCCTTATTTTCGCATATTTCCTGCATTCTCGTTAACTGTTAACTATTTTCTTCGTTTTTTTTTTAATGTTATTCGCGATCTATATAAGTTGTACTACATTTGGTTACGACAGCGTAAAATTCGCTGTTTAACTAGTTAGCGTGGCTTTAGTAGTCCGTGGTGTGCTGCTCCTGGCATGGGATCGAATTCAATATTAAGTACTGCCACCTCTCCTCTTTCCAATTTTCTTTATATTTTATAGATTTTTTTTCAACCTTTTTATTTTTATTTTTTTCATTAAAATCATTCTAAATCTCTCGTTTAACGATCCAACGCACCATAACAACAGCACAGTCTTACTTTTCTTTCTAATACGTTCTCAACCTACCAACTTTTCTGTTTTTTAATTTTTTTACTCGCTTACAGTTATTAACTAACTAATTTACTTACTTTCTTACACATGCTTATCTGGTTACTTTATATCTTTTATCTATTTCTTATCCTCGCTTATTACTCATTACTCGCTCTATTCTTTACTGAATAAACTTACATGCTTAAATTTCGAAATCATTTATTCATAAATCGTTATAGAGTGAATTACTATGTTTCTTAACAGCCTAGCTATTTACACGATATCAAAATCGAACGTAATATTAATCTTTTTTGTTTTTTCTTTTTCCCCGAATATATTATGATAAACATAGCTTAATACGATATATAAAAACTAATTTTTATTCATTTTTTTTATTTTAAATCAACGTGACTTTTTCTTCATGTTTTTCGTTTTTATTCGCAAAAGTTATTGAAAGTGAACGAAGGGGGAAAAAAAACTCGGCTAGGATAGAAAAACTTGTATATTGAAATGAAAATTGTTACGGTCATAGAGAACGAAAAAGGAGGAAAAAAAAATTGGATTAAAATGAAGAGTTACTCACGTAAATATTATTAATAATACATAATATAAAACTACCTATTCGTTGTTTCTTTAAACGTATGTACAAACGCTATATGACTCGATATGACTATATTTATTTTTTGAATTGTTTAGTTTAGTTTTGTGTTTTTTTGTTTTTTTGTTTTTATAACGTAATAGTATCATCAGCTAAAAATTAAGTTTTCTTAGTAATAATGCGTAAAGCGTATTGCATTGCCTTCCCCCAGCACGCCTGTCCCCCTCTTGCGCCTCTCCCATATCTATCAAACACTTGCGCTACTGCGAAAATTCGCAGACACTCAAACTAAAATTCAACCTCTCTTCGCTCCGGAGACAGATTCAATCATTCCTCAACAGGACTTTTTCCTTCACTTATAGTTGACTTTGCCAGCGATTATGACGCGTACGAACGGCGAGATAAATTAAAATTCTCCCAATTATTCGGGATTACGATCGTGTGTTGCTTAATTATTCAATTGTTTAATTCGTTCACCTCATCGACATATGTATATTATATATTTTTCCTTTTTTGTTTCGAATCATTTGTTTGTTATTTTCTCTCGTTGCTTTCCTTCTCGTCGTTTTTCTCTCTTCGAAGTTTATCTATTTCATCTTTGGAAAAATTCTGTTAAAATTCGAAATTCCAAACGAATTTTCGTCCGCTCCTTTCATTCCGTCGATCGGTCACCGCTCCAATATCATCAGTCAGAACGAAGAGAACCACTCTCCAGAGTTCTCCGGTAAAAAAGTATAAAACGTTGCGATTCGTATTCCGAACGAATCTCCTCCTTTTCCCAATTATCTTTTTCAATCTTCTGTTTCCTCTCAATATTTTCTCTCATTCTCTTGCGTAGGTTCTTGGTTCACCGTTCCTCCCATTCATACTCCACTTAATTTCCATTTCATCCCCTTGTGATTCTACGCCGTCACAGGCTAGAAGTGAACGTCTCTTACGTCAGTCGGCGTCCCCGCTTTCCCGTGTTCCAGAATTTTTTCCTGCCCCGTGTTCTGGTCCCCCATCGGCCGTTGAGGAGGCCCCCCGCCGATACTTCCGGAATTAGTCGTCGTGTGACCGTTTCCCTTCGCCTGTGACGAAACCATTTCTTCTATCTGTTCCAAACAGCCTCTCAGATAATCCTGTAACGTGAATAAAAATATCTCGTGTAAGGAAGGGAAAGAAAAGAACAGAGAATAACCAAAAAGAAAGCAACAACTGCAACTGGTGTACTAATGAATGAATGAAAAGGAAAAGAATGAGAAAAGGAAAAATTCAGAAGGAAAAGAAGAAAAAAAAAAGTCGACAGAATGAAACGGTTGCCAAAGAAATCATAAGAGTTTCCTGTTCCTTGACATATGTTGACGGGAAATATTACCCTTGCAATGAATCGACCGAGACCCCATGCCAAGTCCATTGAAAATGTAGCGAGGCGAGGATGCAGTTTATTTATAAATTCGCGCGTGTGAGAAGAAGATGAATCATATATTTGACCGTCTCTCTGAGAACTATGGCGAGGGTGCAGACGGACGCCTTTTTCCTTTTTTCTCTCATCTTCTTTCATTTTTTCTCAACGTTTTATTATTCATATTCCCCAAGTCTGGCGTTGAGATCACATATGCCGGGCACCTGTTCTCACATCCCGTACATCTTTTTTGCTAAACGTCTACTGCTGGTTTCTTGAATGGTAACCGTATATACAATTTGCCGGGGTTTCAAAGTCGCGCGAGCGCCAAACAAAAGGAAATGAAATAAACGCCGCCTATTTAAATGACCGTAGCAGAAGTGAGCGCGAGAGAAGCGACGTAAGGAAATATAATTATAATATATCGTATGTGCAGCGTAATAAGAATGATGGTGCAAAGCGGAGGGTTTTCAAAAAAAAAAAATAAATAATTAAGAAAATTCGAAAAAATCCGTAAAAAGAAAAAGAGAATCGTCAAATCCGATATCGTAAAAGAATTATTCGTATAAAAATTATGCAAACCTGTTCGATAGCTGTGATGCGGGTCAACTCGTCGAGGAGACCGGGTAGTCCGTAACCGCTTTTACCCGTCCAATCGAGACCGTGTAGTGCCGCCGCGACGCTCGCTGCCGCGATCATACTAGGCGTGTACATTGAGAATTTATATTCTGGAAAAAAAAGATGGAAAAATATATAAATTAGATAAATATTGTTAATCAAGTTTCCTTCGGTCGATACCACATATGCATGTATTCTCGAAGTTTATTCGAATAGAACTAGACGCGAGAACTCGAGCAACAGGGCAGCGAGAATTCGCTCCCACGTTCCTTCGACTCCGTGCATGACGAATCGACGCCCGCGGTTGCACCTCAATGTTTAATACACCGAGTGCATTTCGGTGCAGTGCAAAATTGTTTTTATAACTGCAGAGGGCAGATGGTCAAATAATATCAACGCAGGTGTTGAGCATAGGGAGTTTTAATTTCGGCAGGTACGATCGCGACTCGAAGATCAAGTGCCTCGATTACCCACCTACTAAAAAAATTCGAAGTACACAAGAACGCCTGATGATTGAATGAAAATTTTCGTCGTCGCATATTTTCACGCTGGCGGAAAGAAAAATTTCCACAGCATCTGAGTAGGTATACGTATAGCGAAAAGTATCAAATTCCAGTCGTGATATACAAATTTATAGACAAGCGCGCATATATCTATTATACAAATAAAGAAAAATAATAATAATAAAAAAAAAAAGCAGAAGACTACCTAATACTTTTTTTTTCTGTGTACATAGATACGCACACTTTCATACCAAGTTACTTATGTACTTCTATGTAAATGTATAAATAAATATAAGCGTATGTGCGACGAAACGCGTCGCCTTGCCCGGCGCGCGTGGACGGACGCTCTCAAGGCTAGCGACAATCGCTACGTAGGTATATAAGTATAATGTATGTGTATCATACATGTACACAGAAAAAACCAGCGAAATATATGAATTAGCATATATAGAAAACTGCACCGGTACGTGGAAGGTTATTTAAACCTATATAATTCGTTTGAACGATTACAATTTTTTAATCATCTAAGACCAAGGGTGGGAAAATTATTTCGTTAAAAATTATACGGCGGCGAGAAAAAGTAAAATAGGAACGAGTCGGCGGGGGGCACGCGATACGTACAGAAACTGGATATCGAACAATACAGGACCCGATATAATCGCGGAGACGTCCCTGGCGGTTCCAATTACAAATGCACATATTATTTCGTATCCAGGTTGTTAATCCGCGGTCCCGATCGCATCTTATACAGTATAACCTGCGCCACTCGCTCCTGCAACTCCTGCTCCTGTTCCGAGGGCTGAAACTACGTCGCCGTGACATCGCAAAGCCGAGAAAAACAAAAACATTTCCAACGCGCTGCGAAATTGCATACACGCCTACACCGCTACGATATCAAACGGATGCGGATTTATTATAGCCAAGAATTTATCTTCACCCGAGTCTTCGGACGATCGATTTTCGGAAAATCATCTTCCTTTTGTCCGCCGACAAAAATCAATCCAATGTACGTATTATTCGATACAGAAATGTCCCGAAGTTATGGTAATAGCGAAAAAAAATGCCGCACTCCCGCGGTCGCGCAGCGGAGGTACAGGTAGTAAAGATGGTCTTCGCACGTGCCCTTGTCGCGTTTAAGGTTTAATCGGGTTGAGAGGAGCGGGGAGAGAGAGCACTGCCAAGTTTGGCCCGTGGGAAGCGATCCGGTCGGAGCTGCTGGCTAGCCGGTCCACGGGACAAGAGGAATACGACGGCGTCGAAGGAGATCTTTGCAGAATTTTTTTGCCACCAAGTCGCAATAACGATCGAGAGAGGCAGTAGCGGCTGAACGGAGCAAAATAAGAAAGAGGGAAAAAGAGAAGAAGAGCAAAGAGAAAAAGGGAGGCGGGGAGAGGACGTCCCGCGGGCTAACCGACAGGGCATTTAAACGCGTGCAGTAATCTTTAAACCATTAAAGGTCTTCGGCGCGCGTGTTTAGAGTCTGCCGCCGCAGCAGCATCGGCGAAAAGAGCGCGGTTCGCTGCACCGGCGACACGCACACACTTCTACACCGAACACACGCACGACGCGATTATGTTTCACGTGAATTTTATAATATTAGAATTTATTCGCGCGGCGAGAGAGTGAGTTCTTTAGACTCGCAGAGGCGTTCGATCTGGCGTAAACCGCGAATCCGGGTACATCGTCGGGTTCGCATCAACGACGTCGGATACACGTGACGAAATCCGATGAACTTCTCCCGTAATTCTTGAACTCTCGCATTCCGACTACTGCACGGGCGAATGATCCGTAAGCAGATTTTAGCAAAAGTGGACCTTATAAAGTCGTTTGCTCGTGCTCTAATCTAAGTACACGAAACGAAGAAGTAAATATGTACTTTACGTTCGTTCGTATTGAACTACACAGAGAGGTTATCGACTGTCCAACGCGACGACGAGGAATTCCGTCGTTCGTTTTTACACAAGTCGTACAGAAACGGAGAATAATAAATCGGATAGACGGAAGCGTCGACGGAGTTTCTGAACAACGAAAAAAAAATCATTTATCGAATCCTCACCTCTCGCACTCAGGGCGATGAAGGTCTGCGCGTGTCTCCGGATCATGTGAGAATCCCAGGTGCGTGGATCTACCGGTAAACGGCTGAGGATGTGTAAAAGAAAATCACCGGGCGTCACCGCCGATAACTCCCATTTGAGCTTCGACACTACCAGTTGTTCCCATCGCTGAAACAATATAATATCAAATAAAAAATAATCATCACAAATTAGCTACACTACGATGCGACATAGTTGTCAATTTTCTTTCTTATCGTCTTTGTAAATTCTGGTAAAAATTTCTCATGAGTGCAACAAAATACAATGTAGGGTAGATACATCTGTGGAATAAAGAATACAGATTTGGCGAATACAAAATTTCTCACGCGTTGCGTACAAAATATAATCCCGGCTTTCGGGATACGAATATGCAGGGACGAATTCGGGGTCTACGCCTCGTACCTTTTTCTGTATACAATTTTCCATTATTTTTTTTTATTTTTTTTATTCTTCATTTTTATTATTTTTTTACACGGCGTTGAATTGTGACAGAGGGGAAACGGACATATGTTGTGTACGGGTTACGAGAGGGCAGGTGCAAGGTATGCGCCCTCCGGTGGCACGCAGAGGGAGAACCCAGCCGGCGGCTGCCTCACTACCAACGTTAGCCCTATATACCTGTAACTCTCGTATGTACGAATACCCGCAGCAGCAGGACACGTACACGTTGCGCTATGCGTTTATAAGTTCGTTCGATGGACGCGAGTCGAAGAGAAGCCAAGGTGCGCGCACCGGACTCAAAAGAGTAAAAGAGAGGAGAGGAGAGAAAAAAGAAATAGGAAGAAGGGAGAGAAAAGAGGAGGGCCGAACACGACGGACTGTCTGCTGGTCAGGTGACCGGTCATCGGTCAGTCACGGTCAACTGGATCGCGGAGCCCAATGCTCACCTGTTGCCAGAATCTATCGCGTGTCCGGTTTTCCTTCATCCATCTGACGAACTCTCGCCGCTCCGCGTACGCGGATTATCGAATCGTTTCGAAAATGAAGAGGAAACCAAAGTATCGTAAAAATGAGTTGGGGGGAGGGGGGGGAAGGGGGGATTACCTCGCGCGTTAGAACCGTGATAATTGAAGGGTACAACCGGGAGGTTACGTGTAATTGAAAGTAACCAGAGTAACAGCTATAGGATTTGGTGTGTACGACCTTAGACAAGGCCGGAGCAAAATCGTTGCCAAGGTTTCCGATCTTTTTTGTTTAAAGTAGAATTTCACTGTACCGTAGACGCGTACGTGTAGTTACGACTTTGTATTTCAGGAGAACCTCGATCCGCGATGAGGAGGGAATAGAGCCGTACCTAAACGGCGTGTTAAGCTGCGACGAAGGAACATTAAATTAGCTCTGTACGGTAGCGGCGCGGAGCTTGAGAATAGGTGCATGCAATTAGGGTGTAAATATCTGTGTGGAACTGGAGCGTCTGCGTTTAGTGAAAAAATAATTTTTCCTACGCGATATTCAAAAGCGTGCACAATCAAACCAGATCTGTATTGAACCGTCGAATTATGTTTCCACGATTAAAAATTATCGAGATTTTTTCAACGTTTTAGGCAGAACAAATTTACCAATTTTTGAAAATTGCCGCTTTCGCTGCACATACCGATGATACATGTGATCTCGTCGTTCATTCGCGGTCGTAATTATAGACCAAATGTTGCGCTACCTTTACATATTTCGCGTACGTGAAACTCGAAAAAGATAAATACCCACATGTGCTGTTGAAAGATCGAAGAACCGCGTACAAAGGGATCGATACACGATATAAGACGAAGATTCGAAATGGTCATAAATTATAGTTTCAGGTCTGAGGAGGTACCTCGGAGTTCGCAACAGTTACGTCGAAATTCCGGCAATCCTATGTGAGCGGAAGGGCGAGGTTCGGGTTATAGTTTTCGGTACGGTAATGCGAGGGGGTCCAGGTTTGGGACACGAGCGGTCCGGGACTCGGAGGTCCTGAAAGGACCGGAGGATTGGACGGCATTCGTTTCGGTGTATGGGGTACTCGGGTAGGTAGGTACGGGTATCGGGTGTATAAGGGCGCGTATCTTCTACCTGAGCAAAAGAGGACGTACTTCCAAGAAACGGTGGCCCCCTGATTTATCTGCCCCGTACGAAGAGAAATCGATAGAGCGTCCGAGGGGAAGAAAGAGGGGCCATGGGAAGGGCGGCGCCTCTGAGCAAGGTGTTTACCATTCCTACCAAAAATAAAATACAACCCCGGTCAGCATAACTGGCAACAAAAACCAGAATGACCGACCGACCGCGCGGCGCGCATTCCTTTCGCAGCGAGCAGCAGCCGCAGCCCTCCTCCTCCTTCTCTACCGCTTCTCTTCGTTGTTCCCCTCGTCCTTCTTCCACCGATTCTTACCCCCCCCCCCCCCCCCCCCCGCCCATGAAAAGCAAAAGCCAAAAAAGAGGAGAAAAATTTAGCCGCGACTTCGCATTATACGCCAAACACATCTCCTCTCTGTACGTATATGCTTCCGAGAACGCAGCCGACTTAGCGAACGTCTGTTTAATCGAAAAATCCGAGCGAAATTTGGCCCGTTCGGTGACGGGGTGGCGGTCGTCGTACGCGCCCCGTATCTCAAAACTCACTCTATCGGACGTCGAGGAATGCGCGATGCTCCTAGCTCGCGTTCGTCTCTCGATCTTCTCGAAACGTCACATCCGCATTGGGAACGCACCTCAGCCGTAGCGCAAAACAGTCTCCGATTACAAGGCATTAGAAAGCCACACGAACCAGTCTCGCGGATAGAAGAGATCGTCCGCTATACTATAGACGACCTCGACTCGGTCACTGGCCGCCAACGCCGCACCGTCTTTCCTCCTCCCCCGCATATTCATCCGACGACTACGTTGCTGCTTTTGATGCCGATTCTGATTCCGATTCCGATTCGGATGGTGCCGGTGCCGGTGCCGCCGCCGCCGGTGCCTCTATTGGCCGTACCGACGATGCTCTCACGGTCAAACTATTTCTAATGCCTCGTAAAAATTAGTCCCGCACGCTAGGTAAATAGATAAAAAGATAGATGGACGTATAAACGAGTATAATATCGTACGAGTCAAAAAACAAAAAGAAAACAAAAAAAAAAAACAACTTTCTTACCGGTATAATGGGTATATACAGCTATGTACGTAAAGCATAAAAATTTAAATTGAAATTTATCTTTCTTTGTTTGAGCATATCGTGAATATAATGAAAATTTTACCTGACTTGTACTTGTACCATTTCGATATGCGTACGTAACGATCTACCGTCGATGTACATCTCGTATTTTATACAAAGTAATTACCTCATACGGAGGACCGTGAACGTTAATTTGATCAGCGCACGATTGAAACGTGCGTACATACATTTTATTTCAACCCACCCCGGAATATGCGGGTTGTTGCACACATCCGTAAAAAAAAAAAAAAAAAAACTCAACGTACCGCAAAAAAAAAAAAAGGAGAGGAAAAAAAAAACCCACGTCGTCATTCGTGCGCGGCGGTACCTAACTATATAATAACCACATTGCGAGAGGCAGGTGCGTGGTGTGAAAAGCAACAGTTTCTAAATTAGTCTCCATCGCGCACCAGAAACAGCGTGATACACGTGCTGCTGTTGGAGGGTAAAAGAGAGAGAGGGAGAGAGAAAGCGAAAAAAAGAAAAAGAGTTCAGGGGCACATGAGCACCACCGACTCCTCTTTCTCTTCGTCCTAATTGCTGCGGACAACGAGACCCGCAGCTCGAGATATCCTCCCTTCACCCCTTTTACATTGAATTTAACTTGAAGAAAATTCTTTCAACTCGTTTCAATGGTCGCTCTTACTCCAGTTTTCCTTGGCACCGCGACGCCGCAACTGCAGCTACGTAAGAGAGGAGGGCTGAGGGGATGAGGTTTGGCAGCAGCACAGAGGGCAGCTGCCGCCGGGTGCACCCTGCTTCCAGGACCACCTGGCGCCCACCTGCTCTCTCCCTTCCATTTTCTTCTCTCTATCGCGTCGCTCCCCGATATACGTGCATACACCATACATCCGCGGATATAGGTGTACACATACGTATACACCTTTTGATCCGCGCGCGCGTCACACTCGGGGATGCAAGATTCTCATCCCCGATTCGCATAGGAGAAAAAGAAGGAGATGAGGAAGAAATCCTGAGGGACCCGGAAGAACACGTTACCGCCGATGATTGGGTCCAGAGCCCGATACTGTATAGGAATTTTTTCATCATTTCAGCTCGTATTTATACGCATACCGAAAAGTATTCCACGGAGCCAAAAAATTGGATTACGTCATCGCATTGGTCGTAAAAAAAAATGTTTTTTTTCTTTTTTCTCTTTTTTTTTTTACCACCACGTTTGATACGAGATAAAAGTTACACAATCAACAAATGGGATGAAAAACAAAAATTTTACTTTCGTCAAATATGTAACAGTTCGGATATTATACCGATATTCGAGGAAATTTGAAGGATTGAAAAAAATCGGCGAGATCGCTTCGGTTCGTATGCATATGTATATGGAGATAGGTAAATTTGTTTTTCGTTTTTTTTTTTTTGTCCAACAGAAATTCCGACCCCCCTGCCGTTGTCTAATCTGTGGCGATCGAGCGAAGTGTGTTGCGCATTTTTTATATCAAGAGAAAAGCGAGTCGGCAGAGAGACGGCCGTTGTGATACATTATTAAATAATAATAATGGCGATACGTGGGTACGGAACGTATTAACGTGGCCGCGTGTGCGTGTATTATAAGCGTATCAGTTGTTATCTGTTTAAATTTACCGGAGCTATCGGGCCTTATTTATGACCGTATAAATGTTACGGGCTAAATGCAATACGTGTCCACGTACTAACCCAACGCATCGCACACTGTGATGAGAAAAATACGCGTGTCCGCGGATTCGTTTTCCGATAATCGTCGACCGAATCGCGAGTTATATCGAGCAATTGGGCAAAACTCAAAAAATTACACACTCCGATCCGAGGATTCGATCGCCGAGAGGTACGTGCATTTGTACGTACGTACATACGTGTAGTTTCTTTTGAATCAATCTTCGCGGTATAATTGTAAGAGATTATTGGACGTATACGTACGGCATACCGCATGGTCGGTCGAAAATCAAGCGCGTCAATAAATCAAGGACGATAAAATTATCAAGCGTGTTTAGCGGGATAAAAGATCACTCCGTCTCCGTTCGCCGGTGTGCGCGAACGAGGGTGTGTACGTATACGCGTTCCTAGGCAGATACGCGAGCCGACGACGATCAGCTATAGTTTTTAGTGTGTGTGCGCGTGTGACGTTTATATCTATGCTTACGCATACCTAGTTTATAACTAGATACACGTACAGATATACAGCACGTGTAGAGTAGGATAGCACGGAGTCAACGCAATGAGTCAACTATATTTAAAGTTCTTTCGTTTCGAATTTGCATAAATCCGTTAAAGATCCCAAGGGCATTTCGGCACCGCGGATAACCGATACGACGATAAATACGCCGAGAGATTACACCTCGCCGACGATACTTTGTACGTTATAAGTAAATTTTGATTTTAATTTCTTTCGATATACATTGTAAGCATATCCCCCCCCCCCCCCACCCCGGAGCACGGCTCGCGAGAGCAGATGTTACCGTATCCTCCGACGCGCATGCCTCTGATAAATTTCATCTTCGTTATTTCAATTTTTCTCAACTTCGTACGTTCTTTCAATTGCAAGGGAGAAGCTGTTAATGTATTTTCTCTTATTACAACTCTGCGAACGACGTTATCGAATTTCCGATTTCACAGGCTATCTCCGCAGCTCCTATTTATACCTTATACGTATACATACGTATACGTATATTTATGACGAGAAATTCAATACAGCGTCGGGTATAATAAAAAAAATTATCTTCGTTCTCACACCTATGTCGTTGACGTTTTTTTTTTGTTTTCTTTTTTCAATTTATTACCGCGGCGTGATTTGAGCTGCAGACATCAATGATGAGTAAAATGGAACAGTATCGATAGACGAGATATCAACTTGAAATCAAATGAGAAAAAAAGAAAGAAAGATTGACAAGTACAATGACATTTGCGTACACGAGTCCATAGGCGAGTGTTAAAATTTGAAAAAGAGACGAAAATGCCGAAAACGGAGTATCAAAAAATAAAAAATGACAGCAAAAAAACAAAAAGAACGCTACGGAGTACTAAAGTATAAACAATAAAGTTCGTGGTGGTAAATTATGAAGTGCAGAGTGTATGAGAGAAAAGTAAAAAGAGAAAATGATAATTGCGAGCCGTTGAGTTTCGCGTATGATGTATCATTACAATGTGTAATAATGTAGCACATTGATTGGAACACGTAGCAAAGTCGCGAGATTGCAGGGATGAGGTCATAATTCAACACAACCACCGACCAAACCGAACCAGATTATAAAACAATAACCGAGGCGAAAGATTAACGAACGATGCGGGAGTGTTTTCTTCCGTTGAGTACGGCGCGCGTCGATGCCGATGCCGATGCGAAATATTCGAAAACAAAAAAAGACGCAAAGAAATTTAGAGAACGAAAAATGTGTACGCACCGCACGCACTTACGTAAGTACGGCGTTGTGCACCGCGATACGTAACGCCCCCCTTTTCGCGCAGGCTACAGATTTTCTCCCACCACGAGATGAGGAGGACGAGACGAAAGGAATACAAAGAAAAGGGAGAGAAGGAAAACACCCTATATCTACGCAAGGTATGTGCGCGTTATCGCTTCGTATTTGCGTTCCCATGGCATGTTCTCGTCGGACACGTTACAACGAACGGAAACGCTAATCACCGCGAGAAATTCGCTGCAAGTAGTTCGATTTTTCAACGCCGATCGTCGCTCTCTTCATTTCGATAATTTCACATTTTTTCATTCTCATTTATTTCCGCGCCCCCGTCCTCCTGTCGCGCTTCCGACGTTTCTGCGTTATACCGTGACAACGTGTGACACAAACCGCATACGTACGTCATAGACACGCTTTTCAAGTACAACTTGAGGAGAAATGGGCCAAGGATCACCGCCGTCTACGTCCCAATTATCCGACCGATAATTACACGCGATGCGCAAACGAAGATGAAAATAAAATGAGACGAAAGACGAATGGATTGTACACGGTGAATTTTTGTAACAATATCTTGATCTGTGATCTAACCAATTGAGAGAATTTTCATGACGGATTCCGCGAGTTTCTCATTCACGACGTAACGTAACAGCGTGGGTTGGACGGACTGCGCGACCCAGGAACAACGTACATGGCGTTTAATAAAGGGAGATCAACACCGCGGGGCATCGCCCCGTATCAACCGCGATTGCGTATATTCGGAAAATCCAGATTTGACTGATATTTCAGTCCCGCGTAATCGCGTATTCTTTCTTCGTTTCATTTTCTTTGTTGCATCGGGTTCCCAGGGAACGACCGCAGTGTAAATTTGCAACCCCCGCGCGCGTTCGTCTTAGCGACGGGATAAACGATTCTCAAATTTGACTGGGACTTTTAGAAAAAGGGAGATTAGGATCGAGATCGAGATAGCGGGCGGCCGGGATCGGCGACGACCCGTTAGATTTTAGAATTTAGATTAAGCCTCCGCCAGACGGAGAAAGAGCAAAAAAATGTCTCGGCAAATCACTGCAATATGCGGATTCGGTTTGACTGGACGAAAAAAATATCGTTGGTGCGCGTTTGATACATCGTATGAATTTCGGTGCTATTTTAACACGAGTAAATAAGTTCAACCACACTCACCCAAAGATCGTCCAAAGTGATGGAGTTGTCGGTGTAAAAAACGAGAACTTCTGCAGACAGCGGCCTGGGTTCCCTCAGTTTAGATGAGAGGAGAAGACAAGCCGTTCCTAATAGCTGAAGTTGCGATTTCCTGATCGGACAGATCGAAAGAAATCTGTCCACGTAGTTCATAGAGAGTGGGAATACCTCTTCCTGGCATTTTTGAACCTCGCAAACCTGTTGGGACAATGAAAAAAATATTTCCATTCAGTATAAACGCAATTAACTGCGCAGCCGAAACTCGATCGACCGATCGATCGATTCGACGCCATCGGATTTTTATGATCTCATAGAACGAACGGAGGGAACAAAAAAATTATAGATTGTCAATCGATCGAATCGGCGCGGATAATTTAGTGGCTACGATAATCCAAGGCGCACTATTACGCTTCATTTTTTACCAGAAGAGTTTCTTCTTTGGACCGCCGCGTTTTTTCAACTATCACGAGGTGAACTAATAATAGAAAACTGCCAAGTTACGCCACTCTCATTTTCGGAATGAAGGAAAACTTTTGATACTGGTAAAGAATTACGCACGCCCAACTCGAGAAATACGTGCTGAATAAATTCAAAAATACCGTACACACATCGTGCGCATAGAAACTTCGAACCACCGTAGTCGCTGCAATGGATATTTATAGACAAAAGCCACCGAACACATTGTATATACATATATACGCCATATCTTCGTCGTTCGATTACTGTGGTATTCGAAGAATTTCGATGGTACAACAAAGAAACTCGCACAATTTTTAGACCAACTCGTTTCTTAATTCTATTTTTTTTAAACCAATTACCATTTTATCCCTTATCCATTCATCGAATTAACGATTAAACGATATCTTTTGCTAAAGAAAAGAAAAAAAGAAAAAATTTTCTTCAAACGAAAAAATAGCATTCGAAAAAAGGGAGAAAGAAACCCCCACGAGGTAAGGGAAGAGAAATCCCGGCATACCAAATGTCACGCTCGATGAGCACATAAACATGATCTATATACGCGTGTCTATGTGCGTGTATATAGAAACAAGCGTGTGGGTGCGTGACGCGTGGAAATAAATATATGCGTGGGGGAGTATCAAGAGTCAGGTAGATACGTAATTTCAATTTTTTTCCACTAAATATACACTACAGCGGTGCATGTGGGACTTAGCAAGGGTGCGCACACCGACGCTTTGTAACGATATGATTGACCGTACTATTGATAAAAAAAAAGAAAAAAAAAAAACAGCGTACGGGGTGCAAAAGGAGGAGGGGATGGATTGTCCTACGTGGAATCGGGTCCTAAAATCGGGGTTACGCAACAGCCGCGTATAGCTGCTGCAGCCCCCGTGTGTGGCAGGTGGCTTTTCCGGATGCCGGAACGCGGCGCAGCTGACGTAGTACCCGATATAACATACGTGTGCATAGGTACTACGTACGTACGTACGTACAGGTCTAGAACATATCGACGCGCGTTACAGCTTTCGAGCACCGCCGGGTTCCCCTTAATTTAAACTATGGACACAGCCTTGAAACATTAAATGCATACCAGCGGTGGTCGGTCGGTCATTCAGTCACCACATGCCGTGGCACTACATCCTAATTGTTCGATGGTTGGGCGCAGGAGTCGAGTCGAACCTACCGGCTGTATCTACGTGAAAAACGCGCTATCGGAGAGGGGGATAATTAGGATGAGTGGACGTAGTAAAACCCTAATCAACGGTCAATTTGTGTCCCGCGGGTCACCGCGCCGCATTCATTGATCCATCAAAATTTCTGTCACTCCGCAAACCACCGGGTTAAAAAAAAGGTTTCATCTCTTTCTACCTCCGATGATTCATTCTTCGATTTGCAATACATTTTTCACCCGCGCGTTTCTCATCCGGTGTCCCTGGTACGATCCACCGCCAAATTTTTGCCGTTCGGTGTTCGGTTTTATTTTGTTCTCCAAATACCAGAGTTATTCGAACAATCGTAGTCTCGAGCGCTATAAGTCATCGTTACGGTCCCATTCTACGTATAAATAAAATAGGCTCGTCCGACTAGTTCTGAGATCGAGAATTGAAGCCAATAAACTTTATTTAAACAGTCCAGTCACGTAAGTTTTATCCGCGCGTACACATGTACAACAATTCCAAGGTCACGATTACAACTACGTTTATAATATTACACTTAATCTCTGGGTTGCAATTACGTTACTCACGAAGGCGGATCATTACAGGTTTACATACGGCATTACCCACGTAAGTTGTTACGCCTCGATCAGATGAGAGAGAGGGAGAGAGAGAGAGAGAGGGAGAGAGAGAAAAAGAGAGAGAAAATAAAAACAGAGGAGAAACGAAAGAAATGTTTTTTCATTAAAAATACGAGATTTGCGGATTGGACGTTTGTTAGCGACCGGTAACGTTTTTTTTCGCAGAGGTATGAACGGAAAGCGTCCCGGACGCGAAATATTTCGTGTAAAACTGCTTCGAGATTCGCTGACGTGTGCGGCCTCGGTGTAACGAGCTAACGAACCGCGGCAGGAGAAAACGAAAAAAATGAAAAAGAAAAAAAAAAGCCAAGGAGACGCAGGCCAAGAGTAGATGAGGGAATTTTTAATGTCGCGACGTACGGTTATTCGTTTGACATTATCAATAGATTTGACCAAAGATAATTGGCGGCGTAAAATAATGCAAATTGATCCTTGGTGTGGGTCGAATCTCGTTGAATTTCTCCCACGATTCTCGTGCGAAGAGATAAAGACGAAGTAAAGAAAGGAAAAGAAAAAGAAAAAAAAAGGTCCGTAATGAAAATCGGAATACGGGGTGAAAAAGGATCCTATCGTCGATGAAAACAAATTGTCGGCGATTCGCTAATTTGTCACAGTTTTGAAAAGAGTCTGCCTGGTGGACGTGACCTCAACTCGCGCGACACGCGGTTAATTCATAGATTCGTTATTTGACGAGTGCAGCCATAGGCAGCCTACTGACCACCGTCACTGTCACTTCTTATAAAAGCGTATATTACGCCGTCTGCTATAGATATACGTAGAGGATTTAAATCGCCGTGAGTTGAGCCCGCAACGTCAGCGGCGCGACGACAGCGAAACTCGTGGACACGTGGACCGGAAGTTAACTTCATTCTTGAAGTGAGAAGGTAAAGGTACGTATGCGCTCTGGAAATTGATCGGTAGTCCAAGAATTTTGCTGCGAAAAATTGAGATCGAGATTGTGAAATTCCTTACCTCGAGCATCCATTCGGCGACAATTTTCCTCATTAACGGCGATATGTTTCTCTGGACGCACTCGAAGTAGGAGCTACTCGGTGCGTATCTCTCTTCGCTTTTGAGGAGATTTTGTAGCACCCGGTCATCTTTGAGAAGTGCCGGATCAGCGTATGCCCTACTCTCGGTTTCCGTTGTTTCGCAGCACAGAAGATCCATATTTCTCCCCTCGATATAGTTCCACTTTTTCCGCAACTTTTTTTTTTCGTTTAAAGCTGTTATCGTCGTCGTTGGTATTACTCTAGTTTCGAGGGGGGTTGATAACCGATCAGTTCGTAGACACACCACTCTTTCTACGCGTTTGATTTTATATGATTTATCGATATATCTCTCTCTCTCCGAAGTTTTACGACGTTAATTCAACACGTATAACGATTCTTCTTCAATGAAACACTCTAATGGCTGAAGTGCGGTAACAGTTGAGACGGTACGTGCTGCTGGTTACTCAGCAAGAGACGTGTGTTGAGCCAAAAAGAGGTTCACTGAACGACGAACGACTACTACGCAAAGAGAGAGAGAGAGAGGAGAGAGAATAGAGAGGGGAAAAAAGAGAGAGAAAAATAGGGACTAGGAAGAAGAAGCAGAAACACACCAAGTCGACGACGCGACACAACGCGCACCGCACACAACTCACAGAATATAGATTCTACTATTGGTATATGTTGAAAAATACCAACAAAACTTTTTTCGTTTGGCTTCTCCTAGTTAATTCTTCTTCTTCTTTTTCTTCTTCTTATTTTCTTATAACGAGCGTGGCACACTCACCTATGTTTCAAATTGACGGATATTATTTACATAAGCACTACCGACAATATGTGTGCAATTAGGTATTACGTCGTTAATTATAATGATTATCGTAACAGCGGTGTAATTTTAGGTGACAAGTTTTAATTATTTCTCTTTTTATCTTTCCTCTCTTTATCCACACACACTCACTTGTAGATTTATTATTTTCAAATATCCTTTTAAAATCTTCTCGATCGGTCGGTTCGCGATAATTGACGTTCAATTAATCAACTTTTTTTCTTCGCTTCAAATATTATCCGTCGTTAGTAAATAATTGTTGAATCGGCGTTTATCGTTTTGAATTTTACGTCTTTTTCTTTTAAATTACAGTAGGTTACTATTGTTACAATAATAAATAAGTTCGGAACGTTTTAAGATTGTTTAGTAATAAATAAGCGTACAAATGTATGGATCCTCGTCGGAGCAGTAGTAGCGATCTTACTTTCAACTCAATTTGTAATGTAACTGTTGAAATATTTACTCGATTAATATCCGAATTCGACGACAGTCAACGTTAGCCGGCTAGTAGTAATGTACGAGCGTTTACTTTTTTATTTAAATTACTCGATATTTTGATATACGAAAAAAGACCGAATAAGATATACGTATATATTTATTCTTATTCTAGGGTAATTTAAAAAAATGTATTTAAATATATGTTCAATGTCCTTTTATTTTCTAGCCCGTCCACCGGTATTTAAAGTCTTGTGTCACGAGGAGCCCTTTACTTTTTACGATCCGACACTGGCAACTCACCAGGTCAGAATGCTGTCCGATCTCGAATCGCGCTGATCAGAAGTCCCCGCGACTGGAGGGGAGGGCGACGTCGCTACTCGGCGTCCCCACCACGAATGGCGCTTCCCCACCCAGTACGGTACCGGTGCCAACATTTTCTGGGTAATCAGGCCTTGTTCTAGCCTCTCGAAGGGCCTCCACCGATTCGAGACTCACCCCCACCCCACGGTACACATTCCGCTTCCACTCCCCGTTCATAGTTTGTAACGAGGTTCCTATTTTCTTCCCACTACGAGAGGAACCGCCGAAAGAGACGGAGCTTGACGGAAGATAGTCGACCTGATATTTAAGCGCTAGGCGTCACCCTCTCGACATATAAAATCACGCTGTGCTTCGCCACTTTTGTCACTTGACGTTTCGTTCCTGATTTTTTTTTGATTCGTTTCATTTACCTTTTTTTTTTTTTTTTTCTCCGACGCATCGGGATCATTTTCTTATTTCTCATTCAGAGGTGAATTTGTGGAGATTTCGATGCGCGAACAGGGGATTTATTTTTGTGATTTTACTTCTTCGCATTTCTTTTATCCCCCCTGGAGCGGTCAGGTCGTGTCCTACGCGATTGAAGAACGACGAAGAGAGATGGAAAAATGAAAATTAGTATCGGAAATCCGAGGGATAAAAGCGGAAAAGGATAAAGAATGATCGAAAAATGCATAGAGGAGAGAAAAAAGAAAATGGTACCGGCGCGAAGAACCGAACCGCTGCTGTTTTATAATTTTGTAATTTTCTTTTAATTAGATTTTCATGAAATTCTCACCTCTGCAAGGTGGGAATTCTTACGTAATGTTATAGTCGTTGTATTCCATGAGGTGATTTCGCCCATTTCGTAGCGTCATGAGATGGTTTTGTTGGCAAAGGTTAAGCTCCAAGGCCTTCCTGGGTCATTCGCAAAGCTGTTTTATTTTAAGTCATGACTTACATATACGCTTCGAATGTCTTCTTCTTTTTTTTTTTTTTTATTTCTCCTAACAATGAGTTGCCTTCCGAGCTACAAAATTTTTGTGCGCGTACGACGTGTGCCTGTGTGTGTGTGTGTGTGTGTGCGGTGTCGTTTGAGCGTGGTTGAATATCGTACAAAGAAATTCTTTCCTATCCGAACTGATTTCAAAGAAAGGACGAATACGAAAACAAAACCGTGTACGTGGTTTTACTTTTTTAATACACCATTATATCGGTGTTGCAACGCTCCGAAGTTTTATACGCGTATATACGATACGCCGTAAAAGAGGTGATGGAAATTACTGCAATTAGATACGCGCCAGAGGTGACGTTCACGAGATCAGATTCTCATCTCTTTTTGAGACTTTCTTTGACAATTTAGAAGAGAAATAAAACACGAATAGAAGAAAAAAGTAAAAAATAAATGAAAAAAAAAAGAGTAAAAACATTTTTTCAAAGGGTCACCGTACCGGTAACGTAGTAACTTTTACGCTGCGGTTACACGGCCACGAATCTCATTCTCCTCAACCCTCTCCCAGCTGTATTTCATCACGGTCATCATCGTCGTCGTCGTCGTCGTCGTCGTCGTCGTCGTCGTCGGAATAGTACGATTCTCGGTGTTACATTAGATACACGTTGCAAGTACGTCCGTTTCGTAGTATTATAGTAGTAGCTGTAGCGTACTAGCGGTCGTATTTAACTTCAACGATGCGTAAAGTTACGCACCGTGCGTAACCAGTAACTATATCGTGGGGCCCAGTCACAGGCCCTAAGGCCCCTCGACTCGAGAGGGCACGCAGGTAGACTAGACCCGCCTCTTCGCGGCGATGATGCCTTCGCCTTTTTCCTCGAAGGAAGTCGCCTCGTTCTGCGGAGTGGTTATCTACGGGGTGATACCGAAGTCGTTAATTAATTTTCACCTACACGTACATACGTCCATCGAAATCTTCGTCGCCATGTTACGGCGAATTACCGACATCTGGATACAATGTCGACGTGATGCCAATAACGTCGGTGAAAAAGATCGAATGTATCTCGTTACATTGTCGTATACATTGATTACATCGTTGCGCACGGCGAACGTCGACGTTTACCGGTGTAAGTCAGAAATAAAGGATATTCGGCAAATATTTCGGACATACACTAACAATAAGCGACTGTGCGAATCGTTGACATTCACCCCGTTGAGAGTCGACATTAGCCAGATTTCGATGTTTGACGGTAATACGGATACAATGATCTCCGCGTGCCAATTTCGCAACGAATTATTTTACCCCCTTTCCTTTCCTTCTACGATCAATCGAGCGCTATCCGCGAATTTTAGCGAGATAGCGCTCCGTCCGGATTATTAGACTTTTACGAAATCGCGCGTCTCGAGATTTTTGCGAAAAATTACACGCGTCATTTGCAGTAACGCGAGAAAACTTCCCCATTGATTCGCTTTCGTCGTCGCGCGTACGGTGTTTTATTCTCTTTTTCGTTTTCCGGAATTTCATCATCGATACTAGACCTAGGCCACGGTTAAGACTAAGGGTAAGGCCGTTTCCTGTCTCTATTATAAATTCTAACAATTAACGCTCGTGCAGCAGAAGCGGCAGCGTGGGCGATGGCATAGGGAGATTATAGTCCGATGGTTAAATTTTTATAGTACGTACGTACGTACAGACGTAATCGCACGTGAGAAAAGAATGAATAAATTCTTTGTGATAAATTATTCGCGGAATCGTTGACCGAGTACATATATATATATATATATATATATATATATATATATATATGCATGTGCACGTACGCGTATATAGGTGTACGATATCTGTACGTGCAGAAAAATGAATCGAAGAATAAGTTTTTCTCGGAGGTTCGATGTCGAATATCTCCTTGTTTTCTTTTTTCTTTCTTTCTCATGTATAAAAGTTTTCTGAATGAATGAATGAATGAATGTAATACGGGGCGCAACGTTAGTTACATATTGGTTAATTTGGTATTTTAAACTCACGTTAACCTCTAGCTTCTGATAATACCGTGATAAAATGGAAGTTGACAAGTGCGCCAGTGAGGAGATGACGTCATTATCAGTGTATAGCCTCTGACCCGGGCCCGTTTCCGTTCAAACCACTCGACCGTTTACGTTATAGCCTCCCATCTCTACTTGTATGCATATAAACCGCGCACGTATGTATCGGAGAAAAAAAAAACAAAAAAAAAAACAGAATACCAAAAAGAAAAATTCGAAAGAAATGTTCGCGTATAAGTTGAAACCCCCTGTGTATGAGATCCGCCGATGAGATCCTCGCCTCGTAATTCCTCCGGGAATCCGGTCACCGCGAGGTACGAAAAATTGGCGACATGATTTTCAGGAGAGCTGAAGAATAGGTCGATCGATTCCACGAAACTGCTTTAATTTATCAGCCTTTTTAATGAATGAATGAAATAAAAGAAAAACAAAAAAAAAAAAAAACTAACAGAACATGATTAGAACGAACCGCTCTTCGTGGGTATCGAAATATCTGGTGCAACGTCGCCGATTTAATCAATAAGCCAATGCCGGCGATAAAGTCTTGCTCGTTTGATAAGGCGACGCCAAGCTGTAGCAACTGCAAGTATATGTAAAAAAAATAAAAATAAAAAAAACAAAAAAAATAAAAAAATAAAAAATAAATAAAATACAAGAGAGGCTAAAGGGGGATAGCTTTGATGATTTCGCGTTCCCAATTTGATTAAAACATGATCAGCTGAATTCATAACGCAGAGCGCGTTTACACATAAAATATATTATACATGTATGTGCTTTATGTGTGCGTTATATATAGATTCTAATATAAATTTCAATATACGAACACGTGTGCAAAGGAGAGTGTAGCCTATAGCTGATTATGTACCGCATTATTACACGTGATTAGTGCTGACTCTGTACGTAAATATGTACGGTTCATAAATATATCTATGTATACATATATATATATGTATGTATGTATTTATTATAAAAGAATAGCGACGAGTAGCGCGGATCGCACGTAAATTATTATCGCGATTGTTAGCGACGCCTTCTTCGCGTCGCGACGTACCGTACAGCGCGACCGTACGAAGTAGATACGTAGCATACGCGAACATAGAGACAGTAAATATACATGGATGTGTACGTACGTATGTCGTGTACACATATGCGCGGCTAAATGATGCGGGTGGTCGAGTTCCGCCCTGGACCTTGGCGCCGACCCGGGGGACGCATTCAAGACGAGGGGCGTCGTATTAACAACAAAAAAGGTCGCCTCTTACGAACTCGGACGCTAATTGGTCCCAAACGTTTGATTAATCCGCCAACGTTTCATTTTCATATTCATTTTTTTCACGCGTACATTCCCCCTGCCCCCCCCCCCCGAAGATATCCGCGCTCCTTCGCGCACGCCGATGTTACCGACAATCTGGAACGGCGGCGTACACGTTTCATTGCGTCCGCAGCGATCGTTCTCATTGTTATTATATTCGAAGAGATCATCGCTCACCAGCGGACGTTTCTCTTTCGCTTCGTCACTCGCGCCCCTGATTCGCGGGACTCGTCTAACGCTTAACCGTTAAAGGTTCGAATCTCCCGCCGAGTCTTGCGCTCCTCAAGGGCACAGGCCGTTCACACCAGAAAATTACGCCGGCCGTATGTAGTACGTATACCAATACCGGTACCCACGTATCACGCATAGGTACGTCCGTACGTGCGCACGTATATATACTTATGCATACGTGGATGTTCGTTGTATGTATATATATATATATATATGTATATATATATATGTATCTGCACGCAATACCGACAAACGAATCCTGTACGTGGCGGGGACTTGCGTCATCCGCGCATGCCGCACCGTCTCGTGTAATAATACTATACACACGATACGCGCCTATGACTCGACATGGTCAGTTTGCCAAACTGTCCGGCGAAAGCGAAAAAAGAATCGAAATTCGAAATGACTAACCTGCGGGTAAGTGATCTAAAATCGTCGTGTACGAGTGTGTCGTACAGGGTTCGCGCGCGGCGTCGTTCGCTCGATCGCGAGGAAATAAAATAAAAAGCTAAATAAATAAACGAACAAAAAAAACTGTCGGGTGATCGCTTCTTTTTTCGCCACGGAATGCCTCTCGGTAATCGTGAAATTGATAGCACCAGTTTCTGCGCCGGTTCGGTAAAGCGATCGTGAAATAATAAGAGAACGTCCCTGTGTAATTCTCCGTATGTCGGCGGAGGGAGGAGGGGTGGTGGTTACGGGTGTATCGACGATCCGCCGATCCACCTTTTACATATGAATACCGCTGCACCGCACGAAGGCAGGAAATGCTCTGCAGCAAATATACCGGCCATGCTATATCGACTTTATCGCTCTACAGTCGAGAGACACATCTGCGGGTGGGGCCGGTTTAATGCAGCTATTAATAGACTAATGCTACGGCATTCACCCGATTTTTGTATTGGTGTACGTTACCTTTATTCGATACATTCGTTGGCGTGTATAGGGTACGTACGAAACGCGTGCACACGCACCAGTAAATTTACGTATAACCTCTCTACCTATATGCAACCTAATAACACGCGTCTACCATCTTTTACGCTCCGTATACACGCGAACGAGCTACGTACGTACATCTACACGTGTGCCAGCTATCGAACACGCGGATTACGCTACGGGTGACATAAGGTTCAAATTTACGTGCGCGGGAATGTTTTTTTTTTTGTTTTTTTTTCGTTTTTCGTTTTTATGTTACGCTTTTTCCTGGGGAAGCTATAAAAATAACGTCAGTCAGTTTTATAGGGTGTTTATCGCAGGGGTGCGAAATGTATTTTTCAATTTATGCATCATCGGCCAGACAAACGCCCCCCTAAATAATTGTACGTCCGTGACGAATGTACGATTATCGATCGGAGGGAAAAATATATTGCAGCGTATACATATATTGCGGGTTACAGGTTCGTCTCGTGCACGCCTACGAAATTGGATATTCTCGAACGTTTCACCGAAAGTATGTATTTTTATTTCACGCGCACGCGGCCGTGAATCATGCGCGCCTCTCGATTTTTCAAATTTAGTCTTTCCTCCTTCCATCTCGGAATTCACGCACAGCCGGGAAAAACGAATCGGAAATTATCCGTACGAACACGAACGATCGTACGCGAATTATTTATCCCGACGTGATTTTGCTTGCTTTTATTTCCGGTAGTTTTGGAATCGTCGAACCGTGCGATTATCTAAAATTGGCGGTACGGGTATATACAGAGAGTCTCGGTATTGTTACACCGTGGATAATAAAACAAGGTTAAATCCCACCCGAAAAAATTATTAAAAAAAAAACAAAAAACAAAAAAAAAAACAAAAAAAAAACAAAGAACATAGTCAACCACGCTCCTATTGTTCTGCACCATGAGTATCGGATATAATTCTATCTGCACGATATTGACAAAACCCTCGCGATATACGTGGTCCGCGAATCGCGACTAAAAGTACGCAACTCCTCGTGCATCGCGTCGATTTTTAACTCGCTTCGGTATAACGATTCCACGTAATCACGTATTCCGCAAAATTATACATCATAAAATGCATCGGCTGTACATTATCCTATTGCAATGAATCGATAATTCCACGAAGGCATCGGATTAGAGGTAAGACGGTTAATTACCTCGTGCAAATATCGCCGTAAATCTTGACAGTCACGATCATCAGGGCCAATCATTTCCATCGATTCGTCCCGACGACTCGTCGTCATGATCGGCAATATACATTTTTTTTTGCCTTCTTCTTTTCTCCTCTTCTTTTTCCCTCTTCCCCTCGTCCTCGTCCGCCGCGCGGCGACGCGTTGTTTCGTATGCATATTGTGTCTATCGACGAACTTCACCGTATGCAGGTCGACTCATTCGGACATTATACGCATTCCTCTGGTCTGTCGTCTCGTGGAAATCGTCGTCAATAGCCGCTGCTGCTGCTGCTGCTGCTGCAGTAATGATCGCGAGCCCGCCGATTGCATAACTTTCGTATGCACTCTTCGTAGCAGCGGTCGACGCGACTCGGCGACGATTTTATTCCTTCCTTTTTCTTTTTTCATTATCATGACAATCGTTGTTTTTGAAAAATTACTCCGAGTATTGAGTTATACGTAACGCAGCCGGTTCGCGCCGCGATATTGCGATTCAATGTTATTCTTAGGAATATAAGGTAGTAGTTTCAGGTGAACGGCGAAAAAAGAAAAGATAAACGCGGAGCGCGCATGCGAGCGGCGATGAAATTCGGGGGTTTCGCGGTACGGGACGGGGCGTGTGTGCGCGTGCACGGTGTACCGGTGTACCGCGTGAGCGAGTGCAACGCGTTGAGAGTATGCGAAACGTTGCGGGCATACGTATAATGTAATGTGAAAATAATGACACTCGAAGGGACGATGATCGTCGGTAGTCGTAAAAGATTGCGGCAGAACGGGCGTCGTTGCTCGGGGACTACCGGTGGCGGTTGCGCCGCTGCAGTAAGCAAATCGCTCCCCGAAGTGGATTATTTAAAGCATACTAAGTTGCGAGTAAAACACACCGTTAAAAACCCCCCCAAGGGCTATTCTCCGTTTCAATTTAGTACAACCCACTAATCTTCCGTATCGCGCTTCTACCGCGCTCGCAATTATTACCTTCTTTTACTTTTAATAGTTAACTCCATCAGGTGCGCTTACATTCTACTTGTTCCGTCCGTACAGAAATAGCAGAATTGTTCCGCTTTTAGCGACTCCTTATAGCCATCTTCTTGCCCTCGTCCGTTTGCGGTGAGGACCTGTTGCCGCTGCCGATGTTGCCGTTGCTCGCTGATGCTGCTGCTGGCCGCTGCTGCTGCCGTCGTTGGAATTCAGAGGCAATCTTCGAAACGTACAATTCCGTTGAACGCCGCTACGACCCCGTATTGAAATAGTAATCTCCGTCTATCCGCCCAATAATTGTTCTTCGAAAAATGGAGAAAGAAGACGTGGTAAAATGTAACTTATGAATATTGTTATTTCATAGCGAACCGCGCCCTCGATCCTGACCTGACATCAGAAGCGTAATCGCCTTATCGAGTTTCCTCTACGGTCGTATTTGAAGAAAATTTAAGGGCTTACCGTATCAACGAAACTCGTCGTTTGATAATACGCTCGTTCCCCTGCATCGGACCGGGTCTAGATATCGACTTCCGGTTGGCGGAAGGATTCCCTTAGGGGGGTGCGAGCAGTGCGCGCGTCTGCATCACGCTATTCGAGAGCATAAATTTTTCCCGTACGATCGTTGCTACACGTATGTATGCAGAAATTTTAGCGAGCAGCCATGAAAGTCATTCGAAATGGTCGGCGACCTTCGCGTCTTTTACAGTCAGCGCTGTGTACAAGAGCGGCAAACCACGTAGCAAAAAATTAACTCGCGAGAGGGCCGAGACCCCGCGCCTTTCTGTATTTGGTCACAACTACCGACCGCGAGTTCGAGTCTTTATAGATTTCAAGGGTGAGAAACTTTCGTACCCTCGTAACCTTCGTCTAGGAAGCGAATTGCCGTCACTCTTCGTTGCTGCTGCCGCCGATGACGAAAACTGAAGAGAAATCGGATTTCGAATGGTGGGGAGGGGGGGGAGGGGGCAATGTCATTTTTCCAAAACACTTGCGAGTACTCGTCTCGTTTTTCGTTTTCGTTTTCTTTTTCATTGCGATAGATTCAACGAGGCGTACGAGGCACGTACGCTTCTGATCCTAGGTACGAGGAGTAATAAGGGAGTTTTATCTCTCGGTCCCTCGCGGCAAGGGTACAAAGGAATTTTTATGGGTCTTGTTAGACGCGAGATAAGTTTAAGTGAATGTTCTTACCCTTATTTGTAAATCCATCTGCGTACGCTCGTCTATATTGTTATCTTAAATGTTGTTCTCGCGGTGAGGTGAAGGGTGCGCGTGTATACGTCCGGGTCCTGCACGCAGCGAGAAGCACCCCCCGAGATTTTTCCACTTCAATTTCACCTGCGGCGCGTCACTTTCCGGAGTTTTTCATTCACTTTCTCGGAACGACGGTAAACTTATAGCTTCCCGCTTCCAGTTCTCTTTCCATATCCTTCGAGGATGAGCTCGAAAACTTCTATAATCACGGCGATCTATCTCTAAAAGTAGAAAGGAACTCTCGCTGGGGCCAGCCCACTTTTGCAGAAAATTTCAGGTAGATGCAGATCGGGTGCTCTCAGGCTCGCCGACCGAAACCAACCCGGTGTAAGAATATAACCGTTGGTATACACGTATCCCGCTTTTTGGTTTTTTAATTTTCAGTTTTTAGTTTTTTTTTCGCCGCGGCTAGAAATAACAGGGCTTTACCGAGAATTGCGGACCCGGAGAAGGTTTTTCATCGCGGACTGCAGGGCGCATGCGGGGCCATCCCGGCGGTCGTGAAACTGAAGAGGACTTTCGGCCACAACGCGTGTGTACGGGTCTCGAAAAATTGAGAACCGTGAAACGCGCTTAACAAATTTTTGCCTTTTCGTAGAACACGAGGAATATATATATATATATATGTATATATATATATGTGTATGTAGTTTCCATCGTCATCTTACCTCGATTTGCCCGAAATAGAGTTCCGGATCCCCTTTGTTTTCCGTTGCCTCCCACAAAACTGTATCGTTGCGGTACGGCTACGGTACATCTAGAAGAAGAAGAAATTTCAAGGGTGGTATTTTAATTTCGACTAATTCACTCTTCCGGATGATATTCGAAGAGATGTCTCGACGTGGTCTGTTAATTAATAAAATAATTATCTTATTATAACATCATAGGGGTCTTGTGTCACCGATATAATTATACAATTTATGACTCAACTACTATGTGTAGTACATTCGAATAAATGAACCTCGTAATGACGCATTTTCATTACGTACAATCGGCTCATTTCCTCGAGGATATTCATCTCTGGGTGAAATTCCGTTAGGAAGGAAGTGAAAATTGATGAATTCCTTCAACACCCTGTGAAACAATGTATGTAAAACAGTCGCGACAATGTATGTCTCGCGTTGTTGCCGACACGTGAGAAATAACTCCGCGATGAGTATGAAAATGAAGAGGCTTTTCGAAAATTTGGGAGGCATTTTTCATTTTCCCCCTCGCTCCATTCGTCACGAATGACGTCGTAACGAAGATACGCGCGAGGATGTAATTCTCGTGGTCAGACGAATTCGAGTGAGTATTAGACGGAGACTTTCGTCGTAAGAAATGTACATACGATATTTACGTTGCAGGGGTTAATATTAACTCACGTAATTCGTTGTACCAATGAGACGCATGAATGCTGATCGTCCATAAATATTTATCGGGTGCGGGTAATTGCTCAATTCATATCAAAGACGAGGCGTGGTTTTAGACCGTAGGTTAAAGCTCGTGTTATTCGTCATACGTGGGTGGCGAATAAATGCAGCCATGGCTTTGCCAACACGGTGCCGCGAGTTGTTGGATTTAATGTACAAAAGTAATCAAAATTCGAGACGAGTAAGAGCCATAATTATCATATGTACGTACGTTAAAGGCATGGAATTTTGAAACGTCAAATTTCAAACCGTGCTGTTTAATGCGTACGGAACTCTGCGAAATTATTGTCCTTTTCCTCACTCCTTCTTTCATCTTCGTACCCGGTGACACGATTCGCGTTTAGCCTCGAGATCGCACGATACACCGACTGACGTTGGGCCGAGTCTCAATTTTCAATTTGGTTTGTGGTCGGATAAATTTTTATACCTAATCAAAGTGCGAAGCGAAAAACAAATCGCTTCTTCCGGTGCGAAATAAAATACAGAACTACACGATCGTCGTATGTACGCCTCGTATGCCATGTACGCACGTCGTACACCTCGCTGTGCGGTTTACCGAGAGTAAAACTAAAAAAATAGACGTTAAACGTAATAGAATTATACCAGGCGACGCCTAACACTGACAATGGGGTTAAGTTGACTTTTAATTATTTCTCGACCCAGACAGCATCTTCCGAGGTGGATTTCGGTTATCTTTTCGTCGGCGGGTACCCAGCAGGTCTGGAAAAGCGGAATCGACTATCGGCACCGAAGTCGTCTGACAATGAGTCGACTGATTGTGAAAAGAGAAACGTACGCCCGTAGAAGTGGAGGAGAGTCGTAGGTTCGGAATGAGCAAGATCGGCGGGAGCGGCATTGCTGGCTTTAACGAAGCAGCGTTTTTGGTTGGCATCGTCTGTTTGAGATGCAGGCGGGTCTTCAGTCAGGAATCTGGTTCTCGAACGTGGAGTTGACTTCAACGTGTCTTTCGACAACGGGGCGCGCGCAGGGCGACCGTGCGACGATGGGTCTCTTTTCTCTCAGGATTGCACCGGACTTATAACACAACAACGATCCGAACTTGCAGCGGTGTAAACCTTTGTAGATGTGCTTACCGACAAACTTTATACATAATCGTACGTGTATTCGTGTTACGGGGACCACGGAGGATGGAAGGAGAGAGAGAGGGTCGCGGCGGAGTAAATAAAGAAGGAAACGAAGCATCGGGGATATCTGGGAACTGGGAAGAGTCACGAAATATCCTTATACACCATGTCGTGATAAACCGTGATATTTAATGCCTTATTAAAGGTCTCAAAGGTCCGATATATATTTGTAAGAATTTCACATCTATACAGGTACGTACGTACACAAGCGAGATAATCATCTGGAAATTCTTTTCTATATGTATCAGCAGCCAAAAAGGGGCGTGAAAGGATTATCGAGATAGGGAGGAGAGCGTCGTGGTGTAGTCGTTCGTAATGAGAAAACTCCCAATCAAAGTTACGATATGGTATACACGTACAAAAGAAGAACGACTTCGGGCAACCGGTCGATCAAAAATTCCCCTTCACTAATTCACTCTAAATGCGTATCTCTCACGTGCGTTGCCCGCACTCTCCATCTGAATTATATCCCACACGACTTTCCATCCGGATGCGATTCTCATCGAGATTACCGACGATGAAAAATAAAAACCTCATAGCTTTCGGAGCAAGGTCGTGCGAAATTTGTCACTCGTCGTTACCTTCGAATATTGCCACCCCGACGGCCAATGGCGCCTACATGGCTATGAAATTATCGTAGGGATGTGCAGCCGATTTAAACGGGAATACGTTCTCTTCGAAACTTCACTTTACACAAAGCCGAATCATCGGTGTGGCAGGGGATGTTGTACGATCTGGGTGCATTATAAAAGGTAATATGCAAGATCAACAGATGCGCGCATTTATAGCACAGTTTTCGGTATTTCGATGTATACCTCGAAATTATACGAGCCGCCCGCATAATAATCCAACGGCGCGGAGTCGCGTCGCCCGACGTTGGTAGTTTCTCAGTGGATGACGATCGCGTCCGTAATCCCCGAAAAATTCGAGCCACCTATGCGTATACGAAAATGACGGCGTATCGACATCGTACATGCGATATAAAGGAGGCGAAACGTATCGGTGATTTATCGGACGAAATCATTAATTTTTTTACGAAGAGTACCGCACGCCTGCATTCGACGACGATAATTATTACATAAGGCGGCTGATGAGACCACCGCCGCACGTTTGGGCCGAGCTGCTATCCGTTGCCGTTCGCTTTTGCCGCGCGTATCCTGCGGTATACGGTTCACATTGACGCATGCTGGTGGGTCAAAGAAAGATCCGAGTTCCGAGGTCCATGCGGGTACATTAAAGGTCTTCTCCGCCGGCCCAACCTATCCTAACGTCGGCCTCCCCGGAGAGGCTCCTCCGGCCCCGCGATCCCCTCTTCCATTTTTATCGCGTTCTTTCTCTCTTTCCTTTTTTCCTTTTTTCCTTTTTTCCTTTTTTTTTTTTTTTGTTTCTTCTATCTACGGAACCCCACTTCCCAGAATTATTTCCAACACTCGGAACCCTGAGATCTGTACGCGTATACGTTGCAACGTGTACGTACGCGTGTACGCAGATTATACGCACTGACACATTCGTATACGGAAATTTATTTACATAAGTACGTACAGATTAGGATTAGTGTGCGTGTGGTGTGTCTGATACGTATTTTTCAGGGCGTTGGGCCTCCGCGCGTACCGGAATTCTCCTTCTGCATGTTCGCCGGTATACGTGTACGTGTACGTACGTACGTACGACGTATAGGGCCGCAGAAACGCGAAATGTCTTCGCCCTGAAGGCGGAGGCTCCCTAAGGGAATGCGGTTTACCGTGTTTCACGCGTATACCGCCGACCGATAAATCCCCTTCATTTTGTTACGTAATGTAAATTAGTTTTTCCGATTCTCCCATCTTTTTCACCAAAATATCGTACTTGCAGAGTACGTGCTACGTACCTATTTCGACGCGTTTACCCCCATGGAACATCGAGTTCGAAAACGAAAGAAAACGGAGGTATAATTTCTTCCGAGAATCGAGCCGGGTTATCGCAAACTTTGAATTTTCAGAGCAGATAAAAAAAAGGTGTCTCGCTTCATCGCGGTAAGTCTGCAGCTAGACGTGGCGTACCCGTGGTGTGTGTAAGAAAATCAAAAAACCCGAAAAAAGGAAGATATAAAAAAAAAAAAACACAACTTTGTGGATACGCTCTTCTTGAATGGGGTGGGTATGTGTATATATATATATATACCTATAGACACATACGATATTTTAGTTTCGTGTAACAACGTTTAACATATAGTATGTGCCACGAGTTACAATGAACGCAATTTATCAGTGTTTCAAATTTGCTTGAGCTCGGTACCTGCAGCGGTATTATTATGGTATTTACATACGTGTACGCGTACAACCCAATGCGTGTACGACTCCGGTTGTGCACGTACATGTATTCGTAAGGGATATATATTACGAGAAGGTATATCAGAGCTACTTGCTGAGAATTGTTTTCTAGCACGAATATTGTTCTGGTGTAGCGTTCAAAATATGCGCTGGCGTTCGCTTACAACGCGCATAGTTTCACGTGAGCTTTATAACTAAATACTTGATACGGTTCGTTCGAAAAACATTAGATCGTTAATATTTTTGGATTTTTTTAGTTGCGAAAAAATTCTTTCTTTTTGTCATTTCTTCTCACGTTATTCTTATTTCGAACTCCCGCAATCCCACCCGCTGCACCCTGCACGCTGTACAATGCACGCGTAAATGGACGTGCTTGTCGAAACACTCACCGAACTTTGATTCTCCTCGAAAAAAAAAAAAAAAAACAATATCAAATATATGAAAAAAATTTGATTTCCTTATCGCGCATTCGATTAGGAATTTTCACGTATTACGGAGCGCGTTGTACCGTTGGTAACGTACGTCTGTATACGTATGTATATGGGTACAGAAAATTGTGTAAGAATAATATGAACTGTGGGAGCTTGTTGACCTTAATTAATTAATAGCATAGCCCGAACCGCAATTCGAAAGATAAAACACCGAACGTTGCGTAATTATCATTGCACGGCGTTTGTATAATTAAATTATAATACAGGGGGGGCAGATTAGTGGCGACGGAGTTATAGGAAGTGGTCAACGCGACCGACGCTTCTAGGAAACTATAATAATACGACCGAAGTGAAGCGGTACGCGGTAAAACGTGCGGCAGCCTTCGAAACAAATAAACAAATAAATAGATAAATGAAATAAAAGATTTTCGTCATCCTTGTTGCGATCGTTGGTGTTACAACCGTGGTGTATTCATGTAACCGCAGTAGTTCATTTCGCTGGCGAGGGATTCGAATTACATACACATAGGTTCTCTGAGGCAGCGTGCGTTGCTTCAAATTGTCGTTACCAAATTAATAATTGACACTTCTGCGGACCCCGCCACTTATTATACGTCATTATTCACGTAAGTGTAACGTATTACCGGAGAGGTGTTCGAATCCGAATGTGTATCAATATCGGTAGCAGTTGCGCTCCCGCGGATATACCGTATAGCGCTCGCGATCAGAAAAGTTTAGAAACCGCAAGCGAAGTGCTTTTACATTATACCAGGGCGATATCGGTCTACCGAACGAATTGAACAACGCGTAATCTTTTAACCGATTCAACGATTCCTTCGGTTTGTCGCTTTCCCGTTTTCGTTGGAGATTGAAAAATCATGCGACCGTTTTTGGTAACAAAAGGAAAAAGGAACGAATAGGATATACAGGAACAGGAAAAGGATAAATGAAGAAGAATCTTTTCGGACTATAAACTTCCCACGGTAGAGGATATACATACCATGTATATCGATGAAGAGCTGGACGGTCCTCTTCGGTCGGGTCTGGAGGAAAAGTAAAAATTCCGGGAAGATCGAATTAAATCTCTGTAGTTCAGAGAGGGAAAAAAGAAAAAAAAACGGGGGAAAGTAAAATCCGGTAAAACTACAGAACGCAGTCTGGTATACATTATACCCACTCGCTAATTAGCGCTGTTAGTTAATTAGCCCGTTAGCCGCATCGAAGAACTATTGTAGAAAATAATCATAGTACATACGAATGTCACATTCGTGGATACAGCGATGGATCTGCAATTTTCGTGTTTTGCTTTTCGAATGGCGAGTTGAAATAAACGATCACTCAATTGATAATGATGATCGGTAACGTTATACCACCTACAATCGTGATCCGTGCGGTTCGTGGGAGAGGAAAACGAAACGACTAGCTTTACTTGGAATTTCACTAAAAAATATGCATGTATATTTATAATAATGTTCTCAAATTTATCCATAATATACACACACCACTATGTACAGCGTACGTTAGACCGGACGTGGCAACTTTGGCAATATTTACTTTTAACGCGACTCCGCGTGCGGTTTTAAATCCGCATAGGTCACGATTTCGCCTTATTATTATATAGAGCGTACAAAATGCGGATCGCACGAACAACGCTCCAGGAGCACGTTTTGTAACGGAAGAAAATTAATAATTTGAGAAAAAAAAAAAATTGAAATTCAGAAACAGGAACATTCTCCTCTGCAACAACTGAGTCGAACACTCCGCGGGACGACGCGTTGAAATTGACGAATTTCAACTTTTTTCGCGTACAAAATAATAAGAGTATCGAGAATTCGTTGCAAATGCTGCCGTACGAGTATACGTGTTATATCTACCTATATGTACGTTTCTTTGTATGACGTCATATCCGGCGTGTCGTTTTTCGCGGAGCGCACTTATCATCCAGTATGAGCATGTATACATGCCGCAGATACGTACCTATATACATATATGTACGTACGTACCTACACCTTCCGCAAGACGCCCCAGTACCAAATCCTTCTACGCCCACAACCGAATTCTGTTATTATATTATACAGGCGCGTCCTGCCACGGCATGATGTGATATATGCAAATCCCCCGAAGCTCCGTATATTTATCCGGTGTACGAAGATTAAAGAAGAAGGAAGAACGCGGAGGAGAGAAGGGAGAAAAGAATTTCTCTCTCGTTTCGTCTGTCGCCAAAAACAAGGCGACGAAAAGAAAATCGTGAAGATTTCTAAAAACTTACGGATATTCCCCAGTGCGAGAAATAATTTTTCGGTATAAAGTGTACACCGAACGAATATAGGGGTGAGATAAGGAGTTACGTACGATACGTGTATGTATAATGTACATATTTTTTATTTTTTATTTTTTTTGTTTTTTTTCGTTTTTTTTTTTCAGTGACACGGTGTCGGAGGGGAGGCCAACGACGACGTTCCAGCGAGTCTTGAAAGACCAGCGTGTATACACACATATACAGAGTAGGGTCACAGGAAGGGGCTTCATTCATAAACGCGGTGCGAGGCGTCAATGGATGCGCCTTGGGTGGGGGTGGATGGGGTCGGCAGCATCCGAAGCCGGGGCGCTCCTCGCACTCGACGGAAATCCACTGTGCCGCTGATGCAACGGCGTTGCACTCGCCGGGAGGACACGGGAAGAAAGTAAAGAGAGAGAGAGAGAGAGAGCGAGAGAGAGCGAGAGAGAGCGAGAGAGAGAGAAGGGAGAAGAAGGGGCTGAAGGATGAACTCGAGATGAAACACGGACTCGACTCGGAGCGCCGCGCCGCCGACTACTAGCCAAGATGCTGACGGTGATGCTGCCGCAGCTATAGTATCTGACATTCTGACCGTATCTTCCTCTTCTAATCACATAAGAATGCTTAACGACCAACGCCGGGGACGCCCCGCCGCGTCCTTTTTCCGCCCGTATAAAAATTATGCAGTTGTGCGTCCCTTTTATTGATTGAAAAATAAAACAAAATTCACAATCTCCCGAATTTTCCGACGATCGATCGATGGAGGACCGATCTTGCATCCGTCACCGATTCGCAGCTGACGACGGCGCGGAAGAAGAAACTCGAAATTTATCCAGCGTCGCCGTCATTCATCCCGGACGAGAATCATTGATAAGATTTTTCCGAACCTATAAAATACCCGATATGTACTTTTTCGATGTTTTTTTTTTTTTTTTTTTTTTTATTTTGTTCTGTTTTGCCGGTGGTACAAAGCAGGTATAAAAGGGAGCTAGAAAATTCCGGGAATATTTGGTTCGGTAAATTGGGACCTATTCTAAAAACCTATAGGTATAGAAAAGAATTTTAATTAGGGATTGGTCGCACTAGCTAAAGGTCATTTTCACCTGTCAAGCTTTTTTAAAGAATTAAAGGATGTCGAAATCATTGTTATAATAAACGTATATATACGATGGCCATTATGGCGTCATTTATTATACCGTGAAGTATTAGTATAGGGTGATAAATACCCTCCTGAAACACGCCACTTAGCCAAAAACCACCGTATAATTTTCGTTCTGCAGCATCCGTAGCGGCAAAAGAGTTCCTTTTTAATCTGAGACCAAACTGTACGATTTTTTTTCTATTTTCCTTTTTTCTTTTCCGAGTTTTCCGCGCTACACATTCGTTCGACCGTCGGTGTAACCGGGCGACCGTGCGGAGAACCACGCCCCGAGTAATAGGACTTCGCGTAACTGTTTTATTTTTTTTTCTTCTTTTTTTCGATTTTTGATTTTAGAAGCTGGCATTTTCAAGACCCCGACGATTAGCTATCGCAGCTGTGATCAAACGATTCAGCGATTCGATGAAAAAGTTATCAGCGCGGTATCGAGAATACATTATTATACACCGCGTTATTGATGCTTATCGCGACCGATTTTCATCTGTGTACCTAAACCACACATATTTGTAAGCCTACCGATATCGGGCAGTCGGAAAAATGTTCGGTTCCGAGAAAGAAGAGACGGGTAGAGAAAAAAGAAATTCGAACGATCGCATAGAGACGAATTACAGCAACAGCAGGAGCAGAAGCAGAAGCAGCGACAGAATGAAAATGAATAAGTAACTCTTGAGGAATTCTTTTAGAGATTTTTTCGTGTATACGAGCGTACGTATGGTTGAAAAAAAGGAGGCTCGAGGCATTTTTGTAAGTCTGGACACGTGTTTCTCCATGCATACGTATGCACATAGTATATAATACATAATATCTCTTCGCGTTGGTCTTCTCGCCGCCGCCATTGGCCCGCGCGCTGCACATGCCAGTTACTATTTTATACATGCCATAATAATTTATAATTTCTCTCTCTCTCTTTATCCGAAGATGCGGTCTATGGAGGGGGGGGGGAATACATCGTGTCGAGCTATGGAAAAATTCATCGGTGTTTAAGAAAAAATTAAACGAATTAAAAATAAACTGGTTACTTTGTCGAGGCGCGCGGTCTCGACAAAGTAACGAAAATCTCTGAAAGAGTTGCGTTTCAAGAATATCGCTCGTTTATCGGTCATATGGTCGAGAAAAATGAAAATTATGCACATTTACTCGTCGAAAAGAAAAGCCGAGGTGTGCGCGCCGTACTTGGTACAGTTCTAATTCATACAAAAAACATGAATTCAATTGCGGGGGGAAAAAACTAATGACTTCATCTCGAACAGCTGCGCTTCTTTTTACCGCGTTAGCACGCTGTAATGTTGTATTAGAAAAAAAGTGAAAATCGTGCACACGCGTGCGGATAAATAATTCTCGCATTGTTGGAAGCGGGGATAAGATCGCACAAGGTACCTCCGGTTGAACTTTTTGCTGGGGAAAAGTGTGCGGGCATTGTTGCATTATTTCTTTTCCATTGGATTATTACCGCACCGGCGGCCTTTTCATTTCTTAACAAATTCATAATGGCGGACGTTTTTCAGTTTCACACCCAGAGAACTCGAAAATCCGTAAGACTTCACGGTATACTCGGTGTGATCGGGGAGACGTTATTTGCCTTCGTATTTTGTAGATTAGATGTACATAAGTCGTTATCCGTCGCGTACGGGCGTCAACTGCATTCGGTGATCATTGGGCGATGACGCGAATTTGGCGCCGCGACGTAATCCACGGTTATTATTCGTCGCATCGGCGACGAGATCGAATACGATGACGGCGATGACCGGCTTGGCAACAAGTCAACCGGCGATTTTTATCGATATCATTTCGTACGATATACCCCGCAATCATCTGGGTCGTGAATTGATTACGCGTCAAATTAAGTGGTTCAAGGTAACGGCAAATGGTATATATCCACCTCGGTAATCGTCGATCGACGAACGGAATGGCTCTGTCTGATGACTGGCGTCGTTTGATTTGAAGTGAGAAGAAAAAAAAGGATAAAAAACGAATCCTTCGTGATTGTACAAACAAAAATTTGTCGACGGGGTCATTTTATCCAACACAAACAACCTAGATACGCATGTTCAAATTCATGGGTGCCGATTATTTGAACTTTGTATGCGATATCGAAAATAGACATTGTGACTATACGTAGTACATCTATATTTATACGCTCCACGGTATACGTAAGATCGAATTATTCCCTATCGAAGAATTGTGGCGGGTCATGAAACTTGCACGTGACAATTCCCCCACCTGATACTTCTTCTTTATACATGAGAGAAAAAATTTTTGGCCCAAAAATGAAGTATTTTGAAAATCGACCGCAGGACCCTCGGCCAACGTATTTTGACCCAAGGAACGCGAATCCGTCGAGTAAATCGAGCTACGAATTTTTCTGCTCGAAAAATTGAAAAATTGCCTATAATTCGATCAATAAAAAAGCCGAAACCCGAAATAGAAAAAAAATGTTCATTTTTCACCCCAGATTCGAAACAAAATCTAGAGGTCATCCGCTGAAGACGTCAAAAAAGTTTCATCGAATTCAAAAAATATTTTGGAAAAAGTGGCCCGCTTGACGTGGAATGCCCCGTATAAAACTTGAGTATGCTCCACCTACTTATTATAATTTCTATGATAAACGAGATGGAAAAGTTCTCGACATGGAACAGATGACAGTGCATTTGATACGCCCAAACATTCTTCTCGCTCTATAACTCTTTTTTTTTTTTCTTCTGGAAAAAACGATCATCCCAAAGAACATGACACGTAAAAATAAAATTGCCATCAACTCAAAAGTTGAATCATCGATATTGCACGGATTATAGATTTCATTACTTTTACGATGAATTTCTTTTTTTCGGATTCTTATTCCAATTCAATCTCGCAAGACCGTGGAAATGGATACGTTTTTTTTTCCATTCATCGGTACGACGAGTTTATTGAACTTATCGTTTAATTACTTATGGTTGAATCAATAGAAAAAAAAAATTAAATAAAATATGTTCGCTGAGAGGCACACGTGTCTAGCGATTCGAGATTATTGAGATTCGCGAGTTTATATATCTTTTACAATAAATTTACCATAAATAGGAGAGTTGATTATTTGTATTTTTTTCTATATATTGTTTTTTTTTTTTTTTTTCTCATAATACCGAAACTTGTTCTCACGCTGAGACTTGAGGAGCATCGCTCGCGGATCGTGTAAATTTTTGAATTTTTATCATCGTATCTTCTTTTATTTTGCCTGCATAATTCACCTGACAATGTTGCAACAGGAAATGTGCGGAATGCGATAAACTTTTGCCGAAGGAATTATATTCGGCAATGGCGGATAGTTTTGGTTTTAGTTTTTTTTTTTTTTCTCTCTATGAAATTATAAATAAATTATATATTTAGGTATAGAATAAGCGTGTGCAGACGACCGCATAACCGTGTTTATCGTGGGGGTATTTCGAAAGGATGAAAGCAGCCTATGGAAACGCCCACGATTCGATTGCTTTATCTCCCCTTTACCATCCGCCACTCTCACTCCGGGTGAGAACTTTTAACCGTTCGCCGACGTCGAGAGGGGCGGGAGGGGGAAAACAAGAAAACAAAAAAACAAAAAAAACAAAAAAAAAAACAAAAAAGGAAAAGGAGAGAGGGTAAAAAAATATATCATGTAATACAAAAAAAGTTGAAAAGCTAACCCGAACAGCCCTTTAAATATATGTAATATGGACACGAAATGTGAGCCCCGACTTCGACCTGGTGGCGCTTTAACTTGAGTTTTTGTTTCGACGGAGCCGTGGCGCGAGGGTGCCTCGATATACGGCTGTTCGAATCCGGGAGAAAAATCAGCTATCCTTCTAAAGTCTGACAGACACGCCTGTGGGACAGAAGAAAACGATTCTTGAACCACGCCCGAAAACCCTGGAGATATTCCAGAAGAATTTTAAATCCCTCGTTACAACACCAGCTAATGTAATTAGGTTTTCGAAATTTGTGGACGATGCGCGAAAGCTCGGAACTTCCGGGTTCGGGATCGAGGGGGTCAAAAAAAAAAAGGAAGGATCTGTGTTTTTTTTTTATTTATTTATTTTTTTTTTCAATTTCAGAAACAAAAAAAAGGTGGGAAAATAATTTTACCATAAAGTTACGTGCACGGTGAGTACGGTACATAAATTTTTTTGGAGACAAGTGAGCCGGTTCGCATCTTTTTCTTTCACTGCAACTATCCGGCGACGGTGTTATTATACCCAGGGGGTAAGCTTTGGTTTCGTGAAAATTTATTGCAAGGACAAAGCTCGTTAAGAAAATTCAAACGTTTTTCTAAGAACGGCAGAAGCGGGTCTTCCGTCTTTAGTTTGTTCGGTCCTTCGACAGCTCCTTAAGAAAGGGATTAAAACTGTGGGAAAGAAAGGGAGTTTCGATCTTCGGGGTTCACCAACACCCCCGTAGGCCTGTAGGTATACGAATAAGATACCGTGGTGTATACGTGTACGTACGACTCGGTCCTAATCTTAGGGCGATCCCCCGACACCTGAAAGTGTTAAAACCTGAGAAAGTTCGGGCTTTATTGTCCGCAAAGCCACTCAAGAATTTCGAGGAGGCCCGCCGTTGCAAATAATTTGCCAATATCACTTTTCCCTCGCACTCGAGATACGCGCGGCGATATTTCTAACGCCAACGTAACGCGCGATTACCTCATCCAGGATACGTGCTTACGATACGTGCGACGTACGTACGTCTCGCGAGTAATTATATTGGCTACAAATATTTGACGACGATCGAGCCGCGGTGTCTCTCGGATTCTGGGACAAGTGTTTCGGGTATCTCACGGTTCCGTGTAACCAGATAGAATATAATATCGCATATCCGATGGAGAGGAACTTTGGAAATAACCTGCGCGTTCTTTTTACCTTTTACCTCTTGTACAAATATTTTAAAAATTTTAAGCACATTCCGGGGTATATCATGTTGCCCGGTGAGAGTGGACCGCCAATATTTGACGCTCGGGGCAAACAGGTGGCGAAAAAAAATCGTCACTCGCTAATGGTCGTGGAAATGAATGATCGTCGCGATCGGGCGAGCGTTGCGGTAAATTTAGCCGAGATCTCGGGCGACATTCGACGAGAACGAATCGACCTTTCCCGCACCCGGTGTTGTAGAAATTTCTTCTATTTTTTACAAAATTGACAACGCTCCCACGGCCCATTGGTTCCCGACGGAGGTCATCGAAGCTTCGATTTTTCGAATCGCTCCGAATCTCTCCATTTTAATTTCAGCGTTAAAATCTCGCGTATGGGAGCGTTCGTGTACGACGTTGTCCATCTCGTACACACCTATCCGTGTAGCTCTTTGGCCGCGCGTGAAGGTCTCACCGCCTTGTTACCACCGCCCTCCTACTGCAACGGTTCGGAGAGCCGACGAAATGAGTTTGCTTTCTTTATACCAAAGTGGAAGTGAGACGGAGGGTACGAAAGAGCAAATTGAACTCCGTCGTGGCCCAAAGGCAAGAAAAATAAAGGGGCGGCTGGTCAGTAATTTAGCCTTTATCAGAAGTTTGCCGCAGTCCGCAGACCTATATATCTATATGTATACATTTTGTACGTCTACATAGGTGTGTGTGCACGCACTCACACGCGCGACCGCGTATCCATACACATCTTACCACCTGAGTTTAATCGCACCGGCAGAAGAACGTCGAAAAATGAATTTCTCCACGTAGGTATGGGTACATCGTTCGAGATTTTCGACACGTTCGGCTTCTACTTTTTCGGAATAACGATGCCACGCGAGGAGAGGGAGGCTACTCCCCTGCAGAGGATAACCAGCTTGCGCTTTTCTTCCGGTGCGAAAGTTGCCGCTAAGAAGAAATAGACGACAGTCGTACGTACGCGGTTTTTCGTTCTCCTCGTTACTCGACGCGAGCCGCGGCGCAGCGGCTACGCTCCGGGATGTGCGTACCAGTAGATAAAAAGTACGTTGTAGGTAATTCAAATTTTTACGATTTGAATAAGGAGGTCGTAACGGCCGTTGGATGTCGGATGCGTCGAGAAAGAGAGTAGGGGTCCCTCACATCGTGGAACACCATGGGTCCTCGGCTCAGCCCTGGAGCCTCGACGACGCGCCGCGCGTATGCTGGTCGCCGTGTATGTACACATCGCACCTATACGCGTTCGAACGTACGCACACGTACAAGTGACACTCGTACATGCGATATAAATACGAGGCAAGAATTGATATTCTCGTTGTACTTAGTAGCGCGTTATTATAAGTTTACCCTGGAATGAGTCAGCCTTTGGTAATACAATCAGCTCGTTACTCTCGACGTTATGCTCGTTGAATCGTTGAAGGAGATGCGGCCGAGTGTAAGTTGGTCGGCTCGAGGCAATAGGTATATGTGTCAGCTCTTCGGCAACATCGGCATCAGCATCGGCGGGTGCGCGTGCTCGAGCATGGGAAAAGGCCAACAGATTCATTGACTTCTGTACGCGTTGTCTGGTCTCCAGGGTTGGGGTTAGGTCTCGTTATATTAGTCCCGCGTCTTCGGCCGCGTCTTCCACTTAAATAAGTTTTATTACTTTTAAACTAATTGTTTCCCTTCTGCCGTCCTATTTATAAACCACCTCGAATTCGAACCTTGACTCCTGCACCAACCCCCCGATTCTCTTGTTCGTCCTTCGGTGTCCTTACGGTTCGGTGCGCGCCGCGGTATATATATCTGAATTAAGTAATTAACTCCGTGTGCGCTACTCCCTCATATTTTTCACTAAAAGTCCCGGATATCAAACGCGTATTCTTTTTCTTTTTTTTTTTTTATAAATATATTTCAACGATAACATCGGAGACTCTCGTCTTCCCCGACGTTGGGTCCGGTTTAACGCGGGTCATTTGAATAATCCCGTAAGCGACGAAATTGATTTCCGTTTACCTCCGAGAGGCATATCAAATTCCTCTCCAGCGGTGAAATAATTCTCGGGTAATTCTTTTTGTTGTATACCGTAGCCGTAAGATTCTCCTTCGTTGAATTGGAAGAGTAAGAGGGCGTGAAGGAGAAAGGGAGGGACGAGAAGATGTGCAATTTGGCGAATTGTACGCCTGGAGCGAGTCGCTGATCGAGACAAAAGGAGACTGCCGTTGTTGCTGCTGCCGTTGCCGCTGCAATCGAGAAGTTAGGTCCGTCGGTAGACGCGGCGGTGATGCGAAGAACGACAAAGGTCAGCTTCGAGGGCGAATCCGCATGCCGTTCGTCTTTAATTAAGCTCGCGACTTTCGTACATGCGAAACGTGAGAACGCGATATACGAACTCTCGCCGCCATCTTGGAATGTTCCGGACACTCCGCTGACTCCATCTTGAAAATGAAAAATTCCTGCTTCGGTAGCCGCACGACAAGCGAGACACGTCACGCGACGTGATCCAGAAAATTCACTCCGATTTCAAATCGACAATTCTCACCTCTTCGCGCCAATCACTCCTTCATCCCTCTGTTCGTTCGATTTCATTTTATTCATTCCAATGCGGAGGAACCGACGGAACACGAATCGCCCCCGAGATTCCGACGCCCCTCGAGATCGGTTTTTCAACGGTCTTCTCCCACGCACCGGTGGTCTAACCGCCCAAACCTCGCCACGGGCGGAACGTAAGAACGTGCGGTTCGCTTCTCGTCTGCACGAGGGTCAAGAATTGAGCCTGCTTACAAGTTACAGCTTACGGTCTGGAAAGGAATCCGCGCGAGATACCGTCGCAAAAAGTATCAGCAGCTACGCAGAACGAGCCGCACCGAACGATCTCGGTAAACAAAATTTCGACGGTCTGTACGAAAATAATCGCGAAAACGAACGGATCTTTTTCTACCGGATTTATATTTTCTCGGTACTCTTCGCTCTCGGGATGAAATTCTCCGAACGCAGGGGGTACTCGGGGTTCTTCCCGCTGAAACGTATAATAAAATGGAAGCGAAAATAATAAGGAGGAGACGCGGATGTGCGGCAATAAGCCGAGAGCGACAGCAACGTCGCGCAGCGTCAATTCCAAAGCACCGCTATCAGCGGCGGACCACCTACGCCCTACCGTTAGAAGTGGTTGGGATATTTTTACTGAATCTTTTATCAGTTCCTCCGTCTCCGCAGGGGAATATAATACGGTATACCGGCTTGAGATATCAGTCATGCGTTCCGTCCGGACTTGATATCGCCTGACCTTTGTCAGCGTTACTTCCGACCTGTCCAACAACCACACATGCGACGTACGTATGTCGAGCAGCTGAGAGCAGGATTTTCCTCCACGGGGAACGAGGAAACTTTTTTCGTCGCTTAGTCGCGGGACCGAATTTTCTGCGGGTTCCTCCGTTCCGGTTCCGAGTCCTTTACAGATCCGGATTGTATCGATCCTCCTCCGCACCTCGACGTGCCGATGAGATCGTAGTAGAGAGGAAAAAAAGGTGAAAGCCTCGTTTATTTTTCTCCGAGTTCGTAGGTTCGAAAGTGAGGCCCAAAAGGACCTCCGCGACGTGTCCAGGGAGGTCCTCCGCGTTCCTCTGCCTCCCACTTCCTCTCTTCCCTCTTTTCTTTTACCTCGCGTTCCGCACCCCGTCCCAAAGGAGCTGAATCCTACCTTATCCCTCTCTCTTGTTCCGCACGGTCTCGGCATTCGGTTGGCCGGTCGGTTGTTCGGCCGTTTGCTCCGCGGTTCATTCGTTCGTTGGTTCTTTGTATGTACGTATAGGTGCGGCATAACGCAGCCCCGAAGAGCTCCGCAACGGAGTCTCCGTCTCCGGGAACATCACACAACCCGGTGTGCCCGTGGGCTCGTAGGACTGCATTCCTGGCGACTGGTGCTGCCGTTGCGTGGACGTGCACGGCGCGCGGCGAGGCAGGCGGAAGAAGTATAGACGGTACGGGGCATGAGCCGAGGGCGGCATCGGAGGTCCCGGCTCCAGATAGAGGGATCCCGAGGGATGCCAGCTCGATAGCTGCCTAAGAGGATCTTCGGCTAATTAAAACGTGTTTGCCCGAGACAAACTGGACCGGTATATACCCTCCGCATATGCGCGTATGTATTATATGTGTTTAAAAAAAAAACTTTTTGGTTATCGTTCAGGAATTCCGCGGTATTAAAAAGTTGGAAGAAGAATAAAGAAAAATAAAAAATACCTAAAAAAAAAACAAAAAACAAATGAATAAATAAAGAATTACCGTTCTTTCGTTTTGTATTTTCATCGCCATTTTGCGCCAGCCAGGTAGGTACATATGATATACCGCTATTATTATAGGGGAATCTCGCGACACATAATCGTTTCGGCATTTATGGAGCGTTCGGGTCAAACGCCTTTGGTTTACGTCGGTTCTTTTTCAAACGGAGTTTTATATACATTTGTTCTTATTGAGTTGAATCGATCGAGCACGTTGTTTTGATTACTTCTTTCAAGAATTCCGTCGTCCCGATCGGGACATACCCTCTTCAGTTTTGTCGCATCCTCGTTTATTTTTACGGCTTAAACTGATCCCCGCGGATTCACGTACCGCCGAAGATATTATACCCGATACATTCGTAAACGCGGTGAATTTACGCGGTGAAACGCGCTTTTAAAATCGCACGCATCAAATGGAACAAAATAAAATCACTTTTGCACCGACCGCTTCGACTTCCATTCGGAGTGCGGTTGCCGGCGGGTAACATTTCTGCACGGGGAATAAATGCCCGGGAAGAACGAAAAAAAAAATGAAGACGAGAAAAAAAAAAAAAAAAAAGACAGAAACGAATTAATTGTCAGCGGCGAATTCGATCCGTTTCGTCCTTATGTCGCAATGCTTACACGTTTCTTCGATTTCCGATCTTTATTTCATCCGTCCAGATGTCTACCTATATATATATATATATCTATATATTCTCTACCCGATGCTTGATTCGTTTTAACGACCATATAGGTAGATAAATTAAGCACCGAAATCTGGTATTCGAATATCCTCAATGTTCTCACGCGATATTATCCTTGAACGGACACAAACGCGCATTCCAATAATTTCCATCAAACATAATAAAGATGATAATAAATCGTATCCTTCAAAGTCGGGTTTATTCGCTAATTTGTTTCTCACGATAATTATCGACGTTTCAATGGCCAGGGTATCGCTTGAATTTGCACCTTTTTGCTGCAGTGACGCGTAAGGATCACAGCAAAGTATCGGGCGCTACACGTGCTAAGAACAAGTATTGAGAGAGACAAAAAAAAGCAAAACCAGTAGGAATCTTTCTTTCTTTTTCTCTTTTTTTTTTTTTTTTCTACTTTTTCGAAAAACTTATACTCAAAGCAGCTTTTTGTCTTCCGCAGATGACGACGAAATATATATCGTGAGAAGTTAGTCAAAACAGAGCGGCTGCTTCTGCACACTCTCGACTCGGACTTCCGAAGGCTACTTTAGTATCGAGGACTGGACTTCTGAAAAAGGATCGCGCATAAATTACGCGAGTTTACCGAGAAATACCTTCGACCCTACACAACGATTTTCTGCCTCGTTCAACGTGCGATTTTGCACGGTTAGCTCCGTACTCGGCTCATAGTTGCTCGTCTCTTGGATTCTTAGCTGATGATATTAAAATCCCATGTTCGCGGATCGAGCGCCAAATTATTACATCAAATTTCTGAATTGAGCACTGTCCCTTTTTTCGATTCGTTGATTTACTTTTTTTTTTTTTTTTTAAACGGGTGTTAGCCTTACTTTGTTCCCACAGCGACGACCCATAACGCGCGGTAGGTTGTCAAGTCTGGTGGAAGGATGTGTAATCCTTGCATGGGTATCTCCCGCTGTCCGCGGGGGATAGGGTGGAGGGATTTATAGACGTATCGGATGAAAGATTGACGAAAAACTGATCGATATCGATAATCGGCTGAGCATTCTATCTGTTGTTCGCTCGGGTCCGTCGCGGCTCGGCTAATAAAGGAACCTGAGTGATTCCAGGAAGCATTTCCATAAATCAAAAGCACTACCTAGGCCAAGGTTTTGCCACCGTTGGTAGGTCCGCGGTATAGGGTGGTGGCGCGGTACGGGTAGGCGCTACACAGAGAGGACTATAAATGTGAAACACGACGTTTTATGACTTATCTCCTGGTTTCTTCTTGTTCCTCCACCTCCTTTTTCTCATTTCCCTTCACCCTCTCTCATACTTATTCGTTTATTTTTTTTTTTATTTATTTTCTACAATTAGAAGCGGTCTGCAAGACTAGAGAGAAACTATCGCGCACTTCGTTTCTCCCCCCCCCCCCCCCCCCCCGCCATAAAACAAAAAAAAATAACCCTCCGCCAAGTTTCATGCGTGCGGTGCACACGCTAAATACCCTTGAAGTACGACGGGGATTGTCGCGGTTGAATCGCTAGCTGCGCTTTTTTGCTCCGCGAAGCCTTTGACACCGACTCATTGACGACCCCGACGCGCAAAACTTTTCGTTCGACGATCTCTCCGATACGAAAAAAGCACAGCGCTCCAAAGTGTAAATAAAGTGGTCAATTTATCAACCGGATCATAAAAATCAGCGCAGTCAATTGTTTGAGCGCAAAGATCGGCGTATACCTATATAACACGCTGCACGCTACATGAATGGGTATGAAAATTGAGAAACAAAAAATGGGCGAACAAATTCCGCGCAAGAATTATCAAGGTTCGCACCTATTATTTGTTTACTACGGTCGATTCCCTGATGTGAAATGCGAGCGCGAACGCGCGGTTGAGTTCAGTGCTGTAGCAGCATAAGGATGAGGTTGGCAGTGAATCACCTTGCGAAGGTGGGCCGGCAAGTTCAGCGATTGCGTGCAGTAAAAGGTTTAGGTGTAGGAGTGACTGGTTGGCGTGTGCGAAGGTGTTGGTACGGGTATATGTGGACCGCATACCTCGAGGCAGCGGCGGTGGCGGCGGCGGCGGCGGAATCAGCCTCCTTGTCTCAAGTTAAAGCTCCGAGTCCCGGCATACCAGACCTTTAAACCCATCTATGTGTAAAGATTCGCTATTTATGGTCCAGGAAGGCAGTCAGGCAAGGATCCGAGCCGAAGCCGGACCGAGACGAGGCGACAAGGACACGCGTTCGGGAATAGAAGGCGCGAAAGTTCAAAGATTCCGTGTCTTCCATTTTTAGAGGGAAATGAAAAAAAAAAGGAAAAAATCAAACAAAACAAACACGGATAAAATAAACGAAACAAAAACTGTATCTGCATTCGTACACATGCCACGTGTACCCGTTTCCCTCTCGCGTCGACTGTAACTCGGACATTTTTCTCGGACGATGGTTTTTTACGACGGCGGAATCGTCGTCACAGTCGATCGGCTCTAATCGCCGGCGAGCTATCGGACGATAGGGTATAGAAAATTCTCGATCAATTGGTTATACCGCGTAACCGTGTGTACACGTGTATAATTTGGTCGGAGAGCAGCTCCGAAAGATCGATGCATGTCCGGGTATTACGAGAAGGTGCGGCTCGCGGCTCGGTCGTTATGGTATTTAAAAAGTACGAAGCGGCGGTTGGGTTTCGTTTCGATTCAAAAGTTCCGCCCGGATCATTCCGAAGACTACCGAGCCCCGCGACCGAGTATTTCCGAAACCGAGATTTGAATTCGAACGGGTTCCGGATACGCGTGTAACACGAGTGTCGTTATTCACGTGTGCGTACGTGAATAACGACGCGTATCAACCGCAGCGGTTACGTGCGATCGCGCGAGACGCGCAAGTTTTCGCGTTGCTCAAACACCCCGGGGGGAAGATATGCTCAATTTCCCTGAGCCGTTTCCTCCTCGTTGCGATAGGTGCGTGGGGTAGGTATATCGTGTTTTTAGTAATAACGACGCGTAAAAGGGTATTGCAAACAAACGACTCGGCGGCAGCTAGATGATTTTCATAATTGGCAGGTAACCGATTCGGTCCCGGGCCCCCTAACCTCCGTTTTCTCTGGTAGTTCTTTCGCCGACCCGCCCCGCTGCGGGCCCCCCTTTTACGCGAAGAGTCACGTACCGGACGGAGACTCGGGAGACTCGGGAGACTCGGGAGACCGTGGAGTGCAGGCGACCCGGGAGAGACCGGAGATCCGAGATCCCGACCACTTCGAGGACCAGCCCGAGCCCACCAAGGACTCTCACCGCACGGAACCCACCGCGCTTCTTCACCGCAGCAGGACGCCTATAGGTATGCAGCTTTTCTCTTTCGCTCTTTTTACTCGATCATATTTTCTCTCGGTTTCTATCATCTCGTCCTCTTCTCTTCTCATCGTTTCAGCTCGTTCTTCGGTGCCGGCGGAACATCCTTTAATATCTTTTGCCGCCCTCTTCTTCGTCCTCGTCTTCGTCTTCGTCTTCGTCTTCTTCTTCTTCATCGGTGAACAGGGCGCCTCTCTTCCCTCCTTTCCACACTCTCACTCTTTCTCCCCGTATTCTCATCCTCGTCCCCCTCGGTTTCTTTCCTTCTTCTCCCCTCTCCGCCCGTACGACTTCGGAGTCTCCTCGCCTGTGAACCGCACCAGCTTCTCTCGATAGCATCTCTTGATGGAATGCCTTCTGCGATGCTGTGAGACTCGAGCTCCGGAGGAGCTTCGCTTCGTTTCGTACAGGATCACCCCGACCACGACACAGCGCACCTTATACCTGTCACTGAACGACGCGCCCCTGCGGTGGTACCGCGTTTATATTTGCCCTCGCGCGCGATCACTTCGTGATATTACGTTGGTACCTACGCGTTGCGTGCAGACCGCGTCAAAACTTTGGAAAAAGGTTCCGAATTTTTGTCCAGGGAACCTCAACTCGGACCGTTTTCTTTGTTTTTTTTTTTTCGCGGATGCTTTTTCGACGCCTGATTTCATTGGTGCACACGCGGTAGAATCGTAGCGCGATGTTCGAATTTCCAAGTCTCCGAAAGACGATGTACGCAGAGATTCGTCGAGTGTTTCCTTGGGTGAGGCGGTAAGTGCGGGGATCCGACGGTCGGGTAACCAGTCCAGTCATCCGTGTCACGATGTTACCGCGGCGAGCGACGAAAGCGAGGGCGGAAAATCGTAGTAAAGATAACGCGACCTTAACCTTCCCATTTGATCTCCGCGTCTCCGCGCGGCGTCGAGTTACGCCGGCGTAGGAACCACCTTCAAATTTGACGATCTAGCGGGCGCGTGAGTCGAATAACCTTTGTTATTACACGTACGAAGAGGAGACTCGAAATGGATTTAGTCGGACCTCGGGGAACCGCCTTTGACTCCCATACGAACTGTTCTACCGCATCGTACTTCCCGCGATGATCGTGTGAAACACCACCGTCCTCAATTTTTCCTCCTTTTTTTTCTCGAATTAAATCTCTCGAATTTCCTCAATCACCATATTAAAATTATGTTTATGTGGTTTTTTTTTTCTTATCACCGTATACGTGACATCTGTAAGTTACCGTTTTTGCACCTGACGTGTGCCCATCAATTACGTACGTGTATACGTAGTTAAAAATTCTCATTCAAGTAACGCTGCACGCGGAATGAGAAATTTCTAAAAATTTCGAATAAATAAATACGAATGAACGATGATATTTGTTTATAGTTATCATTATTTTTTATCGCCTTGTCTCTTCTCACAAACACCGAAAACTCACGAGTGCTCGCTAGGTCGCGCGGTTTTCGGATAACGCGCGTAAACGTCGATCGAAGCGTTATCCGAGTCAAATTACGCGAACGATCGTTGATGCGATCACCTTTGTAAAATTGAAATTTTGGCGGCTGGGGGGGGGGGGGGGGGGGGGGGGAGGGGGGAAGGGAGAAAAAAAAGGCTTGTATTTGGTACGCGCGGTTCAGCGTGCGTCGTATTATAATTGTATCGACGATGGTATAGGTACGATACGACAAGGATGACATATCCTTGATTGGGATGGACCCACAGGAACTCGGAGGACTCGAGAGGAGCCGCATTCCTCTCTCACCGTCCGGTGGACCAACACGCTGATATCTTCATCCTATCATAACTCGAACGCATACCGACGGATAATGTGTACGTAGACACACACGCGCACGTGATACCAAAACCTAGAGATAGCGGGTCTCATTCTCATTCTCATTCCCATTTTTCTCCTTTTTCTTCTTTCGCTTTTTTCTCTTTTTCCTTTTTTCTCCTTTTTTTTTTTTTTACTTCGTTACTTTTATTTTTTTCATTCTCCGCCTTCGCCTCCGCCGCGATAAAGAACCTCAAAAAAGCGCCCCTCCGCACGGCTTATCGTCCACCGCATGAGCGAAAGCGAGAAAGAAATACCTCAGCCCGGTACCTCGCTCGTCCTGCCGGTTTTGTCTTGTAACGGTTCGAGCGACTCTACTCTTCAGCGTCGTCGTATACGTGTATAACACACAACTCAGCGTACAGACGAGTGTGCGTTGCTGAGAATACGTTAGGTGCGTTCGAATGTATTGGAAAATTTCTACACGCGGACTGACTCGCTTACGCGTGTAAGTTATACCATACCCATTCACACGTAAGAAAGGTATCCGCGACCGTGGAACGATGGAACTGACAGTTGAAAAATTCAACTAATTAATTGTAATCGTGGGGTTCTGTAGGTCGGATTAAATCCTGGGAAATTGAAACGGTCCTTCTCTCGTTAACGAAATTCTACCTTCATAAAAGTTTTGACGGTGCGGCCACGTTGTACACCTATGCGCGACCAGCTCCAGAGGTGTAGATTATCCCGACGCCCATTTTTGTCAATAGTTCCTTTCGTTCTTTAAACTTTTACTCGTTACTTTTCGCGTTAAAGTAATTCTTCATTATTTAAACGGCCTTTCACAAACGCGGCGCAAATTGTATACGGGGGGCGGAGGGGAGGGCTTAATAATCGCGCTCACCTACCGCGTGAGGTAAAACGTCCACGGATAAAGGTGAAAAAAAATTTTCACTCGTAATTTCTGGCGAGCTCCGAGAGGGTAATTCTCGGCGTTGATTATAGCCGACCTTGAACGGCTCGTCCGATTAAAAATTTTTACCGAACGGCGCGCGGCGTGCGTATCGTGTAACGAACGCACTCGAGTCCGTTTATCGACAAATTCCGAGTTCCACGCGAGCCTTTTAATACAATGGCTCCGAAAGGTAACATAAAAATTGATTTATAAGCTACTCACGCCGCTCTCCGACGTTACGTACAAAATACTTAGGTAATGTCTTCGAGTTTTACAGTGTGCGCTGCATCCCTGGGCGAGCTCCACCGAGGAAGGAGTCCGAGGAACCCAATTGGGGCCCGCGCGGCGCGGCGGCGCGCGATGCCGCAACTCCGCGGACCGCCCCGTCAGAAAACTCTCCCCGGGTCCCTTGGGGCCCCGGAGAAGCGCCGCGGTATCTCTCCCGGCTCTCGAAGGGTGTTCGAAGGTAGTAAATTCTGGGATGATTAAAGGTCGCTCCGTGCCGCGCGGCGCTCTCGTCGTACACACGCTCCTCTCCCTCTCCCTCTCCCTGTAACCCCGCGCAACCCGCCGCGGACCGACTCCCTCGCTCCTCTGCGTACGTGTGCATCGCGGGTACACGGGTGTATAAATACATAATATTACCGCGTTAATACACACATCCCCACGCACACGCCATTCACGCGCGCCCGCACACACACGCGAACGCCGCGTGTGTGTAAGCGCTCTCTTCGCGGACCCAAAAATCTGCACGAATTCCTTAAATCACCGCCAAAAACCTGATCCCCCCTCCCCCCCCCCCCCCCCTCGCCACCTCGCCACCTCGCCCCCAGCTCTCGCGATTCCCCGAGATTTTGCTCTCCGGGATTTTTTTCAGGCTATTCGGACTGACAATGAGTACGCGTGTAGAAATTTCTTTTCCTCTCGCGACTCTGCAGCAGTTGCGATCGTTGATATGAAACCCGCAGATGTGTTGCGAAATCCAAATGACCCAGCTCTTTACTTAGAGTAATTGGTGTATACGTGTATAAAAGGCTGATCGGCAAATATTATATCGACACATTTATTTCCTTCGATGTTCTTTTTTTTCTCTTTCATTTTTTTCTAACGTCTACGATGGCCTCGTTAGTTGCTACTTTGTTGCGGTGTCGGTTTACAGCTACGAGTTTTTAGCCGCTTCCTTGTACATACATGTATAGACGCGTACGTGTGTAGGTAGATACGTACATCATAAAATATGTATACTTGTTGGGTTTTAAATCGCGCGCTCATGTATTCATACATTGTAATGCGCGGTCAGTAAACTCGGAAACGATATTCAGAACAATTAAAGTACCGCGCGATTGATTAGCCTATGCGAAATCCCATTAACGTATAGCGTATAAAAATATGTCACATCAGCTGTTCTGTGATTTCACCGCTGTGTAACGTTCGCGTCGATTAGATCATAATAACCTTTTCGAGAATATTTGTACAAAAATTTCGAAAATAATGGGTCAAAATTCACAACCGAACGAACGAGTGAGGTGAGAATTGGCAAATTTTCCGAACACCTACGTTTCGTGGGTGGCCAAAAATAAGGTGAACCGAAAAAGAAGCCGAGCATTCGATCCGTCGTCCGCACGGCGATATTTCGGAAAGTTCGATACACGTCGAGAAGAAACCGAAAAAGAATCCAGACTGCACGTGTATATTCACGCGAATCTGTTGTACCGCGGACAGAGGAATAAAACGAAGAAGGGAAAAAAAGAGAGAAGAGAGAATCGAATTCGCCACGGTTCTGCTCCGAATCCGAGTCGGGGATCGAAAGATGGTCTTGAAACTCGGCTGCCATTTTGTCTTTATCGAAGAGCGATAATGGCGACCGTTCCCCGCCACGGACGTGGTATAGTATAGGTACACGTACATAGCAATGCCCGTATAACTATGTCCGTCTCAAATGTCCATGTAGGTATTACGCACAGCTGCCAAAATCATCTTTCGCCCACGAAATCGGTAGTCCGCGTTATACGTTGACACGGGTGTGTGTATTCGGTACGTGCAACCAACACCCGGGACCAAAATCCGCATACAAATATGAGCACGCGTAAGGTGGGTACGTAACATTCTTACACCGTTTCCCAATCCGATTTCAACTCGGGCGGAAAATTTAGCACTTTCGTATATTAGACACGTGCGCGGACTTTTAAACTCAACTCCGCGAAGTCGTTGGCCGGGAACAGTGGTGCTCCTCCATCTAATAATATATCCGTGCGACCGCGGCGTGAAAGGAAGCTGCTGGAAATAAGAAAAAAAATTTCAAAATTCATCACGCGATTTACACGACGTTGCGGATATAATTGATCAATCCGAATTTTCGCTAACATCCAACATCCACGCGCATGCTCGAAAATAATAATTCATGAAAAATTGATTGTATATTGTTTTTTGTTTTGTTTTTTGTAAAGAAAATAATTTTGAATTGAAAAAAAAAAAAAGAACTCCTCAGCGGACTTCATTTCGGCGATCCGGGCTCTTCGCCGGTGATTTTACTATAGATACGGTTGAGATAGGCTGACGGATATTTAAACTCGAAGTATCGTCTGCTGGCGCCTCGCGATGACGTTGAACCAGGAGATGGCACATCGCCGTAACGCGAGTATGGCAAACATAACAATGAAAGAAAACGGGACTACCGCGTGTTATACCTATACACGTGCCGATACCAACGCGATTTTCTTTCCGATTTAATAGGCGAAGATTTTCAGCGTTGTGTGTCGCGTACATTATTCAACGATGATTTAAAATTCGTCGTTCGGTATGCTCGTACACGTGTACGCGGTATCAAAGACACCTTCGCACACTTATGGAGCAGCGGAGAACGGAGGCAATGACATTTCTCTCGCGCGTCATCATCTAACGTTTCGTCAGGGTTACTGACCACAATAAAAAAATACATATAATCGCCCAGGATATTATTGACTGAGGTTTTTTGGGCAGTAACTTACGCTATCTAATCATTATGCTAGATGTTCGCTTCCGCCCTTGACTTAAACTCAGATGAACGCATGTACACAATATATATACACGTATACCTATATGTACGGTATACGACACGCGTATGGACATGAGAATGTTACCTGCATATATGTATAAGTTAAAATCGTATGAATGAAGGTTTTGTGTTGAACGAAACGTAGACGAGAGCGTAAAATATGTACAAGTTGTGTCTGTCGCCCGGAACCTCAACCATGGATAAAGTTAGTCCCCTTGGAAATCAAAGGTTCAATTTTGTAATGCAGACGTCGTTCGAAGAATGTCACTCGGCTCGTCACTCTCGTCGGACGATGTTCACGTCGCCTCTGCCGACGGCTGCATACGCTACACCTATACGTACGTATGGCAATTTTCAAGGTGTACAGGTAGACGAGAGAATCTTCGGGTAGCAAATTAAAATTTATCGATAATGGGTCGGCGTGATTATCGCGCACGATTTTATCACCCAATTATCAACCCTTCGTTTGCGCGGGGCCCCGACACGGTGAAAAAACGAATCGAAAATTCGCCCGTCATCGGAGGAATCATTTCGAGCGGAGCGTGTACCGTATATCGATTGAAAAAAATTATATCGATACCGTCGATACGGTGAGAAAAGTGAGTTTGAATAAAATAACTCGATATTCGTCCCTCCTCGGAGGCAACGTGGGCGGTTCGGACAAGCAAGTTACGTGTCCCTAGGTCGACGGTCGGCTGTCAAGAGCAGGTGAATGTAAAATAACGTTAGGTCCAGACGTCTGGCCCAACCGCGACGCCCTACCGACACATTTACGCTCTCGCACAACGACGACGAAACGCTCGCTCGCTCGCTCGCGATCACGCTCCGAGATGTAACTCGCCTCGACTTCGCCCAACGCCGATGCCGACGCCGGTGCAACGCGAAGATCCGAGACACTCCTGGATGCTGAGGAGACGGGAGACGAGTTTCATTCGATTACTTTGGTCGGAGCGATAACGTTGGAGTTGCGATCGATTCGCCGTATCTCGTTCGACTCCTTCGCTCCGAAAATTCATCGATTATTATCTTTCTCTGTTCTCGCAGGCTTTTCTTAAGTCTCCAAGACGACCAACCGAGTCGTGAATTATCAAAGATGGCGTTTCCGAGTCGTTTCGCCATCTAATCAATCGCGTTATCTGCACTCGGTGAGATGGCGCCGTAGACGTTGAGGTTGCGATTGATTAGAAAACAAAAATCCATTTCCACGTAACGAAGAGGGAACCGCGAAAGTGCGCCTCTCTCGACATGAAATGAGTAGAAGTGACCTAGGACAATTTTTTAGCTAAATACACCTACCATCGAAGTAGGTACACATTGAACAACGTGAATACATATGTATACGCATAAATGCAATTTTCTCGCTTTCGATTAATAAAACGAGTCATCTGATTAAACGAACAACTGTAACGTGTGCAAAGTAAATAAACGACGGGTAGGTAATATTACATATATTGTACATTAGCTACGCGACAGCGTACGTACATCCTAAGAATTGCATAAATACATACCTCTACGTGAACACGTACCGCGGGTATACCACCTCGACGTTGACATATTTATTTTTTTTTTTACCTTTTTTCCATTAACTTTGTTGTTTTTTTTTTTTTAAAAAAAGAATATCATTCAATCGCGAACGAACTCGCATCTGTGCAAATATTGTAATATCTCACTTCTATGTGCGACATTTTCATACTCATATGTGTATCATACATAAGTACATAGGTACGTGCATTTAGTTATCGTCGTTACGTACCTGAATAGAATTCTTCTACGGACGTATGGTATACCCAACGGAAACCTAATAAGGTATACCTGCAAGTATTAAAGGTACACGTCCCTCCCGACTTACCTTGGTTACGCTACAAAGATTTGATGATATACAATACGAGCTTAGCGTACCGAGACAATTAATAAAATCTGCCCAATTACACATCAAAACGGCTAATTGGGATTCTACACGTGCGTCGCAACGGAGGGTCCGAAAAAAGCTAGCGCGGAAACAAGTCCGCTGAAATTTCTGTAACTACAACCCTGAAAAAAAATTTCGCGTCGATACGTAACTGTTGCATCAGGGAAATATCGCATATATGTTAGCGGCGAATAATTTCAGCCTTGATCCTTGTCGCTAAATAATTTGACACGTTCGTACGCAACACGCACACATACCTGACAAACTGATTTGGATTTGCAAATGACGTAATTTATGCATAATCAGTTTCAAAGTACGTGTACGTTATACATGTATAGAGTGTGCCATAAATTTCCCTAGCCTCGTGTCCGGGCACCGGCATTATACCGCGAAGAGGACTACTAGCGGAGCGATCTTTCGCTTTTTATTTGATTTTTTTTTTTATTTTATTTCGTTTCGTTTCTTTTTTTTTTTTTTGCTTTTTTTTCGACATTTTTCTTTTTTTTTTTCTTTCCCTTTTCGAAACGAGGCCGTATTACACTCGACGGGCCAATGGGAGCTCGGCATGTGTGCGCCTCTGCGTGCGCAACACTTCCTATCGCGTCGACGACGATGTTCACCCTTGGAATCGGTCATTTCGACTCGAACCGGCGCCCAAGAATCAACTGTCGTCGTTCGCTGGGTGGCGCGAGCTTCACGAAACGGCCAAAATCATTTTTTAATGCCCCCCCCCCCCCTCCCCCTGCCCCTCCCCCTGCCCCTGCCCCTGCCCCTGCCCCTTACCCCCCTTATTCGCGCATAATATCTACGAATAACACGTGTATAACTCGATAATGATAAAGATACGATGACACGGAATCTCAAATTTGGGGCGCGATATTTTTTTATCCTTTTTTTATTTGCGAACGATCTTTTGCTAACGGAGAGGATTGACAAAAAAAAAAAAAATAAATAAATAAAAAAAATTGAAAATCAAATGATTTTCAAACTCGATTGAAAGCGGAAAGGCGTGGCACATTTTCGCTCGGTTGATCAGCTAGTAACATCGTACGTAGAATGGTTTCTTATCACAGCTGGTCTGTTTCTAGGTCAAAATTTCAACGAAACTTTGATCGGTGAAAGTACGCGTGTGTGTGTATAGCGAAATACTTCTACGTTTTACATACTATTCGGTTTTTTGACTGTCTGTACCATCTTCTTATTCTTCTTCTTCTTAAAAAGATGAAATAAAAATAAGTAAAATAGAAAAGCCACCCCCAAAAAATAGGATTAATTTTTTCACCCAGATTCACACGTATGGTCGTATAAATTTACCTAGGTATACATCTGTAAATAGTGCGTATGATGATACGTTGAAAAGAAATCAGATGTTTCTGTAGGTATATAGACCTACGTACGAGTACGTGCAGCGTACATAGAACGGGGAGAGATTTTACCGGTTTTCAAGACCTGCAAAGCGAATCCCGTATCTTTTTGCCCTCTTATCAGAAACTGGCTGATAATAAAATTTCACGCGTGGCGAACCACGCGCCGCGACAACGACTCGTGTACCAATTTTCAACGCTCGGTTATTATAACCTGACGTATTTTTGTTAAATTTCACGTTTGCGTCAACCTTCCATCGCAGCAGGATATCATTTTTCTTCATTGAAAGCCTTCTCCCTTCGTCGTCGCGTGTTCTTTATGCAAGTGCAACCGATGATTACGAGCGCCCCGATCACCGAGCGTGATAAATGATGCGTATTGATTAATTAAACGTGATATATACGAAGGATGTCGGATTTATTCCCTTCAATTTTTTTTTTGTTTTTTATTTCTCCGCACCGTAATCGCGTGTCGATTATGTGATTCGATTGCAACAAAGTAGGATGTTGTAACCAGTGATTACCGTATGTAAGTGCGCGATTCGAGCGAATGATAATAACGAAGTAATTTATGCGCGGTCGTAAATTAATCAGGAAAAATTGAGATGGAATAAATAAAATGTAAAGATGTAGATTATTTGGCAAATGTATGCAAGCATATCGCCCGGAATAGTCCGCGTCGACGTGTATATGGGTATGTGGGTATATAGGTATACGGTCGTAGGATACTGTACGTTGTATAATAATAAGTCAAAACGAGTTCGGCGAGAATCGGAACCCTGGAATATATCGATTCTCAGCAAAATTCAATCGTTAATTAGCCATCAATTTCTTTCAATTGGTTGTTTGAAGCTCGGATCAGCTTTTTACAACTCCCGGAATGCAGATTAAATTTTTTCGTACTTCTACCCAACGGAGCAAATCGCGCGCTACGGTCAACTGGTACGTAGAAACGCGAAACTCGTGCCCGCCGCTACCGCGATGATACCCGACATGCTACCGCTTCTCCTCGATACACAAGTACCACTCCTTGCTCACATATGGACATGCAATTTTTATCATTCTACTCTCCTCCTTTTTTTGTTTTCTCCCTCCTCCTCCTCCTCCTCCTCCTCCTCCTCGCCGTCTCCGTTTCTATTTTTACTCTTTCTTCACTTTATTTCATTTTTTTCATCTCCTTCCAGAAGTGATGTATTTTATCGTCATCATCAACCCGCGAAAGTATACATACGTATGGTATATGGTACAAATGCGGACAAAGTTGCTAACCGGAGTACATACACACGCAGGTAGTACCGACCGGTGTACGTGTACCCGCCCGTACGTGCACACGGATTGTTAAATGTGCGCGGATGCCTCCAGAATTTATATACAGGGTGGTTGATATTTGATCGGAATTTTTCCCACTCGTACGTACGTACGTATCCATCGCCGAGGCAAAAGGTACCTCTCGGAGGATTTTTTCATTTTTATTTGCCGTTTCAAAGAAGAGTCGGTCTCGACCCATCCGGAATACCAAATTTGGTTCTGCCTTTTAAAAAGTTGGTTTAAAACCGTGCGCACGAGAATAATTAGAGAGAAAAAGAGGGGGAAGAAGATGCGGTATAACGAATGGCTGCCGATGTCACTTTGAAGTTGATAAAAAAGGATTCGGCCACCTTCGACATTGTTGCATCCTTCGAGGACTTATTATACATGTATACAGCGACGCTTTCGAAATTAGGCGTCCCTCGGTGGACGGCCGCAGGTGTACACGTTGAATCGAGAGACGATCGAACACCGAGTATGTCGGTCCGACGTATGCACCGCATCTCTCACGTAAATGAAAGGTAAAAGGAACAAATGCGTGAAATATAGTCTACCTACCTTACCCGCCGACCTACCCACCTTCTCCGTGCAATCTCAACGGACGCGTCTCACCTAACCGCGCGCCTGTTTTTTGAGTGTTCGCCCTCTAATCTATATGACTCAAATTTAAACAAAGTAACTGTACGAATGCGTTTAATCAACTCGCTATATACTCGGTATACGATTATCACCTTACACGTATACATATATCTACCTACCTACTCGCTCTTTACAACTACGTATACTTGTATGTATAAATTAAATTATACTCGGGTGCGTGCGTGAGCGTGTAACGACGGTTATGGGACGGTGTGCAAGATTTTTCGAGTGGAATTTCGGTTATCTGCAGAAGGAAAAAGAACAAAAAATAACTGAAAGTAAAAAATTAAAAATTACATCCCATCTCCGCGGCAAGTCGAGCGTCGAGCTTGCAATGTGTTATTTATTTTTTTTCTCGTTTCTTTATCTCGATCTCATCAGAATGCCAAATGATATCTTTCCTCTTTTTTTTTCTGTTTTTTTTTTCTTTGTTTTTGTTTTTTCACCTCTAAAAAATCCTCTTCTGGCTTATGAGCGTGTAGTTATATCGCGCGGAATATTTTGCGAACGATTATAATGTAATGACGTAAGAGACTAACATCTGTCGTGTATTTGATTATGTTACTTTTCCTTTATTTTAATTTTTCTCTCGGTTTTTTTTCTATGTTCTTTTTTTTTTTTTTTTCTTCTTCTTATCCACTTTCTTAGTTAACGTAATTATGTCTCAACACCTGCCGACGACTGACCTGCTTTACTGAAAAAGGGACTGTAAAATCTTCGAAGAAAATACACGTTGTAACAAGTCAATTATTTACACATTTGCTAGAAATTTTCGTGAAAACAAAACGGAATAGGTAAAAAATATCGGTATTAAAAATTTTCGATAATTCCCTCCACTGCCGCTGAAAGCTCGGTGGGCCTAATTTGTTTTATCACTTTTACTCCGTATATAATTACACGTGGAGGAAGTGCGGTGACATTATCGCAGTTTCCTGGTAACGTTACTCTAAAATAAATTGTATACTTTTATGAAAACCATACGATAGTACGTAACACATCATTAATGAACGTTTCGATGTAATCTTCAGCGATTAAATGATGATAATAATTTCGAATTTCAATCGCCGCCTCGGTCATCGAGGGCCGCTTTTACGCGATCGGAACGACCCTTCGAAATTACGGTGATTCGCGAAAAGAATCGGTATAATTTTTACACGCCGACAAACGATGTGGAAAACGTCGCGCGACGTATACCGCGACCACCAGGTGCAACAAGTTGTTCACCACCGGGAGTTACCTACACGTATACGTAATCGCCGAGTTTTCTTCTCCCTAGAGTTGTCGTTCTCCCTCCGCGTTTTCCTTTTGATCCCATTCGATTTTCATCTACTTTCTCTGCCCGTTACGAAACATCTAAGATTATATTATAGACGTCGGTATAGTATAGTCTAGTTTGCGAGGTAACCGCCTTTTACTACCCCTGGTTATCCCCTCGCGTGGCAGGCAGATGTCTCATTGTCATGCTAAGGGAGAGTTTTGGTCTAAGGTCGTCGAATTTAACGTCTTTTGCGCCTGCAGGTCGACGGACGTTGCATCGGCAAGCGGTTCCAACTTATTTGAGGGGGTCCGAAAAACCACCCCTCAATGTACCTAACGATCGCAGAGCGAAGACGCGCCCCATGCATCCGGCGTATCTACATACTCGTTCCACTCCCCGTCCAGCTCGCGTACCCCCGTCAAAATAAAAATAAGAATGAAAATAAAGGTGAAATAAAATTTCGATCACCTTCGAGCAGCAGAAGATGAAGAAGAACTAAAGCCTCTCAAAAATCCAAGAAATCCTTTTATGCCAACCCCATCGAAAATAGTTCACGTGGTGAAATATTATTTTCATTATTCGACGACCCCTTGAGGGGGAAAACAATGCTGCGAAAGAGGTCGTTCGCCCGCGTTACAACGCTCCGGATATATTTCTTAGGTTTTTCTATTTTTTCTCTCTCTCTCCTCGTTTCTTTTTTGTAATATCGAGATTTCTCTCCGACGAAAGTCACCCGCGGGTTCTATACGCACGGAGGCTACGGGGTGACAAAAGAACCGGACAAAAGTCTGGCCCGTGCCACGGGGGGAACAAAAAGTTCCTCGTACGGCGGCTGCTGCCGCTGCTGCTTCTTCTGTGCAAGGGTAATAATACTTCGACTTACGAGGGCCAAGGAGTCCCTCCCTAACTTAGCGCGCGCACTCGCGTACCCTCGTCGCGCGCGTTAACCTTCAGGGGGTTGGAAACTACTCGGAACCGCCGTCGTTGCGCAGCTGCAAATTTTTTTTATTCAAGATCTCTTCCGAGGCGGTCATAACGCGGGGTGTACGGACGAAATGCAGCGGCAGCAGCGATCGAAAGAGGAGAAGGAGAGGAAAAAAAAGAAGAGAAACGGGAAGTAAAAAAATATTCAAAGCGACGAATGGGTGGTGCAACGAGTACGTATACGGTTTGCGCAAACAATATAGGTGCAAGAAAGGGAGCCCGGTGGACTCGAGGGACCTTTAAAGAAACGGAAAGAAGAAGGAGATCATTTAAAAAACCTGAGCCTTTAATAATTCGGCGATTATGAGTCACGTCCTATGTTATACGGCTGCGAACGTTAAAGGCGAGCGGACTCGCACTTTGAAAATAATCGGGACCCCGAGGGGCGACACCACCGGTGGAATTTTTCCCAAATCTTACGATCACGAATCCCCGAATCGAGAGCGGTGCAAAAAAAAAAAAAAAAGAAGAAGATCGCAGAAAGAACAAGAATTAACGAATCACCGCAGCTTTCGGTTGAAATCATTTTCCTCTCAACGACGTAGCTTCGAGTTTACAATGTTGGTATTGTACCCACCTATGTATGTATACAAGGTACGGAAACTTATGGGAATTACTGTTTTAGAGAGGCAGTCGTTAAACTGGGTAGTTTCGAATTTTATGATCGAATTTTCCCACGTCCGCGAGCCACCTATATGCTCTGTAACACCCGATGTTTGTAAATTTTAATTTTTCCCCCGCATCCATCTCGCACGACGGCTCCTAATTGCTTAATTGCTCCGAGAATATTAAATTTACAGCTTCGGTGGTATAGACGGAGGAAGATATACAACATCGAGACCGATTCGAGGCTCCCGCACCGACCCCTCGACGACCCGGGCCACGTATAATCGGAGCGTACAAAGTACGCGGGGCTGCGTACGCTCCGCCTCGACTACACGTTACTGTTACAGTTGTTGTTGTTGTTGTTGTTGTTGTTGTTGTTGTTATTATTATCGTTATTATTGTATACCTCAGAGCGGTCTAAGCGGCTCCTGCGCCTACTCGAGTCCCTTGAACTCCTTATTCCGCTTTCATCCCCATCGTTGGTTCTACTGTGTTGCGTCAGGCCCGCGAGTGCCACGAGAAGTAATGTTACGTTGGGTTTATGCCAGGTGTGTCCACTGTACCCAGGAGCGCAGGTGTGCCGGCACGCGTCCTGCGGGAGCAGCAGCGGCGGCAGCGGCAGCGGATCGTCGTCCGTTTTCTTCGCCTCGTCGCCCTCGACGACTTCTCGCCCCACAATACGAAACAAACTTATGCGGCATTAGTCGCAGCAGTCATTGTGTCGAGGTGGATTCGTCTGCGAGAGATGTGTACTCGTCTACACTCACCCGTTTCAACGTAGATTTTCGAAAATTTCATAATTTCCGAGCCCATTTAATCGATTTTGCTTTTTTTTTTTTTTCTTTTTCTTTTCATTCCTTCGAGCGCCGCGAATATGGAGCATACGTGTATGTTTGTAAATGGCAAATACCGAAATGTACCTATATTGTATCAACTATACACATTAACATGTACGACAAAACACAGCTGAGAGTATCTCGACGCGGCGATGACGATGGTTTCCGTCTGTCTGGCGTCTCGACGCCGGTGGTATTATTCATTGCGCCTGTCGCGACGCATTTTTTTACACAATCATCTTTATTTTACATTTCAAACTCGGCGATGTACACGACGCATACACTTATACACGAACGCGTGTGTTATGCAAAGTGTGCTTGCACTATGCGCGGAATTGGCGAACAACGAAACTTGCTAATAAAGGAATCGATGTACAATTATTATACACCAGGTGGACGGGGGGGGGGGGGGATCTCTCACGCGCGCTCTCCGTAACCAGGATCATCAACCGATCGTAATAAAAGGTCTCGGTTACGTAAAGTTGGAAGAAAAAAACCTTCTCAAATTCGATATTCGACAGCTGAATAAAAAAATTTTCAAAGACGCGACTCGGTTCGCCGTCTTTTCTCTTTTTTTTTTTTTCTCTCCTTCCGAGGTTGGTTGCTCTTCTGAAGGACACGTATATCCGTTGATCTATTTCTAAGGTATGGCTACCCGTAGACGCGTTATGGTTACCCCTCCGACGTTGTATAACCTGTGGAACGAATGACGACTGCATCGCGACGGCTGGCAAGAGCCACCGCATATTATACTCTTCGTACTGAAAGAAGAAAAAAAGAAAAACAAAAAATAAATAAATTTCTTATGTACGAATACCCCTTGCATACATGGGTATGTAATAAGTAGCGCAGGTAACCGTCTCGAACATACGGCAGCGGTGGTTGGCGTTGTTTCATCCGCACCTTTTCCGATCGCGTTCCTCGACTTCGATGTACATACAGCGGGTAGGTATGCGTACGCGCGCGTACATATGTATTTTATATACGTATCGCGCGAGTGGGGTGCATAAGTATTATTACAAGTATATACATACGCGTACGGCGCGTACAGCGAAGCGGCATAAGGCCCAAGACATAAGGCTCTCCTTGGCCCGTGTCGGTCGCGTGCCCGGACCAGATGACTCTCTTTCTCCGATGGAATACGTTCTAATTTGATTACGTTAATTATAGGAAAAACGTTGAACCGAAGAAACCACCTTGTGGGCCATTTCGTGAGCCGGTTAGACCGTTCCGTTGGTCTTCATCCTCGCGCGCTCTCCACGAGTTTATAAAGGAGTAATTCGGTTCACACCATCTGGTGCCACTGCGCTTACGTTATAACTTATAAACCATATTATCACGCTGCGAGGAGTAACAGAAATTCGTGAGAATTCAATGTTAATTCAAAGGAGCGAGATAAAAAAGGCAGCTTTTTTTCTACCATTTTTTATCCGAGATCCCTGGACGGGGTTGACACCCCGATTTTCCGATGGTCCCGACTATCGCGTTTGCGTGGATAAATAATTCAAAAGATCGTCTCTGACGCACGGCATCTGGAAGCGAGTATTCTCTCGTTTTTTTCCCTCTCTCTCTTTTCGTAAAGAAAAAAATTATGGTTACGCTAGAACAGAAGAAAGCTCGAACTTTTGGAAAGGGATAATAATCAGAAACGATCCGCGCTGCGGATGATTGGAATTCGTTTCCGAAGTCGAGGACTTCGAACGGACCTCCCTGTCCTTTTTTCGCGACGCTTTATCGAATATTTTTCTTTGAATCTTTTCCGAAGGACGTGGCCGCAAAAGAATGTAACTCGATAGCCGGCTCAGCTCTCGGAGTTCCGTACACCGAGTTAACCGAACTGCTATATTTTAGGCTTGTGTGGCGAAACGCGTTGTTCCTCTGAGATAAAAATCTACGCGATCATCGGCCGACGGTGTCTAATCGAGCTTAAATAACGCGATTATATACGAACTATTCCGCGGTCCTGCGGGAGGATGAAATTTTCGCCGCGACGATATAAAAAATCGTAAGCATTAATTTAACAATATAAAGTAAATAGGAGTACGTCTCGGGTTATTTATCTTGAGAATATCTTTGGAAAACTAATGAAAAAACAAACAAACATTGTACTGCACGTACAAGGTATAACGTACACTCTTCTGCCGCGTGACATTATCGCTATATGCCTCAGCTGTTCTCGCTGCATTTCTCTTATGTGTTCGACTTATGTGTACAACTGTATGTATATACTTATGACTCCGGTGCTGTTTCTGTTGTAGTTTCTGCCTTATACTCCTTGTTCAAGTGTTCACCCCATGCAGAGGTTGACTTCTTGGAAGGTCTTCATAAAAATATATCACAGGATGTAACCGCCTGTTTTGCTAAAACAGGCCAACTCAAACTTAAAAATTCATCTCCAAAAAGCACCGTTGCATGCTTTTCACTTGTGCATTTTACCCCGGTACGCTCGTACTTTAAATACCTACCTACTTCATCTTCCACACGGGTATATCCGGTCCGCAGAACTCGAAACCATCACAATAATAACACAGGAATTTTTTTCATTTTTCGTATATTTATATGAACTATTTTTTTTTTTTTTTTCTTCTCTCCAAACTGAAGAATCTCTTTATCTTTAAATATATATATTTTGACCAGAATTTTGGAAAATAAACAATCTCCACGAATGTACGGATGATACTGATATATACTTACACCATGTATACGTTTCTTCAGGGGTGGTTTTTTTCTGTTCCCTTTTATTATTTTTTTTTTTTTCCTTTTTTTTTTTTGAAAAATTGAATTTTCAGAATTACTCACAACGATCGTCGTACAATAACTCGCAGCACTTTACGGTGTTGGTAGAGTTTTACTGCACACGAGGAATGCGCATAGCCGCCGTACATCTGGTTACAAAAGAAAAAAAAAAAAAAAAGTGAAGAAAAAGAAGGAGATAAAATAAGAGAAATACGTTTAACAGTTTTATACTGTATGAATGAGTCCTTCTAGTCCTTGTGGGGTCTCTTGACTGCTATTATAATTGAATTAGCGCTTTAACACCTATAGCGGACCTTCGTGGAAGCCCTTTAAACCGCATGAGAACCAACCTCATAAAAAATTCTTTCGCGCTGTAAACAAAGTAAACAATTCCTCGAGCTGCAATCGATACCCCGATGCAACCCACGCCCCATAATCTATGCGATAACTCGTGACACACGTAAGCATTCGATGTGATAAAATTTACATCGCGCTCAGATAACGAGCTGACTCGATTCTCCGACGAATGGAAATTGATCGTTTTCGAAAAGAAAAAACAAAAAAGGAAGAGCCGTTGATTTCATTCGCCATTTTTTGACAGAAAACTATACCGAGTTGCTGGAGATGAAGAAAAATCGTACACGAAAAAACGAAGAGCAAGAAAGAGGAAAAAATATCGAATCGCGGTAGGCGCGCGTTGAAAATCGATCGAGCTTGTATTATCTGTGAATTAATTCCCATGACTCGTTTATCCGGTCACATGGGGGCGCCCGGAGCCCCCATTCCATTAACCGCGTGAACCGTATTGTATTTTGTTTCGCCTGAAATCTCTATTCTTAATCGTCGTTCTGCTCGGTGCTCGTATTTCTATTCATACAATAAACGATAGGGTTGATCGGGGTTCGCGGGTCACGGGTCACGGGGCCCGCCATTGAACGGTTCGTAACTCGTGCAAACGAGGAATCCGATGGCGCGAGAATCCTCCAAATTCGTCGTTGATTCGTCGAAAAATTCCCCATACATACCGAATAGCATTTTGACGGCTCGTAAAATTTTCATCAAATGTCATAATACTTATTACTTTCTTGGGCCAGGTCAGCGCAGCGTGAATCTCCGAGGAACCGGCGCCTTGCGCGCTACAGACGCCGGAGTCCCGACACCGTGGGATTCCTCGATGATGGCCATAAAAAAAGTCCTAAAACGATGGAAATATGAATTATTTTTTCTCGATTCGCCTCAGATCAACATTTTTTCGTACCATTTGACGTAATCGAATCAAAATTCGGGCTCATATTTTCCGGAAAATTTGAAGTACGTGCGAAACGAGAACCGCGTACATATATGAGAAAGGATCGTCACATTCTATAACCCATTGTCCGTCGAGTCGGTGGAAATAAGTGGAGAAATAAAAAAAACAAAAAAAAAAACAAAAACAAAAACAAAAACGAAAGGTAAAAAATAAAAGAAAAGACACTCGATGGTTTCAGTTGTAAAACTTATTTGATATTCAACTCATGTTTTATTCCCGGTTTCAACTCGTGTCAGAATCCATCGTCGGAGGAGTTTAACCATCTGTATTATGGCCGGGAGCGAGTGGGATGAAAAATGAGGAATAAAAATCCGATTAATCGGAAAAAATATAAATATTTTACAGCGTCAACATCCGTTCGTAGCGAATCGAACGAGGCTCGGGGAATTATACAAGAAACTAATTTCAAAGGGATCGAAGAACCTCTCTAACCGGGGGTCACGGAGTTGCGCGTGCGATTGTTTATCCCCATTTCGCAGATTCACTATTCCGAGAATCCCGATTCCAATGGGACACAAAGCCGTTGTGTAATTATCGGCGGAAGCGGCGGGACAATTTTTTAAATACCATAACAGCCGAAGGGATGTCCAGCATCCGTTTATCGATCCGTCCGCCGCATTGACGTTCGGAGAAAGAGAGAAGGAGATATTGGGAATGGAAAAAACTGATTAAAATAGTAATTGAAAGGAGCCCTCGAATGATTAGGTCGTCCCGCCTCTCAACTGTAACGCCTGTGAACGGAAGACACCGACGACGTGCACCACCCAATGAATTCATCTGCGACTGCACCGGAGCCGTTGCTCCTCACTTTGTGCATCTCCACCCATCCACCCACGGTCGAATCACACGTACGTACGTACGTACGCACGCTCGACGCCGGGGAAAAAAAAAAAAAAACAAAAAAGGATCGCATGCCTACTCACCAACGAACCGAATCACGTCGCGGAGGCCCTTCTCCCATTTCTCTATTATCTGCGCTCGGTAGCCTCCGCATTTGTTTCAGCGGTTCCATACATTTTTTATCCTTGTTCCCCCTAATTTCGTCGGTGCATTCACCTCCGCGTCTTGCGCTTGCGAAATGATTTGAGACGAGGAAGAGCAAGAGGACCGCGCGGCACATCGGGACGGTTGGACGTTGCGCGCGTATGCAAGTATAATAATAAACGCGTATACCTACGGAGGCGGCTTGAAGAGACGACGATGTAGTTTGCAATTTATTGTCTGGGTTTCAATTTGCTAAGCGGAGTGACTGTGGGCGCTTCGGTACTTCCGTCGGACATTCGGCATTGAAAATGACCAATTGTCTCAATAGAACGCGATTTGCATGGTGCACAAACAGCCCTTAAAATAAATTTTTTTTAACGCCGCCTTTCACGACTTATACCACACCGCGACGTCGCGTACGACAACGTTCATCTCGATGAGGATAAGTTCAGTTTCGTTTTCGACGGACTAATTTTTGGGGCGATGGGACCGAAGTCCGACAGGTGCGCTTTCCATTTTTCAATAACATCGACCGACCCGTAAAAAATAACCCCTGCGCGCGCGTGATAATTTCAAATTCCCATGGTTTTCGTCTTTCGACGTGACGTGAGTTCGGTTATTAATTAAAAAAAAAAAAGAGAAAAAGTGTATATCATCGAAAATCGTGACATCGAAGTGTCGCAATGAACACGCGATGTATAATAATACGGGATTGTGCGGTACGCGCGGTTGTCACAAAGCGCACGGAATTGCATCTGCCCATCACCGCATTGTAATTATACGCGTATAGCCTCGTACCTAGTCTGTATCCCATGTATACACTTATACGTACGCCCCATAGGAATTGCAGGGCTAATACCTAAGTATAGGGTGGACAAAGCGACCGAATAGGGTCGCTACCAACCTTTCGCCGAGCTCGCACCTTGTGGGAAATAATATCTCTGCCCTCATTTTTCAATACGTAAATTTTCATACATGCCATACCGCGGGGCGACGATCATTGCGGATGGATCGATTTGAAGAGAAATAAAAACAAAAAGAATAATACGTAATCCCACACGTATACGAATCGTTGTTGGTTTATTTTTTCCATTTCCGGTGTGTCATCGTCGCGAATAATTTGTATGGAAAATAAACAAGAAACAAAAAAGGAAAAAAAAAAAAAACATCGTGACGACACGGTACGAGATATCGCGTAATCGTCGCGATGATAACGGAATAAGCCAATCACTGGGTCGAGAGGGGGTGTCTTCGATTGCGTAATAAGACGTTCGCGTCGTAGCGCAGGACGCATCGTCGGCCGAAGGAGCGAGAAGATGGAGATGATGAAGATGGAGCGGGGAAAATTTTCTAAAACAAAAAAAGTGACGTTGGTGGTCCCCGGGATTAGGGTGAAGGACGCCCTCGATGTTATTACATTACGGTAGCAGTAGCAGGCAAGTGGTTATGAGTATAACCACCCCAAAAGTATCCTCCCTTCCGTAACTACCGTTCGTATTAGTGACCGTGAGACGTGGTGGATGTTACGATGGTGCGAGATATTTTTAAACATGAAAAAGAAGAAGATGACGAAGACGAGGAAGAAGAAGAACCGGACGCCTGGGGAGATGCAGAACCGACTGAGAGGGAAAGATGTGAGCTCCGCGATGACGTCGCCGCTGCTCCAGAAAAGGGAGAAAAATGGGGAGGGGAGGTACGGGGGAAATTCTGGGGTTAGCTGCAACACATGCACCCTCCTCCCATGGAGCATCGGGAAAACTACCGACTACCAGAAGTGGGCCATGACTCTTTCCCATGACTATTTCGGTATCCTTCTACCTACGTCTCACTCCAATTTTATACATCTAAATATATAACGCGAGTAGGTATATTACGCCTCTCTTTTTTCTCCTTCCGAGCAAGCGGCCTATAAATACCGAAATCTGGACACCCGTGATATTTCTATAATTCGAGAAATTCCTTCAGGACTCTTTCCGGGAGAAAATAGAACGAGATGAGACGAAACGGAATTGATACACCGGGCGAATCGATTCCGAGGATGTGAAAGGGCGGTTCGTAGGGGGGGTCAAATTTTGAGATTAATTCGAGAGCATCCGTAGTTACAACCATTGTCGGATCTCGGTTCGACGGAGTAACGTGGAATTTCTTCCCCTGGGAGCGGCGCATCCGGTCCAATCAGCTTCGTCATTATATGCAGATCATGGACAGCGCATAAAAATTCAAAACGGCTACACTGCACGTATTGATCGAAGAAATCTCATCGTATTTTTGTACACCTCGGTACCAACATGCGATACGCCGTGTATAAATTTCAAGATTCATACCGTTTCGTTCTATAGTTTTTAGATAAAAAAAAAAAAAAAAAAAAAAACACGCTCGGATCTCATGGTATTTTAAATCGACTAGAAACGTGTGTAAGTGTTTCCCTATCGGTTAGGTGTTAGTGAATTTCGACACGGATCTTATCCCCTTCGTTCTTGCTCGTCGAGAAGAACGTCGATTTAAATTGAACGGAAAATCAAAGAAAAAAAGACAATCTATCTGAGAAAACAGAACTTATATATTTTTAGCTTTCATCCCGTCAATAAAAAAAAGAGAAAAAAAAAAAAGAAAAATGCCACCGGACTTGAAATTTGATGGTATTCCCACTACGAGTAACAGAACTCGAAGTTGGTTTTTGAAACTGGTCCGCGATCAGGATCGACCATCTCGACTGTACGGCGACGAATGGCCCCGGTGTAACGTGAGATTTTGACTATAGGTTCGGTAAAAATCTTCAAAAAATTCCTGACTCCGATGCATTGTACCTGAAACATATCGCTACTAGTACGTACCGTGTGTGGGGTGTATCTATGTGAGCTGAATACCTGGCAATAATGCATTTTTTTTTCTCGATGTTGCTAGAGCGTAAAGCCTGCCAAAAATGATGGCTTCTTTCACGGTCGCAGTAAAGAAGAACGTCATCCCGTATCACTGCACAAATTATCTTCAACACGTCGCAGTACAGAGAGGCATGTCCCGCGATTCCCACGGGAACACTTGCATTTTCCAGACTTCCCGTTCTTTTTCTTTTTCTTACCGTTATTATCGCGATACTCCTTTTTTTTTTTCTTTAGTCCTTTGTCGTATTATTTTATAGAACGAAGACCCGCGTGACGTAGTTCCAAGTCGAGATACACGTCGTGCATCCTTACCGCAATTCCGCACCCCTAGAACTTAAATTTTTTCTCCTTTCCTTCCCTTCCTCGCTTTTATTTTTTTTTAATTAGCGTTCACATGCAGTTTAAGTTTCCTGAGATGAGAGAGTCATTCGTAGGGACTTCGTCAGCTGCACGGGAGAAGAAACCCTCGCATGAGCGAAAATCAAATTGACCTAAATAAATATGCGATGAAAAAGAAAAAAAAAAAAAAAGACAGGGCGACGCCGCGAAATACCGATACACATGAACCGATCGGGTGTCCGTGTGGACGCGTAATTGGCCGGGGGCTTCCACGCTCATATTGTTCGGTAAGATCATGAACATCGTACGAGACGATGCCCGTGTTTTTATTACAGCAAGGGTTAAAATAAGATAGGAACACTTCAGCGGCGTGGGAGAGTCCTTCAAAGCTGGTTTACAATCGCCATTGAAATTCCTTCCGGTCTATTACGGTTTCTACTATAATGTAATATCGCCTTAGATCTCGGAAACCTTTGTAGGTATATGTATATGTGTGTTTATACGAATACATATCGCCATTGGGCACAGCGCAGAAAGGTACCCGCAAAGCGTTGTCCCACGATCACCGTTTAGCGGGTTTGTGATTTCATTTGTGAGTGCAAGAAAATAAAAGAAAAGAAAAAGGTAGGAAATAAGAAATACAAAAATTAATCACAAAACTATATAAACTCGTGCCGGAACTTTGACCCGAGCTTTAGACTTTGATTAACTCGGTTTACCATGATATGTGACTGCACCGCGGCAATCAAGGGAGATAAGTTATGATTTAGGATACTTGACGATTTCAAATCATCGCATTAACCCAATTACGCGAATTTCTTGACTAAAATGAAGCGGAATAAAAAATCAGTTTTTTATCAATCGTCAGCTAAATTTCAATCTCCATCAATTTACCCGTGACGCATATTCACCTAATTCTTTCATTTTTTCCCCTCTTCCATTTTCGTCTATAGTGTAATTACACGGTAACCGGCGCGACGATCCAACTCGCGTAACGTGTGATATACGTAACGTACGCATATATTTCTTTGTTTATGTAATTCACCAAAAATTACATACAAAGTGACGTTTTTCACGAAGATAAGAATTAATTGGAGCGACGGAATTATAATTATCGCTCACATAAAATAATGTAATCTCACCGCTCGTTTTAATTTTCGTTTGGTAGCTGATATTGTGTCCCGGTATAATTTGATTTCGAAATTAAACGATCTTAACTGTTGGCGCGGGTCTCTTATTGAGAGCTATTCAGCGCCGTCTTAGAAATCTCCGTTTCAGCATTTCAGATTTAAAAAACGGCTCCATTGTGAAGGATAAAAAAAATAAAAAAAAAAAAAAAAAAAAAACAGAAGAAGTAGAAGAAGAAGAAGCAAAAAAAGAAAAAGAAAACGAAAGATTCCCAACGGTACCGGACAGGGTTTCCATCGGGTCTGCATGGGACCCCATGGACCCAGGACTCCAAGTTCCAAGAATTCACTTGTTTTCAAAGTCGACAAACAACGGCGGCGGTCCACGGAGAGACAGACACCCCATAAAAATGTGAGCCTCCATCGGACCATATACCCATGCCGGTTATCCCTATAATATAATATAAGCCCAACTATTGTTGGCGTTTCTAACGCCACTGAGTAAACCCCCGTTTTGTTTAAACCGAAACCGAATGAAAAAAATTGAAAAAATGAAGAATTAAATGAAAAACCATTGTTTTCGGAAAACTTCTTAAATTACACGTCAAAATTTTTCACCTCACTTTTGACGTCCGTCCTTGCCTTGCCACATTTTTTCAGAGAATCGAACATAATTGAAATAAAAGGGTCACGAGAAAATTTTGTATTTCTTCATTCTCGCAGTTCACATGTCGGGTGGAGTCACCGGAAGGAAATAATACGTAACGGGAATGTCACTTGATTCACTAAATATAGGTGTATATAAGTCAAAAAGTCTGGTGCGGTAAGAGACGATCGTGATAGCGGGAGTCGAAAACGGAAAGGATTTCCGCAGTTTTTTTTTTTTTTTTCATTTTTTTTTTTCATTCACCCGCATACCCCGTTTTCGGTAATTGTTCTCTACGTCGTTACGTTGCATACCTAGTTGTCGTCTTTTGATTGCGTCTTGCTGTATAACTTCCTCTGATTATATCGTCAATTTTCTGTCGAGTATATACAAGTATTGCGACGCCATATGGTCAGTTTTTGCCCGTTTCGAAGGAAGTGGCACACCACGTTGCAGGATAAATAACGAACGGGGAGGGTTCGAGATCCCTGAAGGACTAAAGACTTTTAAAGGAGAATCAGTCACCGTAAGTGTAAGTAGTCCTAGCCGCAGCGACGTTATTTATTACCTTTATGTACCCATTAAGAAATTAAAAAAAAAAAATACAAAAACAATTGCAGAATATAAAACAGGAAAAGATAGCTGCCCGGGAGGCTCATATTCTGACAATGAGCTTTGTAATTTCACTCTGACAAACCATTAAAAAGCAAAACGCGCGCCGAACGATTGATGAATAAATGTATGAGCTGAAAATCGATTCAGAATATTGTCTTTTTTTCTTCTACTTTGTTTTTAATTTTATTTCTCGTATATTTGTCGTAGGTCAGACTTACATTGTGCACAATATATATTTTCAAGATCCTTCGAATCAAATCGCGCGGCAACGGGTCACCTTAAAATTAGTAACTTGAAAGGTTTCTACGGAGTGAAGAAAATTGAGGGAAGAACCGACACCGCGAAACAGGGGAACCTCCGCGTTAGTTATCGCCTCTTCTACCTCCCTCCGCAAATTTCATTAGTGAACAACTACTCGATGCAACGAGCACGTATTCTCCTACCTATTTACGTATACATAATTTACAATAAATGCGAAAACATAACGATACATGTTTATGTATCATTAGTCAGTTTAACTAGCATAACGTCTAGTCGTAGTTCGCAATTTTCTTATGAATACGACTTATAGTTATATGGGGGATAAATTAAACTTGATACATGTAATTTTAATATTTTTCCCTTTAATTTCATTTTTCTCGCTACGATAACTTCGAATAAATTTCATCGTCACTAATTAGATGTTTACACTTATTAGAATAAATTAATGTTATTAATAAAATTTACGCGTTAACCCTCCCGACTTTTTATGAAACTTCTTCATTTTTTTTCCCTCTTATTTGGTCAAGTGACACGGTCTGAATCGCAGTACTACGTACGACGTACGTGCGTTGAACTACATGTGCAAATAGTGCATGTACAGTACTGCAATCTCCACTGCAGTTCAACGTGGAGGAAACAATTACGAAAGGAGTTGTTCGTGACTAGGCATTGTCTGTCCGTGCGTGTTAGACCGGAAGTCTTGAGCGTATGGCCTGCTGCAGGATGCCGCGTCACGGTAGAGTAAGCTCTTATACTCGTAGTCGAACTGGAACAATTTCCTTGCCACCTTGTGGTTACCCTTTTGTTATGATACCGGTATAAATGTATACCTTTTTTTTTCTTTTTTCTTTGCTTTAATTTCTTTTCTCTCGTCCTCCCATTTTCAAGAAACCACCGAAGTGATCCCAATTTTTTCGCTATGAAATAGCTGCCCACGGTACAAACTTTGGTAATGGTGATGCAGGGGAGCGTCGCAGCGAGGACATTGAATTTCTTAAGATTATGGTATTTCGTTTCCGTTTCCAGTTAGATTCTCTCCATAACTACACGATAATTATTTCACATTGCAAGTAAATAGTAGAGTAATTAAGCTGGATGTAATAAAAATTGGATAATTGGACTCGGACTTTTCTTTTCATCCTCGACTGACGAGAAGGAGCTCTTTCTTAATTCATTTTCATCAGCCGCACAAATTTCGTCCGTTGGACGTGGAACTTTGGCGAATTTTTTCAGTCGCACGGGAAATCTGGTAATAGCTGCTCAAATACCAATTTCGCACTCGCGGATTAATTCATACGTTTTTAATTGTTTTCTCAATCTTCTCTCGTTCTCGGTAGACCGCAGATGTGCGGCGAGAATGGGTTATAAATACACGCCGCCTCTTAATTGTTGTTAATTAAAACACCGAGGCAATAATAATTTTATCCAACAGAACAACGCGCATCTATTAATAGATTCTTAACCCGGTGCGTGCGGGGATCAGGCGTTAATTATTAAATATACATATATTTATGAAAAATGTATCGCGGAATCCCGCGCGTCATAGATGAGTGATTAATTTTTATTTATTTATTTATTTATTTATTTATTTATTACAGGTTTTTTTTTTTTCTCTCGTACATTTTACGCGAATAATATAATTATGTTTTCACTGTATTGTATCTTTTGTTCAAACAGCGGAAGTTTGGATTTGCTATAACACGAAAAGTTGGTATTCTATTTGTTATGCAGGCAAGCGTGTCCTATGGAAGACTTGTAGGTATTCCTCCTTTATTCCTCTTTTCCTAGGACTATGACGTTTCGAAAGGAAGTCGAAAGAATTCTTACGTTCGTATAAAGATTTCTTATGGTACATGCAGCACAACGCCGCATCCACACATATGTACACATTAAACTTTTCTTCCCTCTAAACTATGTACGTTACGTATTTACACATGTAAACTTATGGTAACGAATGTTTCCGTTTTAAACAACGCGTACCCAGATATAAAACAAAAAAAAACAAAAAAATAATAATCTTTATGCCGCCGTTACTGCAGCGCGGATAAAAGGAGAAAAAGAAAACTTCTCAACGTCTCTCAATCGGCGTATCAGAAAACACCCTATTCTCACCTCATGATTATATAATAGAAAAATTCTCGCAGGCAGCATAATACCTAAATAATATCTTTCCGCATGTACATCATTCACCCGACTCGCCCAAGAAAATTATACATATTATTATTTAAATATTTAATCAACTATAAAAACATCTGCCGTTATTTAGGTTATATACTCTTGTAAATTATCATTTTCTTCAGTTTTTTTTATTCTCTTTTCAATTATAAAATTTACCACCCAATGAGACGAGATACCGAGCGGTAGTCGCGCGTACGTGTAAAGGTTAAACAAAATTTTATTTGTTCCTTTTCGTATTTTTCTTCTTCTTCTCAAAAGGTTAGATAAAAATACATGTGGAAAGAGAGGAGGAAAGAATGGAGCCAATCGAGAACGAGAATCATTCTCCGATTCCACATTTTGTACGTTCGATTGTGAAATTTCTCAGATTCGATATTTCGTCTATACCTGTACGTGCGGCTATCGATCGCACTATATTTTAGTCGAGGACTCCGAGACTCCCACGGCTGAGAGAAACCGCAGGTCAGTGTGTGTGGGGTACAAAAGATACAGCAAGAAGAGATTTGCTTCCTTGGCAAATAAACGGCGCGCGAAAAGTTTATACCTATATGGCGAGTTGTTGAATCGTAACTCGTTGCTCGTTCACCTTCCGAGGTGCAGCTTACACGAGTGAATATCTTGGTATCGGTGCTCAATAACGTACGGAGGAGGAGAAAATAAAAAAAAATGAAAAAAGTATCGATACTACGATACGCTTAAAAAAGAAGCAGGGGATGCGAGAGAGCGAGGTATAGATTATATACCGGTCGTTAATACCCGTTTCAATTTTTGCTACGACGCACAGAATCTCAAAGATAAGATGCTGTGGTGCGTTCGTTACCAAAGACGATGTCACGTGATACCAGTGCAATACACTGCGTATAATCTTTGAAAATTGTTCAAAATGGCGTTTTGTAATTGAAATACGTTGAATCATTGGCGATAAGTTGTAATTATCATATTTCTTATATCGATGGGGCAGAAGAAAAATATATGAGATGAAATGAGATGAGATGAGATCGTTACGAAAGAATGCAGTTTTGATATCGATATCTCGCCTGCCTTGCTTTTCTCGGTTCGCCAACGTCCCCTCCTTTTTCCCCCTCCCCTTCACCTTATATAAATCAGAACCTGGAGCGTATAAAGATGCGTGCATTTGTCAGGTGCTACCGTACCAGGTAAAACGACACCTCGCATCGTATGGTATATATAATTCTGCACTCCCAACAACAACCGCAACGTTTTCCCATCCCACAATTAATTAAGATTTCTGATCCCGAAGATATACCGATCGTGTTTTCTAGAGATTTTCGAAGACGTGGTCGCGGGACGCGGATATTTGTTTCTCGGTTTGCAACCGATTGAATATCTATTTTCAAAATCAGATCGGTTCGAGTGTCACATCGACAGAGATTGGAGGATTTTTTTTTTTCCTTCCGTCGTTCATTGACCCACGGATACTTGAACATTCTAACGACGGCTAATCTCCAAAATCAATAGAAGTCGAGTTAATATTCCGATCACGTATACCGTACGTAAATCGTCACGGTAATCGTCCTAATTTCATTTCGAGCAAAGCAACGTAACCCAAAGTTCGTTTAGTTGCAGTCGAGTGAAAATCGTTCGAATGTAACCAAATTTCGCGAATCACGATACAATGTGATCGTCGAAAAATTACAATGGAAAGAAACCAAAGATTTCATCGACCACGTGATCCACGAGTACAACGTAATCGATCGCAACGCAACGAACTGTCCACGTTTCGGTAATCGGAAGTCGACCGGATTCCCTACCGAGATTTTCCTCGCGTTTGTCGTACATACGCGATTCGGTAGATATATATGTATAAGATTCATATGTACAATACGAACGTGAGACGGGTATGGTATGCAAGGTGTAGTAAGTGCAGCATCAGCAACGGCAGCAAAAGCAGCAGCGCCGAGCGACATTGTATACGCGACACAACCCAGTATATGATAATTTATGTTGGGCACCTTGCTCGACCCCCGCTGTGCCCGACAGGTCTTAGGGCTTTGAATCTCCCTGGGAAATTCTATGGGATCCGATCAGCCTTGGGATGGTATTCACTATGATCCTAACGACGGCATTATAGCGCAAAGGGCAAAGCCCATCCACTGACTCAACCGATCCACTACTTCCACGCGTTATCTACATACATATATACCTCTGCGGTACACTCACGATCGTCATACTACGTGGCGTGGTCGTATGGTAACCGCACACATATAGTTATTCGAAACGCGTGTGGGTGGGTGTAGAAAAACGAAAAAACAAAAAAAAAAAAAACAAAAAAAGAACTATTCATTCTTGGCGTAGGTCCTATTGCCGCAGATAAACGTCACCGCGATCCCCTTCCTTTTCACTCTCACATTTCTTTTAGACTTTCATTCTCCGCGTGTATGGGTTATACGTATCCAGATACAGCTACTTTCTTCCATGTGCTTCGGCACAAGCTGCCGTTAGGATTTCTTTCTTTCTTTCTTTCTTTCTTTCTTTTTCAGTCATTTTCAATCACGAATGAGATCTGCAAATAATTTCCTCGTTAATTCGGGGATTTGAAAATTGACGAGTAAAGAAGCATCCGTATAATTTACAACATTATCCCATGTACACAATGTACATAAATAGGTACGTACATAGGTGTTCATTCTTGATAAATTCCGTACGTGTCCATTAATACGTTATAGGTGGCAGGAGCATGTGTTGGTATTCTCTGGTTCTCCGTTCAGACGAGTATTCACGGTGTGAGGCACATCGCATATAAGGTTCTTCATCTTCCTTCGAGTACATTCCATCTCACTCCTTCTCATCCTCATTCTCGCATGCAGCAGTAGTTCATTGAGTACGTCTGGTATGCAGGGCCAATCTACGCTTAACGAAGTGACGTAGTGATTGCGTCTGGTCCGAACGTAACAACAATTTAACGTTGAACTTCCTCGTGGTGGTCCGCCGAGCGTAAAAAGGCCTTATTTCTCCGCTTCCATCATCATCAGCAGCAGCGGCGGCGGCGGCGGCTCAAAACCTCGCGCCCATATGCAACGTCCGCTGTCCATATACTGTAATGGCCTTCAACTTGGAGTCAAGGTTTTCGAGGCTGCATGTCATGCGAAACGAAATGATCGGAGCTTTTCATCGCCAAGCCTTTGCGTCGTCGCGATGAAAATCTTTCACGAAGAAATTTATTGCGACAGAGAAGAACCTCGTATATACATATATACACTCAAAGTCGGAGCTTAGAACTTTAAATCGATCCACTTGTCCATTGATCAAATCTGCGGACCACCGTCGATGCTCGAAGGTCGATCTTCTTTCCTTGGAGGAAAGGAAAAAAAAAAAAAAACGAAACAAACAAAAAAAAAAAAAAAGGGGTCGAGGAAAGGAAGGATCCGGAAATGGAGAGGCTCATGCGGGTCCAGGGATATAAATACGATTGAGTATAGGGTGACTTCGGCGCCACTTTAATCATAGAAACGACCACGAGAGGAGAGTAGCGGATAAAAATCTTCCAGGTCTCGAGGAGACGCGGTGATCGCCGAAGATCGGCAACACCAGACCTGTTTTCTTTCCGCCTTTAAATTTCGGGTTTTGTGACCGTTTATCCGATCATTTAGCAATAAGATTATTTCCCCACGAGTCCGGGATAAGCTCGTTGTAAGCGAGATAGATTGGAACGATGGTAATGAAATAAGGAACTTTCTGGGCTCCGGCGATTTGATTGAGAATGTATGAAAGGTTTTTTAAAGTGCTTACAAGCTCTGGTCTCGAGCGACAAAGGAGAACTGGATTTATAACGAGCCGATCTCTTGAGAACCAGTAAAATGAGCAGCTGAGTGGAAGCCCAAGGAACGACAGGTCCACGTGGAGGCGTGTTTGTTTTTTTTTTTTTCTTTTTTTCTTTCTTTCTTTCTTTTTTTTTTGTTCTTAATGTTTTTTTTTCTCTCTCTTGCGCATGTAAAACCATCAAGGTCGAATAAAATGTTCCATAAGTAGGACGTATGCGACCTCGTTTATTGGGACACACTGCAGGTTCCTATGGACGGCGGGGGTACCGCACGGGGAGGCGGCATGAGAGGCGGGCGAAGAAGGAAAAGACAAAATAAAGGGAAAAACTGAGAAAGAAGGAAAAGGTCGTAGCAGTAGGACACAATATTTAGTCACGTTCAACAAATTCTCTCTCGTCCCTTTAAGAAACCCGTTCCGTACCGCGCTCCCACGGGAATTCCTTCACACTGCCCTCTCAGCAGCATTCACCCTCACCCTACACGAACATCCCTGTCTTCGTCTTCATCCTCTTCGGCTCTCTTTCTCTTCGAAACATCCTCTATCAACAGCACCTTCCTCCTCACAGACTTCATTCCTCTTCCCATACACCGTATACTTATATACATTATACCACCTCTCATACTTCTTCGCCTCCTCTGTCTTCGAAGTACACCGCCCTGTTCGAAGAAGATGCCTCGCGCTAGTCACATGTAAATAACATACGTCACCCCCTTCCCCCTTCCCCCCGCCCCCTCCCCAGCGCCACTAACTTTTACCCCGTAGATTCACGTTTCTCCATTAAACCATGTGTATCATCTATGTGTATATACGCTGAGGTATGTACACACGTACCTTTGCAAGTGTAAACGGAGTACGTGGCCACTGAGAGAGGACCGGGTTGCGCCAGGTTAGGATGCATACCAATACGAGTTAAATCCGTTCTGAGGGAGAAAAGGAAAAAAATTGAAATGAAACACGAAAAAAAAGTACGTCAAATAAATAAACAAAAGAACGTATATAATACAGGTGGAACTTCGGAGAGTCTCTGAACCATCGGTAATACGGATACGACGTGCGTACGATAAGTGACGAAAGGTGGTTGAATGACTCGTCGGTTTAAAAAACCGGAGAACCTTAGCTATAGTACGGTACACGCATGGCCATGATTTTCGTGTTTGGTCCTGGAATTTATCACCCAGCAAAACCCGAGGGCAGGTAAGAATTTCGTTATCCTCCCGTCGGGTGCAGCGGTTCAGAAAAGAGAACCGAAATTTCCTTTTCTTCTCTTTTTCGATTTTCGTTTTTCAACCGATGCTGTTTCCTACAGGGCTGAACCGCCGATAAGGTGAGAATGGAAATCGTATCAACCTTGTAATCAGATTTATCGTGATACTACCGTTACATCGCCTCGTGTAATTAACTCTTCGGGTGACGTTGCGTACAGTTTGTCGCCGATTAAATTATAACGCCACATTCTACATCCACGCGTTGCATACGTATACACATACAATTTTATAAACCACTCGGCATACCTGGCGGTGTAATAAATATACGACGCAACGGATGAGGTGTGCTCCTTACGTGCGCGAGGAATGACTGTAATTTTGCTATAAATATGGCGTTTAAATGTCTCCCCCTGTAAAAGGCGAAAATAAGAGAATAAAAGGGGAGCAGGGGTGGATCGCGTTGCAGGACTCGTTGCGACGGTAACTCGGGGCTATTTGGTCGGTATCGAGAATCTAGCAATGCGGGAGGCTGCGGTGCTGCCATGGGATGTGGGTCCACGGTGAGGGCATAAAAGATATTGGTATGGGTAGCGGGAGGGAGGGGGGGGGAGGGAGGGACGGCAACGGCAGACCTGTCTGCGGAGCGTACGCCTTGGCATCCCGCAAAACAAGAGGAAGGTGGAGTGCGATGTATGTACAGTGCACCGCGAAGCTCTTTCGCTGGTTGGTGCAGTGAGGATGAAAAGAGAGAGGAGGATAGGAAGAGAAACGAAGCAAAAGGAGCTCGAGAAGAATGAAGAGAAAAAAATGGAGAAAATAAATAAAAAGGAGCTCCGAAAGAACAAGAAAATAAAGAGTCATCCCCCCACGGGTCCGCAGAGGTGGACGGAGAAGGACGAGAGAGGAGAGAAAATGCCGCCTACCGTACCGATGGCATGCACTTCACGTTGATCCATACGGATGTGTGCGCATGCGAGTATTCGAGTGCGTTTAAAAGCCCAACGTCCAGAATAAGATCGTTGACGTTCTGGAGGTTTGATGACGCGGGAATTCAAATATACCCGCAAACACCCGACTTTTTCGTTATAATGCGTCTGCATACACGCAACAGTTTCGCCGTTGACACGCTAATTAAAACATCCTTCTCCTAAGCGTAACCCGAGTTCTCGAATTTTCGTTGAGAAAATAGTTCTCCGTTTCCAGAGGGGCGACGCGTAAAATGAGATACGGAATTCGTTCGACCGATTCTCGCTGCGGTCACAATTGAAAATAAAATAAGAAAGAGACACATTTATCGATCGATACGATCAATCACGGGGGATTGATATTACGGCCGCAGCACGACGCGCTTCTGTTCCTCGGGACTTTTACACCGGTGTAAAAAGAATCATGGAATGTAATTAAAGCGGCACCGGTTAATTACGATGTGAGTGCGATCCGATTCTCATGACAAAATACGAGGGCGTTGCACGCGGGTAGCTAAACTTTCCCCGAGTAAGTTGAGCGCGTAATTCCAGCGACCATTTTTGGCGGGGTTCGGGGATCTTCTTTTTCTCTTGTTTTTCGGTAATCAGATAATCTATAAATCAGATTTCGTGTGGCAGCCGCCGCTACGATCAAACAACGTGTCCGACAGGGTGTGTCAGAGGTATATATATATATTGTAACCGAATACATTCCGGGGGAACGAAGCAGCATCCCGTGGTCCCCGATGGGCTCGTTCTGGACCCACCACCGGGGACTTTCAGACCCCGTAGAAGAGAGTCGAGAGAGCCGAAAATTTCCCCTCAGAGAAAGGACGGAGGTAAGAAGCCAAAAGCAGAAACGACGGTCTGTTCGAAAAGGGGGTTGGTGGTTGGTTCCCGTATAATTTCTCGATCAAAATTCCGACGCTTTTTTTCATGTTGGAGTAAAAGAGAGGAGAGAGAAGTTCCCTACGACCCCGCACTCCCGCCGCTGCTGCCGCTGCTCTGCAGTCACTGAGGGATGAAAGGTGGCGCTAGCCAGGCTATATATGGGGCTATGACCGTGAAAGCCACCGACCGTACCATTCGGGTAATTGCGGCGATGGAAGTCGGAGGAGGTTCAAGAGCTGGGAAAAGAATCGTGCGAACCCGAAAGCCGGATCCAACAAATTTTCCTAACCGATCAAAAACCGCGATCACTCAACCCATCGCGGGAATTGTACACCCGAAATTACCTTCCCGGTTAAATTTCTCATTCCTATACTATTCCTTCGATTCTATATAATTCGCACGAAACGTTTCGCTTTTACTTTTGTACAGTTTCAATTTTTTTTTCTCTTGTTTCTCAAAGTTCTCTAAAATGAGACGAAACAAAAGGAGACGTATAAAATTAGTCGTGTAAATACCGAACGACCGAATATGTAATGTGCAATGGCTCGCGGCTGAGGAACCAGAATATAATCGGCATGGAAATGTCTTCGAATATATAATACGTGCATTTGATTATCTGTTGAATGGTTTAGCGTATATTTTTTTTTTTTTCTCATTTTATTTATTTCTTTTTTTTTTTCGTGTAAAACCTACATGTAACGCGTTACCGTTCTTACGTATGAGCGTTGTTAACGTTTTACCTATGTGGGTTTTAGAATATGTACAAGTACAATAAGGCACGAGTTTTTTTTTGTCGTCTTATTCCAACGTAACCCGCAATACTATAAAGATTGCATGATCGTTTTTCCACTTTTTTATATAGACACACATTTTACGAAGGCGAATTGCACCGCAGATAACAACATCCTGCCTCGCATAAGATAAAAACGTGAAACTTGACCGTATAGGAAAACGCGATGCGGGCTGAAAAGTACAAGGAAAATAAAAAAAATTACGGGGTAAAAATTACGGACGGATTGTTAGATGCGAAATGATTTTTTCAATACGTAAAAAGATTTTCTCAATTAATTCTGATTATTTTACGAGATAATTACGAGGATCTAAATTAATTGCCATAAAAACGACGAAGGAAAATCAAAGAATAAAGTTTTACGACCTTCAATTTTCGGCTGTATCCTCAGATAATGATCATTACGTGATTTCAATTGCGGAATTGACCATTCACGAACCTCATCTCGCATGTATTCATGCGGCGTTTGATATTAGAGGTTGAGAATAACGGTTAATATTTGGTCCCGACTAATTCGCAAAGTTTCGCGATCCCCTCCCCCCTGCCCCCCCTGCCTTCGGTCTCGCCGATCCGCATCGTGCCGAAAAGATTTGGTTTATAACGCGACTAATTAAGCAAGCAGCCTCCAGGAATCCGAATGAATGCCAAACACTTTAAATACCTGGGACATGCACCTGCCAAACGACGCTCTAATGGACATTTCAAGGGAACAGGTTTTTTTTAAATGCCGACCGGGCGCGTCTCCGACGTTTGGTGTGCCGAATTCTTCAAACACACGTACCTTCACACATACATGCGTACTCGTAACACACGCGCAACGCGCCAAAAACTTTTGCCCATTCATACAAATTTTCTAATTCAATTCTCTTTTCTTTCCATTTTTTCGAATTTCAGATTTTTCCTTTTCTTTCGCACCGCAGCAGAAATTACCACCGCAATACCTCCTGTATTCTTTGCTGGAAATTTTTTGGTGCGAAACTTCTTTCACTCGAACTTTCGGTGTCTTTCGCAAATTTCTTCATTTCAAAACGAAAAATTTTTTTAACAACAAATTTTCTTTTTTTCCCCACCGAACCGTTTAACTTATCGGGTTGCGATGAGTACCACTGAATTTATACACGCCTGCCGGGAGATGACTCGCCTTACCTACGCGCCACGGCGTATCACATTCGAAAACGGTGCGGATACTTAAATTTTAATTTATTTTTCCGAAAGGTTGAAAATAAATTCAAAGAAAATATATGCGTATTAAAAAAGATCGATTACATCGATGAACATCGGTGGGCATCGTTATACACACGGCGGCGTTGAACTTCTGTTCCGAATGCCGAATCCCCCCCCCCCCGATGCAAGTGCACAGATATCGGTATGCATTAAAAATAGAAATGTTAAAACAGGAAATGCACCACACGCACGCAGGTTCCTTTTCTCGGAAATTTTAGTCAAGCCGATGCAACCGGCTGTGGTGTACCAGACGATCGAAGGCAACGTGCACGTAACGGGGTGAACATTTACAGAGATAAATATCTCGTTATGTATCAACACAAACCAATAAATATGCCTGCTGCTACGTTATGTATCATTATGCATGGTTTGATTCGGTTGAAAAATAATTAATTGATTAATTTTAAGGCCCGGGCTCGCGGGAAATGAAAGATGGATCGAAAAGCGCTAATTGTAAGCTCGCTCTTCGGTCGTAACATTTCGTAAGGGAGCCGTATTTCAAATTTTTCATCTCTGAGAAGCTTGGAAAATTGTCACATAGCGTGCGCGCAGTTTACGCGAAAATGATAAGAAAGTAATTTTGCAGCGCGCGAGAATAGGCGGATGTTCGAAACGTGGAAAACTCATAGTTTGTGCGCAGCATGGCCACTGCGATAATAAGTTGTACTCTACATTCGAACAGCAAAAGATAGAGCAAGAAAATAGGGGGAGGAGAGAGAGAAAGAGAAAGAGGCTGGAGATGAGGAGAGTCTGTATTTCAATCAGGTCGACGTTTTAATAAAGTAACACGCTGCACTAACCGCGTTCTGTAGTTCGAACGAGAGTATAAAGTGACCAGAAAGTTGTCGTCGCCGACATACGTATGCAGGTACTCGTACACTGACGCGGAGCAACATCAAGATCACGCAACACGTGCAAATAGGCATACGAACCCACAGGGTTATACGTTGTATACCTGCAACCTCGTAACGCAGGGAATATAGCTAGCAATCGATATAATTAATCGGCGATAGGTAATAAAATATAAAATAATTGTGGAACCAGAGCACGGAGCTGCGATATGTATAATATATCCGTACATTATATTACACCAATAGAGAAGGATATTCCTGCCGGAGAGAGTCGCACGATTGCGCGTACGCGCGATTAAAAATCGAAAACCTCATAGCGTACGGATCGGCGTATACCACGATGCGGATTTGAAGAGGGGCGGCGGGGGATGAAGATGCAATTTTTCTTCCTCCTGATATTGGCCGATTGTGAGCCCGCGTGAACGCGTGATTCGCGTGATAGCCGTTCAACTTCAAGGACGCACAAAACCGTTGCTTGTATACACCACGAAATGTCGGCCGGTACAGATAACAGTTTGAAACGGTTGCGAGACAAGATTATTTCATAATCAAATCGGAGAGAGAGAGAAAGATAATAATTTATGCATTACACAGAGACACGTGTGCTACGAAGTTTTCGAAAACCGTACTCGAATCGAGGTACGAAAATTTTTATTTCTACGCTTGTTCGGTCGTTTTTTTAACGGGCTGAATTTCCATCGCCGCGTTACAGGATGTGCAGCCACAAATATTCGTAAAAAAAAACATCCGAGTAACCAATATGTGGGGTTGATATAATGAAAAGATGAAACAGCGCGCTTCGCAAAATTGCGCAGGTCGACCGAGAGGAATGAAAATAGACTGAGAAAAATTAAAAATTAAAAAAATTAGAGAAGAAAAGGAAGAAGTTGAAACAGAGGTTGTTAGGGAATTCTTGATGCGCGACCGTGGAGTCGATTACCTTATACTTCCACCCAATGTTACAAAGTAGCGATGCAAAAGTATCAAATTCACACCACGCCGCGCGGGATGAAACGAGGTGCAAAGTTTGATATAATTTCGAAAGAGCGACGGATGGATGAGCACGACCCGTCGCGGTTATACCGTAAAGGTATAGCCCATCGCCGAATAAGACGTTACCCGGTGTCCTCGACGCGCGTCCTTGATGCTTGGAAAAGATTTTCCCTTTCAATATCAAGGAAAATATCTAAATGGGGAAAGCGAATGGAAAAATCGGCCGAAATGAGATGAGAACTAAATAATATTATCGCGATATCTGTGGGCCCGATTAAAACATTGTCTCTCATCCCCCGTCGTGAAATTGGATAAGGGTCGAAAAATTCCTAGGGGAAAAAATCCGAAGAAGTAGAAGAAGAAGAAGAGTAAGAAGAAGAGTAAGAAGATGGGCGTAGGACGCTCAACCCGCGCGACGCCCGAAAGGACGGCAACCAACTGGGCAGAAATAAGGAACCGATTTGAGCGGTGGGCCACCGAGGAACGTCGGCGATCTCCGATGTCACACGGACCGACCAACGTCGACGCCAACGCCAAGATTTTTCTGTCCTGTCCACAGCGGTGGGGTATGGCAATGGCTCTGCGAGTCTGCCCTCTCCGCTTCGTGAGTCTCGTGTTTCGGTTTTTGGGCTTCCATCGGGTTCCAGGAATCGTTTGCGGGACTGCCGATGCTCCGGTACGTTGTTCAGGACCTACTACAGCTACTCGGGTGGGTAGGCTACCTCGTCTCGTTTGGACTTTTCAACAACCGCGCGCTTATAGCTATTGTTTGTCTTGTATAATAGACACCATACACCCCGTTCCATTGCCTACGCCGTCAACGTAGCGGTTCCTCTCCGTTCTAATTCTTTTTTCCTCCTTATTGCCCCTCATTTTTTACCCCTCGGTCCGACGCCGCGTCGTCTTCTGACGGAGAAACAAGGACTGTTCGTGATGCGATAAGTATAATTGAAAAGTATTAATTACTACGAATCCAGGCTCAAATGCGAAGCATGGAGTTTCAGAAGGAATGATGGGGTATGCAGGCATCAAAAAGACCCCGAGCACATCCTGCACCAGCATCAACACCGGGAACTGCAGCAGCGATGATGATGGGGATATGAAGTAACGCGATAGCCGATAGCACCGGAGAGACAAGACACGCACGCGGTGAGAAATTTTTCGTTACCAAAGCTCCGCCGTACAAGCAACAGGATCGGCATTCCTTAAACGATCCTCGTTATTTATACGTGCACATCCCTGAAATTATTATCTCCAATTAACGATCATTTGCAATAAAATTTCGGACTATACCAACAAGAGAGAATGAAGGAACAAAAATAGAATGAATCAAAATTGACGTATGAAAAAGAAGAGAATTTTAAGAAAAAAAAGAAAGGAAAGAACCTCCGTACAACAGATTATGTTCCTGAATGAATATCGAGAGTAGAAAAACTGAATATAGGTGTACAGGCCCAGGCATCGTAGATTGTAGGAATTTAAATGCTAACGTATATTCGGTTGATTCGTATGTACCAAATGCCGACTATATATCGCGCAGGACGATCGGTATCGCGGCTTATTCGTTTTAACCGTTTGAATAGAATTTCAATCAGAAACTACTACCACTACCACTACCACTACCATATAACTTTACCGATAGACACAATTTCCGATCGTTATTCTACGATAAGACCGTGCATCGCGTTTACTACTGGTCAATGGGGCTCAGAAGTGAGAAAGAAAAATCGATGCGTAAATAGATAATATACCGTGATCCGAATCAGCTTATCAAACGAACTAACTGTAAAACTGCAGCTGATAACCGATAAAAACCTTTCCCAACTGATCTAACAAGGAGACCTTGCCAAGTGCCACCCACCGATTTTGACGAAACTTCGCAGGATGAAAGAATAGCAAAAAAAAACGGATACGTGTTTCGGCTTATCCGTAGACACTCAACCGTTTTCGAGAAAATTACGGTTGAAACACGGAAAATTTTGACGTTGCTTCATGAGTCTGGCCGCGCGCCATCTCTACAAGCAGATCAGCGGTGCAGCGGCTAGCGTGACAGCTTCGAGAATTGATGCTCCGGGTTCGAGTCCGGACAGAGATGTTTTTTTTTTTTTTCAAATTCTTCGACAAAGTATGCTACGCGAACGTTCCTTATTATTATTATTGATTTTTATGTTTATTATTACATTATCTCCCGATTAATTCAACAATATGTAGCGCATTCGTCGGGATGGTACCTATCATAGTAACATTCAAAACATAAATATTCTCTGCACCAGAAGCAACGCGTGAAGGCACTTTGGCCGCAATCACAGTTCTGGGTGTGAACGTCATCCGGAAACGCAACGTCGTTGACGTTATTGAAAACCTCGCGATCCGCCGATAATTTTGCGGCGAACCATGCGTACCGAATCATTTTTTCAAATGCTGCTGCCCGCAATTGATTATGGACCAGGGAGTGTATTTTTATTGCGTCGCGTCTGCTTGTGATTTCTCTCCGCTGTGCAATCAGGACGGGGCAGTTTTGGAGACGTCGAATATAGTTTTTTACCAGTCCAAAATATTTCGTATTATTTTCTACGAATTATCGGTCGGTTGGCTACGGCTAGCGAGCCTACCTGAAAACCTACCCCGTAGCATAATTCGGAATAACGGACAGTTTATTCGAAAAGATGAATTATAATTTCAATAAAGGGTCCTTGTATTTCCCAATAAAATGAGGAACGTTCGCGCAGCATACTTTGACGAAGAATTTGAAAAAAAAAAAAAACATTTCTGACCGGACTCGAACCCGGAGCATCAATTCTCGAAGCTGTCACGCTAGCCGCTGAACCGCTGATCTGCTTGTACAGATGGCGCGCGGCCAGAGTTATGAAGCTACGTCAAAATTTTTTCGTGTTTCAACCGTAATTTTCTCGAAAACGGTTGAGTGTCTACGGATAAGCCGAAACACGTATCCGTTTTTTTTTGCTATTCTTCCATCCTGCGAAGTTTCGTCAAAATCGGTGGGTGGCACTTGGCAAGGTCTCCTTGTAAGCACCTTCTAAAAAGAAGAAATAACAACAATGTCAAACATTCAAAATAACTACCACCGAGCGTCCTGCACTTACACAACAGGGTTTGCTGCATTCGCACAGTTGGAAGACCTTCGAACAGCTCTTTAATCTGCGGCAGCCTACCACCATTACCATGACCATTACCAATACTTTACCGTGGCCGAAGTAGGTACAGCACTCCGCCACTCATCGTATAAGGTACACTTTTTACCGCAGTCCATCTTCTTACACGTTAACCGAATCCTCCTTACTTTTTTTTTGTAATTTTTTTTTCCCCCCATACCGATGTTGAAAAGTAAATTAAACATGTGAAATAAAATCCTGCTTTCGGGATCGTGGACGAATCGAACATCGATATCCGGCAGAGTTGTGATAATTTTGTTTTCAGATGAAATTTTTCAACAATTCGCGAAACGCTCACCTCTTCTGAAGCGGGGTGTTTTGCAGGGACGTCATCTCCGAGGTCTTGGGCGTACGTCCTCGCTGACCAGGTGATGCGATTTTGAAGGTTATACAATACCACCGTCGGCTGAGACCTTTATGGGGAATCCATCGTGATCAACGAAACGGTCGAGAGTAGCCCGGACCCGGTGCAGGACTCCGATCTGGTCGACGTTCCCCCGTTTCTCTGCAGCGATCTATAGCCCCGGCATCGCAGGCTGTTGCCGCCTCCCAGGGCAGATCCTTGCCACGCATTCGAACCGCATTCCTGGCTTCTTGTGTGGCGGTGTCTGCCCCGCCGGAGGAACGGTCCCGACTGAAAGAGGGCCCAGGGCTGTTGATGGTGTGCATCAGGAGAAGCAGAAGAAGAAAAAGAATAAGGAAAACAAAAATGAAAAGGAGAAGAGGAGGGTTCGGAAATTGGTATAGTGGAAATATCAAAATTCAAGACAATTACAAGAAGGCCCGGACCAGTTGGATATCTGCGGTATAGGAACGGGATTCGCACACTGCATGGGTATATAATAAGAGCGGACGAAAAAGGAGAAGAGTTGAGAGAAAAAAAAAAAAAAAAAATTAAAAAATTATACCGAAAAATTTCGTTCATTGTCAGTCTGCGATTCCGCAGAATTAATGAATATAATTATCTTTAGTATGTAGAAGTACAATTTTGAAAATTCTCATGCCAAAGATTTCCGCTATCCGTACTGAATTACACGTGTACACCGATGAGATACAAACCCAACCAATTTGAATCGCAGGTTTATTGCGGAGGTTATTTTTCAATCGGTACGTCATCGCGTATAATCAGGGCAAAGAAGGGGAAATCTTATATACGGTCGTTGTTACAGTTGTTGGGTGCGGGTGGGCGCAGAGTTTGAATTTACGAGTAACATTTGCCGACTGTGGGTCGCGCACGTGCAGTATATATAAGATCGCTTAATTTTAGAGTCTTTTTTAAAAAAAACTTTCGTCAAATGATTGAACAGCCACTATACTACGTAATTTATACAATGATACGCGTGACTACCGATACTGCGCGTTTCGTGTGACTGCCCGCATTCTTTGAAACTCAAAAATGAGAAAAAGGAAATCGTGCGAATTTTTTATTTTTCATTTTTACACGTCGGATCGAATATGAATTTGAAAATCCTTGGAATATATATATATACATTGACTTTATTTGAATTCTTCTTTATCCATCCTCGTAGCACTCACGGTCGATCCGGTCCCCTAATTTACTTTTTCAATTATTTTTCAAATCTCGCGCACGTACTTTTTCTCTTAATTAAGAAAAATATGATTTATGAAAAATCATTCAATTGTAGATGTAACAGCTACACCGACCTATCCTAACTTCACTAAAGTTTATGTGCTCCGAAACATATAAAATACGCGTACTGCAATTATCAATGATTAGATTAAAAAGTTAGCGACTAGACGAAGAAGATTTCACACATTATACATATGAGTTACGTTCTGTTTTTCTATAGCCTCGCGTAGTGACCTACTACGAACAAGAACTAGACACTCAATTCATTTCATGTTGCAAGTTATTTCACATGCACAAAAAACCGAGTAGAAGAAATAAATAATATAGTCAGAATAGGAATATCAAAATTGATGAAATAAAAAACCAATCATCACTCGTGAGTTCGAAGCATGGATTTATACAGTGTGCACTCAGAAAAGCCTCAATATGATACAACATATGATTATACCGCACTGCACCGCATAACATATTGCAACTTGTATAGTACGCGTATAAGCTCGCATGTTAAAAACGAGCACCGGCGCCTAAACTTTTTTTCTTTTCTTTCTTTCTCATTTTTCTATTCTTCTTCTTCTTCTATTTCTGCCCTCTATCACGCGGCGTTTTCTAGGCTAAAAAATATTTCCGTGTCACTCAAGAGCTCGTGTTAAATGTGTGTGAGTATATTTATCACATGCATGGGTGTGCGTATTTATGTGCAAAGGATATAGTTGGTACACCGTCGTAATACATACATAGTAATACATGAGAGGTACGTATGCGTACGATATACAAAATATATATAAGTGTATACCCTACCGCAGATAGAACAGGGTCAGAGATTATAAAGTTTTATTCCAACAGTTAAATGATTTGTAGACGTACGTACGTGAGCATAGGTATGTATTTTGTAGCGTGCATATAACATACCGAACACCACGAAGAACTATATGGTCTAATATCTACGATACGTATAATTTCTGGAGCAGTTTGCCACGACGTATGTAATGGATATAAGACAAAGCTCTCACAATATCCTTTGATACCAGTGCAACACGTTCAGATAACGTATCGCCGTTTATAAAATTTCTTTTTTTACTATACATGTGCTTGTTGGTTTGCACGTGTGGGCGAAAAATACATACATCGAAGCCAGAGAAAATGACGAAAAATTATTAACGTTTTTGTTCTCTTCGAACGTCGAAACAAATCTGAGCTTTTTTCCAATAATCACAACTTGACACAAGGAGTGTGCATGTCAATTACTGTATGTATAGTTTAGGAGAAAAAAACAAGGAATGAAACAGAAAATTGTCCGACAAGTGATATTCATGAGACAAGAAACAAAGTAGGTGAGATGAACTGTTAGATACGTCAAATACTATCATCATAGAATATATTGTCTCGTTGTTTGTTTGTATAAATAATGCGGTCGGTATATAGGTAGGTATATAACACAGTTAAAAGAAGAATGAAACGGGAGAAAATCTGATTGTACGAAAAGGATCGAATTTGAATTGTATCGGAGAAGAGGAAGTTGTGTGTTGTCGACAAAGTATACGTACGAGCAGTTCGTTATTCTTTTTATTTTTCTTTTTTAAACCCTGCCGCTGCAGTGCAGGGAAAAGAACGAAATGAATAATTGAAGTTTACGGGCATCGATTCAAATGTAGTGGCATCAAACGTGTCTACGGCGGTATTTTTTTTATTTTTTCCAACCTATCGATCGATTAATCAATCCTGTTTTGTTTGATTCTATATCATATAATAGACTGTACCTAACGCCGCGCGGACCACGCCATCCCTTTTGGTGTTGTTACAGGCGCCTCGGCGGCGGCGCCCCGATTCTTGTCTTATTTTCAAATCTCGAATAGTAAATGACATCAAACGAAAATTTTCTTTCTCTCGTTTTTTTCAAATACAACCAACCTACCTGTATGCATTTATGCAACGGGACCATAAACGCGGCTCTTTATATATTAGATATCTGGTATCAGATATGACCTACACTTCATTTTTTCATCCGCGACGTATTTGTCTTTTTCCTCTTTTCACCGTTACAGTTATATGAAAATTGACTCGATGGAAATTCGTGCGATTCGTCATACTTTTTAATACCTACTTTTCGAGTGAACGTATACAACGTTATGAAAAGGGCTTATCATTCATTTTCACGGCCCAACATCCGGCTACAATTCTCTCGTTTCCGTCATCGCGTTTACTCCCACTTATTTTTTCTTCATATTCTGGGTACATAATCGTGAACTGCAAAATGTGGGGGATCCAATTTTTCGTCCTCCATTTCGCAATAATTTCCAGATAACGATTATACTCGTTGATAAATTTTATATGAATGTATAGGTGGGTGATACGAGTGCAGCATCTTATACATTTGAGTTACGTTGATTATTCAAAAACACCAATGGCAAGAAAAAAAAACAAAAAAAATTTCACTGCACTCCAGGCTACCTGCTAGAATATGATAAATGTCGAAAATCATAGGGTGAGATGATAATTATTTGAAGATATATTCCCATGGTCGCGCTGCACAGATAGGGCAATTATAATCGCGCGTTGGTCAAGTAACACGAGTTGAGCGTTTAATCTGGCGACTCTATGAAGTGACGCAATTTTTGTCGGATATAAAAAGAGCATAAACCGAGCTTACAATCCACGCCGGTTGATAAACCTGAGTAATTTTTATACAACACATGAGAGCCACTGACCACCGACATCATCCACACTGCATGAATGGAACGACTTCCAAGAACTGTACAGCCCGATCAAAAGATTCCGTTATTATTAAAAGCGTTTTTTAAATGGTTACAACCCTAAAAAAAAAAATCATTAAAAAAAAGTACCAAGTTTATCAAAATTACGAAATAATTCGTTGAAACTCATTCGCCACGAACAGATGAAGAAAATGGCAACAAAAAAATTAAATACCCAATGTAATGAGATGAATATATGATGAGTAAAAATCTCACTTACAATTAGTTATCAATTGTTCCTGATGCGATTAGCTTGAACATTTTAGCGTATATACATTCCCACTTCTCTCACGGACTGTGGGAGGCATGAGTATGGGTACAGTCTAATTAAAAAACTAGTCTTCAACCGCCACGTGTCGTATACGAATATACATCCATATATACATTCGTACATTCCTTCATACATTGATGCCAAAAGAAGCGAAAGGAAAAGAAGTACGGGAAGCAAAAAAAGAAAATGAAATAAAAAAAAAGATATCAACCGTACAACCTTAAGGATTATATTTTTGACGTAGTTGTACCGCCGGAAGTTCCGAGCTACTCGAACGATATGAAAGTAAATTTTTCTCTGTTCATCGCGCGTCGTTCGCGCTATGCTGCAGATGATGATGACCGTCGTGCAGACAATGCCGACGTCGCTCGGTGCAGCAGAACAAGAAGACGAAGAAAAAGGTAAAAGAAAAGGAAAAGGTGAATCGTAATGAAAACAAAAGTGAGAACAAGAATGAGAGTAGGTATAGTAAGTTGCGAGATGACTCCAATATACTTGATTTAACTTGACCAATTCTTATCCACACTAAACGCACACATTTTTTCTTTGTTCTTTAAAAGTGACGTAATGCGAAAGAATAATCTTCGCGACGTAGAACGAGGAGAGGTGTACGAGGCAAAAAAAAACGACGAATTCGCACACGGCCAAAAAGTTCACTTAGATTAGTCCTGCGAATGGTTACGTAACCAGCTCACCACCGATAACGTGGGATCCTGTCTGACGATAGACGAAAAAAGGCGAATAAAAGAGAGCAGAGTACAAAATGAAAAGAAAGCGGATGGTGAAAAAAATAAGAAAAAATACGAAACGTGGCGAAGTTACCGCGAACAAGGTATATAGATGAGATCCTTCAACACGTGGCGAAGGTAATACGAACGCGATCATGTCACACGATGCGAATCTCGCAAAATTATATACTATATAATGTATATTTTGTGGCGTGCAAATCCCCCCTTCGAAGGTGAAATTTTGATTGATGAAGAAACCGAATGCGAGTTTTTTCTAACGAAGCGAGTTTCACCTCGCAGTGCGACTTCTCGCAATACGGAATCGAGTGGGTTCGAGTGAACATCAGTTTTTCAACAGAGGATAGTTCGTACAAACGCTTTTAGTATTTAGTAGTCCCCTGGAATCCAGTTACATTTGGAACCAGTTGCTCACCCAACGCAACGCGAATATTAATGGCGAATATTTAGCAACTAAAGATATACGAATATACTAGTTTGCCAATCGTAGAAGTTTTAAGTTGCGCGAAGCTAGGCCAGGTAGGTAGGTAGGTAGGTAGGTAGGTAGGTAGGTAGGAGTTGGTTGTTTTAAAGAGCCGATGACCTCAAGGACGATGACGCGCCATATTTAGTCGTTTTATAGTACCTACTAAAAACCTTTTGTTCTACACGTGTCTCGACGTACAAAGTTTTTTTTATAAATTTTTACTAACATTTATTATAGGCACCCATTGCAACGATTTGAGAATATACAGAATACGCGTCCTCCCATTTCGATGGGATATACCGATTTTCGATAATCATAATTATAGCCGCGAATCTCTATAATTATAACGATAAATTGCAATGACCGTGAACGCTCGTCCGATATCACCAGTCAACCTGCTCCAAGAACTTGGGAACTAAACGAAAAATTAAAGAAAAACCAAAAATAAATAAGAATTACATCAAAGTTCAAGGCTATTTTCGTCACTTCCTATCGGTGTATAAGTTGCACAGAGCGGAAAGTTATGGCGGACTAGCTTTAATGTTATTATTGTTGTATACGTATACTATTCTAATGTAACCATATCATTTATCGTACGTAATATAACATACCTCAGTTTTGTAATACCATGTGAATTTTACACACATCATCGCATCAAGTGGTGCGCCAGGTTGTCTCGCTGCTTATGTTAGTCACCAGCTTTGTTGTCTTCCTTTTTCCTCACAACCATGATGATTAACCTGGAATACGTAACTTTATTATTGTAATTATTGCAAAAACCTATTATACTACACACTTTATAAACCAAATTACATATTACTAACATAAGTCACTTTCAAACCAAAACTAACATTTTTACAAATTTTGTTGCATATGTATATTGGGTAGATGTATGTGCTTTGTTCCATCTTTGAATTGCCGCAAGAACAATGGAGATCGAGTAGCTCTTAAGGTGTTGGTACAGATGTGGCAGTCGAAAATCGAAGGTGAAACTGTATGCGGAATGTAACAGGAGACAAAGGGATATGAGGGGGAAACAGGGCTGAATAGTAGTTGTAATGTCGATCCTTGAGAATCAGAAATGAAATTGCGGAGTCTTTGGCCACTCACAATCAGTCATTTGATAATTTCAAATCACGTGTGCGCTCCTTATAACCTTGGCTCAACTGCCGGAGCGAACAAATTCTGACGAATGAAATTTAATCGTGTAGTATCACGAGCTTATAATATGCGAACATAAATAATATACTATAAGTATACTATTGCTTATAGAAATCGTACACTAATATTTCAAAAGTAGCAACGACATATCGACTCTCATAACTCGGATATTAAATTTACCTTAGCAGGAAACACGATAAAGGGTCGTGTGAACCGGCTATCTTATTATCTACTACAATACTACGCTACCGAGGTGATAACGTCTAGGCGTAAAAATTCTTGACCGGTTTTATCGCCAGCGCGGATGAAAGTCTTATCTGAGGATATATGTATAGGTATGCCTTAAGGGTATGCCTCGGTTTAGTCGTTGAATTCAATCATTTCGCAGCGAATTCTACAATGGACATGGCGAAATTAAGGAAAAACGTTGCGGGCTAGTTACAACCGATTAATTTTTCTCTTGCCAGATTTCCGGCCTTCGATGGATCAAAGACCGAGACGATACGCATAGTATGCCGGTAGTATGGAAATTATGAATCTAGTAGCTGCTGCATAAAGGAATTAATAGAAGCGCAGTAGGTGGCTTTGGATCACGTACGAAACCCTGACGAACGAAGTTACATTCGGCGCCATCTTTGGTAAACTACAGAAATCGTCTGCTCGGCTGTTCCGCTGGGACAGATGTGAATTGGTTTCTAACCTTGCGCGTGGGTGTCATCCAGTATTATCGGTAGTGTCATCGTGTTTTTGAACAATAATTGGAGCGAACTAAGTGTTGAGGAAAGATTTTGTTTGGTTCCTCTAAGAACTCTTGAAAAATGTCGGAACGTAAAGTATTGAACGTGAGTATTACCTGTTATGAACATACATATAACCTAAACTGAGAATCCTGATGCTGTTTTAACCTAACATATTTTTGTTTACAGAAATATTATCCTCCGGATTTCGACCCGTCGAAAATTCCGCGTATGAAATTGGCCCGCAATCGCCAATATACCGTCAGATTAATGGCCCCATTTAACATGAGGTGTAAAACTTGTGGAGAATATATTTACAAGGGTAAGAAATTCAACGCACGAAAGGAGGACGTAGAAGGTGACGATTACCTAGGTATAAGGATCTACAGATTTTACATAAAGTGCACTAGATGTCTTCAAGAAATATCTTTCAAGACTGATCCAAAGAATACAGATTATGAGATTGAGGCTGGAGCAACTAGGAATTTTATGGCATTGAAGTTGGCGGAAGAACAGGCGCAACGTGAGGAAGATGAGGAAAAGGAAGAGGAGGCTACAAACCCGATGAAACTTTTAGAGAAAAGAACGCAACAGTCTAAACAGGAGTTGGAACTATTAGAATCCCTTGAGGAATTGAAGGATTTGAACAGAAGACAACAAATTATTGACTACGATCAAATGCTGGAACAGTATGATACAGTATCTGCTCGACAAAGAACGGTGAAAGAACAGGAGGAAATAGATGAGGAATTTGTAAAATCGATATTTAGCAAGAAACAATCGTCAGGAAAAGTTGTAGAGGAAGAAATCGTCGAATTAAATGAAAACGCTTCCGAGGAACCACCCAAAAAAATATCTAGAGTAGAAATAGTTGAATCAGACAGTTCAGATTCTCATAATTCTCAGGAAAGGTCTAAATCACAGAATACACCTGTTTTGATACCCTCGTCTTCTACCTCAACGTGGACTCGGAGTGTGGGTAGTATTTCAAATAAATCAAATATCACAGGGCTTGTGAAACGTAAAGCTGTGAATCTGGGCATTGTACCCCGTTCGAATACAAAGGACGATGTTGAAATAAATTCAACAAGTACATCAGACTCCAAGCTGATACCACCAGCAACACCTTCAGGTGCTGGTTTGTCTTTACTTGGTGCATATTCGAGTAGTAGTGGTAATGAGAGTGATTAATTTTCAGTGATGGAAAAAACAGACTCCTTAGCTTTTTATGCATAACTGTTTTGTATTGTATAATCACAAAACAACGTGTTCATATAATAAATAAATTCTAAAAATATGTATGTATATTTATAAAAAAAAAAAAACGTTGGGATGCACATGTAATTATTATTTTTTTCCTGTTCCCAATTACGAAAACAGATAAACTGATGATTGCTGATAAATTAATTACGAACGCAACGTTTATCAATTTTCTTTCAATCTATCTTTACTCCACAGGCACAAAACGCGACTTCATTCAAACTATAACTAATATCAATTTGGCAACTAAATGTAATCACACGTGATCAGAGGTATATTTACACTAACAATAAAGGGACGAAAAAGATTGAGCAACACGAGACAATCATTCTACAGCGGACCAACGTAAAAAAATAAATAATTAAAAATAAAAAGGTAGCTAACGTATACATATTCATATTTATGCATGTGCATAGTTCCATCAGGCGATGATCAGAAAATTCCTTACATGAAGATGAACCCAGTACTCCTAAAACACAAAAGGTTACCAGTAAGGGAAAAGCGTAATCGTCTTTTCATGGTCTGTTTTAAAGGCTAGGCACTCTGTAAGGAATTTTTAGATTCTTTGCACCCGGAAATACTACGGGGTACCAATTTTCAGGCGGCAGGGAGTACCCAGCCTGTTAAATCAGACCGCATCAGGTTTTTGCAAATGATTTCAAAGTTAGTTTAAAATTTTTCACAATTCTCGGCGCGATTAATTTGAATCATTTTATTGAAGAAAAATCGTAATGAAATCTCTATGTCGTGTATCTGCGTACGCGAATCAAAGGTGGGGTACGCGTGGGTGAAGTCGGTCTAATCCAAAAAGCGGAATCAAAATCGCAGTCCCCTTGAGAATTCTTTTTCCTAAACTCCCTGCTACCCTCGCCTGTTATTCGCCTAGAAATTCTCTCCCTCCCGCATCTATTTCGAACAAATTCGCCGTCGGATGGTGCGGAAGACCTAAACAATTCTCCATTTAAAAGTGCCCTTGAATGCCTCACAAATTCCCGATTACGATTTGCCTCGCACGCTGCATCCGCAGTGGGCTGCATCAACCAGTTATAAAGATCCTCCCGTATTTCCGAGCTGTTTCGGACCGGGCTTCCCCTTAGGGATCTGGAAACCCTTCTGGAAACGTGGGTCCCCCTGGCCCTCTCATTTTCGACCGCTCTTTGAATGTCGCTTAATTTGTGCATCGAGGGTGTTTCCCCGCAAGTTATACCAACGGGAATTTTCACTTCAACCGAAATAGGGTTTTCTGATTTAGCCCGGGGCGATGGATTCCGTGAACGAATCGGGACGGATATCGGCAGGTTTGGTAGCGCTGAGAGGGACAGGGGTGACGGAGAATTCGCGCGCCGAAGAAATGTACGCGGAGCGTTTGGCTCTAATAATATTTGCGGACTGGTCTTTGGCCGGTCTTGCTGAAGCTGCAAAGAACCGGGGGGACCAGGAGAACACGAAGATTCTCGAACGACGTACCGCTGCTCACGATTTTTTTCGTGCAATTGAAGGCGAAGACGAGCAACTTCCTTTTCAAGCTTTGTTCGCGTAGCTTGTGAACGGTCATTGTCATCCTCCATCTGCTGGACCACTTTTTCCAGCCTCATTAACTGCATCTGTTTGTTTTCCAATGTGGAATATAACATCTGTAAGTCTTCAGATTTCACGGCTATTTGTTTATTCACCTAAAATCAGAAAAAATTTATCGAATCTACAAAATTGAAAAGTTCATCCACCTCAACAAGAGACCTTAGAATATACTGGAGAAACTCACCAATTGGCCGATGGTTTCCGGATCAAGTCGCAGGTGTTCTGGGGTGACATTTTCCATTCCGTTTTGGGAGCTCGTCGATTCCCCGGAGGGATTTCCAGTCTGACCTTTGAGTAAACCGATGACCTCATCCCTGGCCCTCAAGACTTTACTCTGCGCCTTCATGACCAGATCTCTCTGTTCAAGTTCGAGCTGTTTCCGGGTCAACGCGGTTTCCAGTTCTTCGTTCTGTCGGGTTAAATCTGACAGGGTAGTTCGCAGGTCCGAAAGCTGCTGCTGAAGTTCTATAGCGTGGGCGCCCCAACCGGCTTTACCTTCTTCCTTCGACTGAGCGTGAAGTCTGCCTTGAAGTTCGGATAATTGCCTCTCGAATTTGTCGCTTTTCTCAAGGCTGGGGATGAAGGGGAATTTACTGAGACGAGTTTACAATAGATTAGAGTTCGGGTGTCATTATTAATGTCTTGTAACTAACGCAGCCTTCAAATTCTTTTGGAGATTCGTACGATCCAAAATGGCTGCCTGAAGATGTTCCGTTTTAGTAACCAGCTCGGCAGCTAATTTATCCGTAACGGAACCTGGATCCTCTCGATCCTGTGAATCGAGAGTAAAAGGCCCATACACAAAGGTGAGTAGAAATAATAAGTTGAATTAAAAAAAATTCATAATAATGTGCAAACGAACGGCTGCCAGGTGGAGCACTGAAGTTATTTTTTCCTTTTCCTGCTGAACCTGAAGAAGTTGTTGATCTCGTTCGGTAAGTGCCGTTCTCGTTGCCCGCAGTTCATTCCACAGTTGGAGCTCAGTTTCCGTGTACTTCCCATCGGCTGGGGGTTTGAAAAATATAATTTTAAAGTAATTCTATTAACATGCCTCAATTCTGGGTACCTGGCTTCATCACAAATTCTTTAGTCTGTTCAGCCAACTCGCAAAGACGTTGACTTTTCTCTTCGAGTTTGGAGCACCGGTCGCTCAATTCTTTAACTCTTTCCTCGGCTCGGCATCTGCAAAAAAAAGAAGCAGACAAAAAACGCTCACAGATGCCGTCTACGAATAACTATTAATTTATTGATCCGAATGTTAATTATGATGGAAACATGTGTCATGTGACAAAAAACCGCGTACTTCAAGTCCCTCTCCGCGACCAGTTGATTCTTCGCGTCCTCCAGTTCCTTCGATAGTCTTGCAACGGTTTGGTTGTACTCCGTCTCTTTGGAGTCGATCTTCTTTTTCAATTCGGTAACCCTGATTAACAAGTATCGATTAAAACGATTGCATACTCGGTAGGAATATAGAAAATAACCGTGATTCCAAGCTGTCCCTTTGCTTTTCAGCTTTCGCTTGGAGACTCTCGCTGTTTTTAATTGATCTATGCATATCCTTCGTCCGCGCCTCCAGCGCTGCTTCCTTCTGCTTGATCTGCAGCTCCAAAGATTTTACGGTAGCCTGTAGCTGGTTGATTTTGGCCTCGTTGCTGGTCGCATGACTCTCCAGCTCCCGTATCTTATTCCTTGATTTCTGGAGTTGCGCGTCAACAGAGTTTTTGCGATCCCTCAACTGCGTCAACTTTTCCTTTTCAGTTTCAAGATCTTCAATCGCTGCCCTCAACTTCTCTTTCAAATCTCTGACCAGCCCTTCTCCCGATCTTTCAAGCTCCCTGATGTGGATCCTGTAGTTTTCATGTTCACCCCAGAGAGCGGATGTATTTTGGAGCAGCTCGTTGATCACGACTCGCTGTTTATCGGTCACCTCATTGAGCCGCATCTGCAGCCGATCACTTTCACTTTCGTAAGACTCAAGCCCTTTTATTATCGCCGTATCGACGACCGCCTCATTTTCCTGGCTAAAACCAGCCAGCCAGGAAATAATCTCTATCCGTTTCGTCAGGGCATCTTGACACACCTCCAAACACCCGTTCGTCAAATCGTTCAGCTTTCCTTCTAACGTACCGATGAACTCGCTCGTTACAACCGACGTCGCACTGTAGTTAGCCGCAGTTAATTGCTCCCCTGCGGCTGCTCCCCCTTCAAAATACGCTGGCGGTTCTTTTCCACCATTTTTACCCTGCAGTGTCATCCCTATTGCCACCTTTTCTATTTTTCCCGGATCTTTTAGACCAGCTGCTATTACTTTTTCTCGTAAATCGGTGACATCTTCGTACAAATCTGAAGCTTGTTTCTGAAATAATGTAACAGTAGGTCAAATTGAAACTCCATAAATAACGTGATTGTATTCTTCACGTCGCTCAATTTTCACCTGCTTTTCGATAACTTCCTTCCTGAGCGTCATGTACTTTAATTTTTTACTGGTGAACTGATTTTCAAGCTGCTTTTTCTGCAGGGTATTCATTACCGGCGCAGGTTTAACTTTTGTCGTTGAACCGTTTGAAGAAACGCCACATTTGCTGACTGCAGTACGTTGCAATCCAGTGAACGTGGGCAACGCTGAAGCTCGACTTCGAGGTGTAATTATTTGCTCCCCAGGATTCGACTGAACAGGATTTTCGCTTTGACTCGTTGTTTTCTGTGCCTTTGAAGCCACGCCGCAATTCTGAATCGCAAATTCCTGGAGATCAATTAAACGGCACTCGAAAACACAGAAAAGAGAAAAACCGCGGAACGTGCAGAGGGACTCGGATCAAACCAGATATCGTGCTTTTTAGGAGAAAAATCCATAAAACATACGAGAGTCACGTCTAAAGATGGGCGAGGACATGCCGTCTGGTGATTGGTAGTCATAGTTTTGGGTGTAGAAGACATTCCAAAGCTCTTGGGAATTATTAACTTGGATCCTTTTTCTGCCGTGAGTCGGGTTATGGACGCACTCCCTGCTCTGACTAAAATAGGAAACGTTCGTCAATTTGAAAATAGCGAGTTTAGTTAAAAGCGGAATAGTAACAAAACTCCAAAATCCAAAAATGCACCTACTTGCAACGCAGGTGAAATTTCAGCGTATATTTGGGTGGATTATCGTATAAGTGAAGCGCGACATAAACTTACCCGTGGAATCCGTTCTCTGGGACATTACTTTACTGGCGGACGATGTCGACATGGTTTGTCAGTTGTACATATTTAGCGGAATTTTGTATAAAACCTTATGACGAGATGAATTCCGGATTATTTTCAATTATGTAACTATGATTTTGCGTGCATGGGTTGTGTTGACAGTTTGAAACAACGCGCGGTCCTGTCATGGCAACTCTTTCAATTTTTTCATTTGTTTTCTATACTTCTGGAGTTTTGTAGCAAGGTTTCATCGGATTCGCCAAAGCCACTGATCAGAGCCCATGAATGACAGACAGGATTACTCATCCTAAGACCGAAAAAAATCATATTTGGAATTCTTTCTTTTCTCTTTTGTAACGAACAAAAAAATTGAATCCCGTTCATCGCAACGTCGTCGTCACCCTCGCCTCCGCTTCTTCCGGCGACTTTGCGTCAACCATATCTTCATATGCATATGCGCTAGACTAAACGCAGACCAGATGCCAACAGAGTCGTCCGTCAAAATGAGTCATTGTCAATTTCCCAGTCTCTCTTCGGCGCCTAGAGTTCAATGACGACGATTAAAAGAGCGTGCGAAGCGCCGTAGCTCCAGGAAAACGAAATTACCGCATCCGGGGGCACTCGTTTTCTCGAACGTCTCACACTTTTTTCTTCCCTATTTTTTTTTTTCTTTCTCCCTTAAATTGGCAACGAATAATCGACATTTTCGAAAAGTATCCTTTGTCCGGTGCGCTGCATTATTGGCACAGCCCTGCGATTATGAACATTTATTTCGGGAGTGAATATTTATTTCGGAGTTTCCTGTTGCGTCAGAAAATACAGTACGTAGTGCGCCAACGAATACTGCGATCCGAACGAGAAAAATCTTGGAGGTTCGAAGTCACCGGCCTTACTATAAAATTTGAAGCACCCTTGAGCCGAATAATACTTATGGTCGTCGATACAACCGCGTCGATTCCAGTTTGCTGTCACATCCCATAAAAGTATAAGAGTACCTGTAGAAACGGATTGACTCCATGGGACTTGGTGCGAAATTTTTCAAAAAGAGAAGAATAACGCGAATCGTCCGAAGGAATTTTAATGCGATGATCGTATCACCGATCTGCCCTATTATGGCCTTTCGGTCGGCTTCCGATGGCTTAAAAGCTGCGACTTCGCTAGCCTTTGGAATAACAGCGGCGTGGTGGAATGAATTTAGTTTAATTACGCCGGAGGACTCTTACGGAGAATAAATTAATTGCCAAAAAACATATTACACGGTTTGGAGAGGGACTTCGGGGGGGGGGCTTCGCATTAAAACAATTTAATACCGCGGAAGGTCATACCAATAATTAACTCTTTGCAACGTCCCAAATAATTTACATCGGGACTTACCCTAATTATCGAGCATTCGATGGAAACTTTTCTTTTCTCCTTCGGTAATCGTGACAACGATTTCGTCGTATCCTTAAAAATTACGTTACCCTATTCTGCATCGTTATCTTTAATTCAAATTTCATTTCACCTCGTGTAATTAAGCGCCCCACATCAAGCTACGTAATATATCCACCTTATTTTCTGGAGACAATTTCGTACAGGTATGTATACAGTACAAGAATAATATAAGTAAGTACAACGTACCCAACAAAATTAGGACGCTAAAAGTTTCCTAGCTCGGTGCGCATGAGTAGATTTGTCACGCGTTGATCAGACGGAGAGTAGTAGTCTAAGTCAGTCAGTGGCAGCCGCAGTTTGCTGCCGGATCGCAAACGGGACGTTCACGAAATGATGTAACTTCGTTGATTCTTCTTTGAACTGTAACGCGGTACATGTGACATCTGTTTATTTATGTGAATTCGAACTTGATCGCGATCATCAATTGATTTCCAAAACGAAATTCATAAGCAAAGGACATTTTCCCACGGTGCGATTGGCGCGGGCCAAGCTGCTTCGTAAGTATTTTGAAAAATATTGAAAACTTTCATTCATCGAAGATGACAATTTTACAGAATCAACGCATTACGGTTTTATAATTCTTCATCGGTATTTTTAACAGATTCTACATTTGTTCGTAAAATATCTGGGCCTTTATGATTTACACAACTTCTTGGGTAGATTAAGTTTTGCTCTCGAAACGCGCCCTCACTTCTCGACTTAATACAGTCCTAGGCTTACTCCTAATCCAGAGAGCTTGAGTATGAAATTTCCCGTAAATTACTGATATCTTCATTTTGTCTTCGGCAGTCATCTCCGCTTGGGTTAAAGTTTTTATCACCTCCTATCTTACTCTACCTCATGTTTCCATGCGAAGACTCGTCGTCAAAATCTTATAATCACTTCGTAATTAAGTAACTGAAAATTGTTAATCGCAAAAGCCGGATTTTAATTGACTTACATATTTAAAAATATCCAACTCCTCGCTCACCGCACTATTTCAAAGGGATACTTTAATTCATGCGGAGTATTTCTGAATTCATATGTAGTCGAATTAATTACTTTTGGTAACGAGTTTTGCGTACAGATATTTGTTTTAGTTAATTCGTGCGAGTGCGGTTGTAAAAAATTGACGAATACGTCGACCGTGTGCAGTAGTGTAATGTATGAATTAAACTGCATAAAAATTGACGTCGTTCCGGAGGGACACACTGAACAAATAACGTGAAAAAGAAAAAACAAGAAGTGAAAAAATTTCCAATTTCAAAATAAATTCAGTAATATTTCCGATGGCCGGGTGGTGAAATATATTCGATACTCGAACTTATGCTTGAAAATCTGAACTAAATTCAGCTCACAATCTGTTATAATCGTATAATTTGTCGAAACAATTGTACCATTGTACCCAATAATTTCAAGTGCCTACGTTCAAAATCTGCAGAATTTGATTAGTAACATAATTGTATTATAACTTCATTAGGCGGGCGTAAAAAAGTTTCGTTTTCCCTACTACGTAAGTATTAATTAATTTCCATTTTTAATCGTATTCATATTTTAATCCGCATATCAGGCTTGGAGAAAGGTTACATTACATTATGCCTTTAGTCTCTGCAACAGGTTTCCACCCCAGATTAGATTAGCTTACCGCGTTTAAGTGATCCTCCAGTCTCGAATACGTCGTGGCATAAATTCGTTACACGGAGTTCTCGATAAGAGAGAGTTCGCATAGGAGAGAGTGAAATTTGCAATAAGTGTGAACGGTGTAAGAACGGGGTGGCATAAAGTAAAGAGGAATAATTGTTTTTCCTTTTCCTCTTGCAAGTTGAAAACGGTTGTACACCTCTCTTTGTTCGCGCTTGACGCAGGAGTTGAATTGGAACCCTTTTACGTTATTCTTTTCTTCTTTTCTATTTTTCTCGTTCCGCGACCGAGAACTTCCGTTCGCGAGTCCTCAAACGGCTCCTCCGGCGAAGGCTATATCTATCGATATGTTCGTCGCAGCAGCTATACGTGTGTACGGAGGTATAGCGCGACAAACGTTTGAAGCCAAGGGGCCTTCGACCGTACTTCCATCGCGAGTCGGAGCGTGAAAAAAACAAAACAAAACATGGAAAATACAATAAAATAAAAGTAGAACGTAGAAAATAGTTGGCCTCTTTGATTTCTGGATGAAAACGCGAAGTTGGTTGACCCTGTATGCAACGGGGAAACAAAGCTCTGGCAGCTACTTTTCTTCGATATAAAAAAAGGGGCAAAGGATCCTATAATACGTACGTTTTCACCGACAGATTGCCCCCGTAAAAATGTCTCTGTGAATCAGAGTCCGGTATTCGCGGACGAAGGAACACCAAAATCTCCAGAATCTCGAGTCCTGGAGCTTATAGCTAGTACCAGGGTGTATATAGGTATATATTTAACGCTGAGCCGAGAACTATCCCGTATAGAATAGCGTATAAATATATCGCCGGTTGGCGCAAACTCCGTATTGGGAAATAAATTTTACCCCGTAGCGGAGCCCCTGCAATACGGTCAAAGTGGAGGCCGCGGGATGGAGAAAGGGCTATTGGTTGGGATAAAAGAGGAGCCGAGTAGCACTGGTTTGGGGTGAATCAATTGTTTTCCAAGTTACAGCCACTTCCGTTTCTCCGACCACGCTGCACGTCGGCTCGTTTATTTCACTCATCCGCAATCTTCGCGCTTTTCAACGGATTTATAGCCACCGCGGCACGGATCCGTCCGCGGTACTAACTTTTACGGGAGTCTCGTAATGAGACAAAAAATTGCGAGATGAATAAATTCTGTACGGGGTGTGAAAAGAAAACGTGGAATTTTTTCTCTCCGCTTTTACTATCTCGTTATATCGAAGACCATAAGCTTTGAATTATGGAATGATCCGTGGAATTTGACGCGCTACATTCCCGTTCGCGTGTAGCTCTAGCTCAATGTATATCTCACGGTGTACTCAGCTACCTACATCTACATCGCTAACCGGATATTCGTTTGGGGATTTACCGGCGAAGATGGCGATGCGCCAAAACCAGTCAAATGTTACGCCCCATATACACATCGTATCGTTTCGGTTCTACACATCTATACAGGGAAAACAATAACAATGATTTGTCAAGAGACGATGCGATGAATTAAATTTTTCACCTGTTTTCTTGCTCCCCGACTTTCGAGATTTTCAAAATTCACGTTGCACAACGGTCACGTGCTTCGAAGACGTTAGACGTTTGAAATTTTTCTCGTCTAGCCCGCCTGTGCTTTCACTTCGAAAATAAGACCACTTCAAGTTCCAAAATTAGATTGAAAGACGCGTACAATTTCGGTTGTGTATTTAAGAAAAAATCAAGCTCCCTTTCCCCTTACACTTCCTTCCTCAAATATAGATAGAGAGATTAAACATGAGGTTGAACTCGAGTCGAGGGGCGAAGCACCCTCGATGTCCATCAGCATTTGAATTATGCCAATCAAGGGTACTCCTTGCATCGCGAGTCTAAAGCGAGGTAAAAAGCGTTAAAAACCGCTCCTAACATCTCCTTGGTCTTCCCCGTGACGTCGCGCCGTTTCGCACTGATCTCAGGATCATATTCCGAATTGCATGGGATGATGCGAAGCAGGTATATTGTGCCGTACGGTCGACTCTGGGTCCTGCACTCGCGACTTCTGTACGGTTGTTACCATTCCAAATAGTTGAGACGCCTGCCAACTTCGGCCACATACATGAGTAGTGAGTCACGTACATGCATTCACTCGATGCAAACTTAATCTGTCCAAACAGCGATCACCAACGTGGCACTCCCCGTGTCAGGTGCCAAGTGCCAATGCCGAAAGAAACTTTGCGAAACCGATCGTGATTTTGCGATAACATTCTTTTCATTTTTCATTCGCCGGCGTCTTGACGCTAGAGAAAAAAAAAAACCGATTCATTTGGAAATTAATATGGTACAGTCGATCGAAGGATGGGTGACAAATAATTAGTTTGGGAATTCGGTTAAAGTTTGAATTGAAAAGTTGATGAACTACGAAGAATCTCCTTGGTTGTAACTCTCTTCAAGTTTCATATCATATTATTTTTGGGCGGAATTTCCATTAGCTTCCGAGAGTTTTCGGTTTGAACTTATTAATGAGTCGCAGATCAAAGTCATTCAGAAACTTTTCTAATATATACCATTGAAAAATTCGCTTTCTTCCCATTCTTAACGTAATACACGTTGATTGATTGATTGTTTTTGCAGAAAATGGTCGTTCGCGAGGTGCGGATTTTACTAATGCTGCTCGCAGCAGTCGTCATCCAAGTTGCTGGAAAATGTGACCGGAAACCGGAGGATTCCCTAAAACCTCGATCACCCTTGGGAGGAAAGTTCCGAATTGTTGTCTCCGAATATAACAAGACTGAATACACGAGCTCCTATATACCGAACACGAAATATATCGGTGAGTGAATTTTTATTCAAAACAATATTGCCCTCTTTTGATTAACCTGACGATAAAAAATTCTTCATTCTGTGCAGCGAAACAAAAATTTCAAACTCGAAACTCACCCGCTGCAGGAACAACCTCTCAGGATGCACATGTATCTTCGCGAATTCCATTAGCTAATACTGCGGCGTGTGTTGTTGCACTTTACGTTTCACATATTACACCTCCTATGTAGATATATGCTTTATAAATTCCCCTAAAATTGCAATACGCCAAGTGCTTCGCAAAGTAAACGAGATAAATTCACGAGCATGACCAGCGCGGAGGAGCATACGTTGGCATTTACAATATTGCCGAGGAAGACCGAACTGAAAAAGGAAAGAAAAAAAAATGCAATTTTTTTCAACAGGCATGGCTTATTTTATTTACACTGAAAATTTCGCTTCCGCCGCACTAAAAGGCACTTTCTAAAGCCGAGAACCCACAGGAATTTCTGATCAATTTCACGCTCCATAACAACGACCTGAACTCAAGAGGTTCGTAATATCGCAACCGATTTTACTGATGATAAAAATTTCCTAAATTTATGACCCCATATTAAGGCAATGAAATTTACATTCCCATACGTTACAACGACGTCCATATAGGTCGCTCGTGCTCATTTTCATACGGGACTTGCATCCCCGACCCTACCCCCGTTCGAATAACTTTTCGAAAAAGCTGCGGTGAACACGTACTTAAAACGTCCTTCAAACTCGGAGGTCGAATATCGGGATCAACCGCCCGGCTATATACCGCGCTAGCCCCGTAAGTTTTTTCATCGAAAGAATTCAAGTGGAAAATTTTACGATCACCTTATAATATGTAGCTGAAGCTGTTCGATCCGCTTCGCAAAATGTGAATCGGTATCGTCCGTCGCCCCTGCAGAGATTTTTTTACCCGAATAATACGTTATGGTGACAGGAAATAATGAAAATAAACGTACGCGTATCAAAGTGGAAGGTCGGAGTCCCCCCCAAAAACAGGGGTGGAAACGTTTAATTAATCCCACCCTATAAACATTGCCTGATACCAATCCAAGCAATGAGCCATTACAGATCCCCAATTTCGGGTTAGATTGCTTTATTTTATGTACCTCAATGTCCGCGAATAAACGCGACCATACTCGAATATCAAAATATGACAAAAAAAACCACCCCTTCGAGCAAAAGTCAAACGAATGGATTCGCATACTAATTCTGAACCTGCCTCAACTCGTAATGTAGGGATATGATTATCGACGTTATTTTTGAATGACGCAACAAAAGCTTATTCGATCTCAAACAACCGTGAATGGCAATAGAGGAAGGAAAAAAAGTCGGGTGAAGATTTTCGGCCCATAAACAGCCATAGGGATGAGGATCGCGGGTTGCAAATACATACCTGTATCCCGACCCAAAAAAGGAAAGAAAAACTTTCTAATTATACTTTAGTACAGCGGAAACATTTTTCGAGAGATTCCCGTCGTACAATATACGGTATACGCATGCACCACACTGTGCGTATATTACTTGGTGGGGAAAAACCAAATGACTCGAGAAAAGTTCACGTCCGCCAGTTTTTCCCCTCGTTCTTTCTTGGCTTCCTCTTCCGTTCTGTATCTTTTATATTTTAATCTTTTTTTTTTTTGCCCGTACGTTTTTCTTCTTCTCTTCGCTAACCTCCTCGCTGAATTCCCGAGCTTATTACTCCTTTGGAATTCGCGTACGTTCCGTTTTTAGGCGAGGGTGTTACGTTATTACGTGTGATTCTTGGTAAAGCTTCAAATAACTGTGAAAGTGTCTCGACAGCTGCCCTACCTACTGTATTAAATATTTTCAGATTGAATATGAAATTTGTTAAAGATCGATTCGGGTTCAAACCTCCGAAATCGCAATTTTTATTTCATACGAAAGATTAGAATTTTACCGATCCATCTCACTCTCCGGAAAGGGTATGTTTACGCGAAGAGTAAAAAAAAAAAGAAAGAAATCCACAGCAAAGGAATGAAAAAAAAACTTTTCAACAGACACGAGAAGGCTGTTTAAAAGTTTACGTCTGATCTTATTGATACAGGGCAGGTGAATTTAGGCCTACCTTTGCAAAAAGTGTAGAGTAAGAAGAAAAAAAGGAAAGGGCAGAGGAAAAGATGAAGAGAGTAAAAACAGAAAAAGGAACAAAAAATTGAATCAATTAGGAAATGCTGCAAAGTCATCAGCATACGGTTTGCATAATCCCCTTACGAAGGATAAATTTCAAAATGGCAGACCGAATCTTTACGTACCTAGATCCAACCGCGACCTTGCGGAAATTATCCTGCAGTAATGTGCAGGGCTTAGTAGCTGTCAGCTGTACGACCCTTTTATTTGCCAGTAACTACTACAATTAGCGAATAAATTTTCGCTGCTTTGCAGCTGTAGCGAATAGAATTATATCGCAGAAAAAGTGACAGCGGAACTTTGATAGTAGGTCAAAGCAGGAAGTGAAGTTTTTCATCGGTCAATTGCATTCATTATCACTCCACAATGTGAAATTACCTTCCGACGAGTGCGCACTCCTGAAATTCATAGGAAAGTTATTAGCGAAAATTATATTGCGGAATTGTTTGGCAAATTTAATTGAATTCTCAAGTACGACGACTTATCACCTTTTTTTTTTTTTTTTTTTTTTTTTTTTTCCTTTATTACGAACACGCTCATAGTTACCGAACCTTTTCAAAATGATTACACGAAGAGACTCGTTTGAGGCGCCTGCAGGATATGTACCCTTATGCAAATGGTGAAATTATATCACACTGCTCTACATCCTTCTGGCGACAAGCCAACCGGTTCTAAGATATCCTCGATTAAATTAACACTCACTTATGTGGCCTGAAAACTGTTATTATGTAAGCAGTTGAAAAAAGTTTCTGAAAATTTATCGTCAACGCGTCAATGTCGAGTAAAATACATCAGAGTCGTTGATTGAAGCCTGATCAGAGATTACTGACAATGGGATCGCGATTAATAAAAATCGTCGGAGATTCGACCTTTTTTTTTTTTACTCCAGTAGTTGATTTTTTTTTTTTTTTTCTTGTGATCGACACAATAATCAAACTCTCGTAAAATAAATGAAGCGAAATTAATTTGTTTGATCGATGGTGCAGGGGTAGGTGTAACAAATGCCCATCGCCGATCGTTAAATTTTTTATTTAATGGGTAGTGAGATCGAATGATGAGGTATAATTAGATCCAGTGACTTTGAATACGGACTTGAGAAACGTCGATCAATTTGGGGGGTCGCGATAATAATTCAATCAAAGTTTACGGGGGAGCGACATTTGTAGCAATGAAAAAAAAAAAAAAAAATCTTTTTTTTTTTTATTACAACGCAGCCGCGGTAGCGTTAAGTAAAACACTTAATTTAATCCCATGACGTCCCTCCGAGGATGTAATGAATTTCGTTCGCGTTCGCGTAAGCAAACGACGAGCTGACAATTTTACGAGATCCTTATCACGATTCTAATTAAGTTTGAGATAATTGCTTTAATGATTCTTAATCTCACCTCTCACCATTCCGTAGGATTGTTATCGGCTGATGCAACCCTCCCCGTTATAATCGTCTTTCAACTATCACTCAAATCGTTCAACTTTCCCGGCCCCCATCCGCCTACCTTCAACCCTCGAAATTCTAATTGTACTAATTTGAAATTTATTTCCATAATTATCATTAATTCCGTTTGGTTACATTTCTCTCGCGCGTACATGTATAAATACGATATTTATAGCTATACTCGATTGCGAGAGAAATTGTTTTGATAATTTCTCCGACGTTTGATTTTTTTTGAACAGTTTTGACAGTTACGTATACCGTTTCGCGGCGTGGAGTACTCAAATAAACAATATTCGTAGGTTTTCTCGCCATCTGCCCCGCGTCACATAATGACTAATTAGTAATCCGACTCTGTGGCGAAGGCTTCAGTTAACTGCGTTTTCACGGCTAATTCTTCTAATTCAGGGTTATGAGAATAAAACTGCTCTGCACGTACGTACGTACGTACGTATTTACAGTGCACACTTTTCACCGCTTTTATAGGTATACATAATACAATGCTTAGCAGCTGATGACGTAATGTAAAATGCTAACACTACATGGCCCCCAAAGCTCCAACGTCATCCACTAGCTCTGAGTGATTAAGGTCTGGATTATTCACGAAAATCCAACCAGCTAGCCGCCGACTATACCAACGGAGCTGTAAGCTGATTAAAAATACGTGGACTGCAACGAAACTTTTTTCACCGTATAAGCTTTAAAAAAGCTCGCCATTTTGTTATATTTTCACAAAGAGATGGAAACCGGCCTGCACGGTGTGGCAAATTATTATATTCTCCCGATATTTGCGAATTCATTAGAAAAAAATCAACGATCTTATCGCGATCAAAACGAGAAATCCAACAATTTTTTAAAAATGTTGATAGCGGGGAAAAATGATGATAATAATTGATGATGGATTTAAATTTTCAACCAAAAAGTATCCCACGCTCGGAAGGAATTCTTATGGTTGTCTTTTTACTCATAGAATTTGTTTCCTTACTTCACTCTTTCATCTTGACTGAATTGGTTATACGTACACACGTATGTATCCGAACGTATGCATACGTATATTTTATTCACGGAGAAAGAAAATATAACGAGACTGCAACAGCAGCAGCAAAAGTAAGCTCTTTGAGCTCACGTGATACGCGAGTACATTGCGAGTAAGTAGCGTAATCGAAATCCTCCATATTGTACGAGGCTCACATTTTACTACCAATTTTGAATGGAATTATGTGCTTATATAATACGAAAAAAAATGGAAAAATTTTTTGAAAATTTGCGTTCACTTCGAATCCTATTTTATTCAAATTTCGATCTCATCTTCAGCGAGATTTCAACTTTAGTTACTCCAATGCCACAGCTCGCCAACGGAACAAATTATTCCGGTTGCACGGTAAAAAGTTGTTTATCATTTTTGTACCAGTGCACCTGAAATAAAGGTGAAAAAATAAAAATTATTAAATCTGCAACGTCGATGCAGAAGATATTATGTATCGTTCACGGTGTCTTGGTGACCGATTATATTTGTTCATTTTTATTTCAAATATTTAGGTATCTTTCATTTTTCTGTATAGGAAAGTTCAACTTCTTAAAGTGGTTCGAAAACCATCCCTCATATCGTTTGTTCCGAAAGTCTCTGCTGTACCTTGTGGGCTTGCAGCAGCTGTACTAAATGACAATAATAAGTTCTAGAGTTAAAAGTTAAGTTGGACTTTCTGAATTACACGTCTATGTCACTTTCCAACTTGTTGGAATACTTTTTGTTTCCTCCTTTTTCGGTTTCTCTTATTTCGTTAGATACTAATTGGTCGGCGAATCAATGATCGGAACTTAGATAGCGCCGTGTTGGGAATTGAAAGAAAAAAAAAAAAAACTGTATCGAGAAACCCTCACATTAAATTCTCCTTTTTTTATTTCTCATTTTACAGTCGTGCAGTACGTACAGGGTTGCTATTTGTACGCCTGCTAAATAATGGCGAAAAAAAAGGAGGCAGGAAAGAAAGAGTAAGAAAAAAAACACTAGGAAGGGTGGGATAAATCGTGGAAAATGAGGAAGAAGAAAAGAAAGACACTAGAAAAGAGAAAAAAGAGAAAAAGGGGAAAAGAAAGGTCTGACTAAACCGCGAGGTGAAAAATATTTCTCTGCGCCGTAAGCCGAGGGAACCTTGAATTTTTCATCTAATGGGCCGAGAGTGCGCTCGTAGCTATTTGAGAAGACCTGGGAATTCGTGAAGCCGTAAAACTGCCCGTTCTGTTCGCTCCTCCGTACTATACGTACAATGTACGCCCGTATTACACCCTATACACGCCCCTGTGTATCCGCATATTATCAAAAACAGTATCGCCGCGCACCATTTCTTGTCGGATATGCCGCTATCGACGTCGCGCCTCGGAGCTTTTAATTAATTTTTTATAATATTTCCTCGTATTTCAAATACGTGCATGAAAACGAGAATCAAGTCTTCGGACATGCCGTTGAAAAGAGAGTGGCGATCGATGACATTGAACTTCGATATATGCATTTTCATTTATCTACTTTATTTTCTGCAATTTTTCTAATTAATCTTTCACTCTCCTCGATTCCAAATCAGAAGTACGTACATCGTATTTGAACCGATGATTTTAGCTGTATTCGAATAACGTGATGAAGTTTTTCTTTCCATTTTCTATCAAGTATACCTATAAAGAAGCCCAACATCTTTTCTTGGCTTACGGTACGCGGGACGTGACGTCATTTTACTTACATCGGTTTCAATAAAATATCTCACTATCCTCGGGGAGAATTAAATGTGCTATAAAAAAGTGAGAAAAAAATTGAAAAAAATTGAAAAAAGAAGATTTCGAATCACGGTCAGGAAGATATAGTAGGTACGGCGTTGCAAGCTTGGATCTTTTTAACCTTATCTTCTCCCACGGTAAAGGTATTGACGACTTCATGACGTTTGTATCGTCCTGCACCAGCGTCCTTTGCAACTTCATTCATCGTACACGGTATCTACATTTAACGATCGAATTTCCGTCGAGCGGCAATGTACACATTTACCTTATCGAAATTCAATGGTCGACCACGAGAACTACGAGCTTTCGATATCCGTTTCTGAAAGTTCAACTTTATGCAGAAATTCCTCGGCTAACGGTGAATAAAAATTTCACACGGTCTATCTTATATTGCTCGTTTCAGCGAGTATACCTATAGTTGATGTATAAATACATTCACATCAGCAATTTTATTTGGTTAAAATATTTCCGAGGGTTTAATTGCCGGTTTCCTGACCCTCGCTGCTTATTTTGTATGTATAAATATACGTACGTATACTTATAACGCTAACGTTAAGACCTCCTATACTGAAATGAAAGGCGCAATTATTTAATGATTATGGTGAATTGGTAATTGTTACGCGTATTTATTCTCATTTAATTCAAGCTCTATACTTATCATAGATATAACGTACATAGAAATAATTAACGAATTTATCGTAAACTCGTTAATTATGAACTCAGTTTTTTTTTATAGGGAATTAATTTTTGTGGTAAATCATAAATTCGAACGGAGTATTATTGAGAAATTTTACGTGAGTGTATTTATCGGTATACGTATACTCGTAAAACGAATAACTTTTACAAACGTCAGAAGTAAATCCGCGTGCTTCGATTTTATGCAAACGATAAGAGAATCGCATGACCGGTGTGTTCCGGTACCTACGTAAGAACTCGCGGAGTTTTATAAGGGATTTTAAACTCACAGTCTTTTATTCGCTAAAGAGCCAATAAAATCACCGCATTCTAACAGGGTATAAAGCAATTATTTCATTGCCGAGAATTTATTCTATAAGCCGTTGTGGGCTTTGAAAAATAAATTAAAAAAAATATACATAATATATATATATATATATATATATATATATATTGAAATGGAGCAAAAAGAGATGGAAAAAAAAAAAGTAAAAAAAGTAAAAGTTATACTCTCTCCGTCGACTCTTGAATCTTAGGGTATTCAACGCGCCCCTGCTATTTCATGCCCGGCACGTTTCTCAGCTCATTTCAATCTGCGCCTAAACCAAGGCAGGAAGAAAACTTTCAGTGAAAACGTATGACTCGAGAATCTAAAGTTTCTTCTATTGATGCACTTCGCGTAGAGGTATTTTCTTATAAAAATTGTTTGAGAAAATTTTTTTTCCAACATTTTTCTACCGAAAGAAGAAAAGAAAATATGATAAAAATATAAGTTATACGCGTTCGTTTCTTGTCTGCAGTAAAAAGTCGAAGTACACGAAATTATTTTAATTGCAGAATTTAAGAAAATAATAATAACTAATTGTAAGATTCCAACCCACAAGGGTGATGCAGTTCTGCTAAAGATGAAAAAAATTTAATAAATAAAAATCAGAGGACTGCTCCAGCACTGCGCGGAACTTCCGCCACGACCATTTTCCAATTCATTATTTTTTCCGACTCGAGTTTAACGTTCCCAGGAGTAATAGAGTGGTGCGCATCACTGACATTGCTGCGGGTCTTTCCGTTTAGAATGTAGAGAATATAGGTATGTTTGATCAGAACTATGTAGGTCTGTTCCTAATTACGTTAAAAGTGCTGCATTTTCCATTGCTCGAAGCAATAATTTTATCCTTAGGTATGCAGCTCTTGAACTTACTGATATTTCCATGCTCCAGAAAATATTATGTACCGTCGACCCTTGCCATTGCAATTCTGCCATGTGTACTTATACCTATATCTATGTACTAGGGATTCCAAGATAAAGTCGCAGCATGATTCTCCAGTTCAACCTCGACATATTTCAACCTCCGGTTCTAATATCGCCAGTGTAGAAGAGTGCTGCCAACTTGAGTAGTTTCAAAGGATTCATATATTATGGGTATAATATCTGCCTATCCGAGACGAACTTTCGCGCTAAGAATATTTAATGAACTAGAGTAGAAATCCGAAGCCAGTTAATTTCAACTGTACATTCATCAACCTCGGCTTGAGCTTTCGGAGTATTCTTGGAGATGTGTGTTCAAGTCTTTGATACGATTGATAAAAAAATTTTTGATTCCAGTCAGCCTCCAGGGAGATAAATCTGGAATGATTTCACAAAAATTCGGGAGATTTACGCTAGTCGCTGAAAACAGAGATGACGAATCGGCTGATATCGGTTACTTTGAAATAGAAGATTCTAGTTTTACTAAATTCTCCGATAAGTGTCCAAACGCCGTAATCGAAGCCTCGAAAATTCCGAAAGAAGAAGTTACCGTCGCTTGGATGAGCCCCATGGAAGACGCTGGGTGCATTTTGATCAGGTATACCAATTTTTCCCGAAATGTAATCTGAAAGGGGACAGATTAAGATTTTTTTTTCTCCCAATCAGGGCAACCGTAGTAGAATCTCGGGAAACGTGGTACATGGATGAGGGTGGTTTGACTGTGACGCTGTGCCAGTTCTCAGCTTCTGAAATCGACGACCCAGGTCCCGTACTTTCAACGTGTTGCGCTTGTGACGAAGCAAAGTACGAGGTGACGTTTGAAGGTCTTTGGTCTCGAAACACGCACCCAAAGGTACAGGTTTCGTAATGATAATTCCATGTGATGAGGGCTTTGATCTGTGCAAGGGGGATGGGAAATTTAAGCTCACCTCTTCCGAGGAGCGTCTGAATCAAAATGCCACTGCAGACAGAGAGAAAAATATTTTCGGGACTCTGATTTCCGCTCGACGAAAAAAAAACAATGAGAAAACAGAATTAAGAGAAACGTGAGATATTATTCTTGGATGAAAAGACTTGTTCTTTTCTTTTACTCGTACAGGACTTTCCCAGCAACGGATGGTTGACGAGATTTTCAGACGTAATCGGTGCTTCGCACACCGTGGATTACAGGTTTTGGGAATACGCGGAAGTAGCCAGCGAAGGACTGAAACAAGTCGCTGAACGGGGAGCTACAAGGATGCTTGAATCCGAATTGAAAGACGAGGTTTAACACTGAAACAATTTTAAAAAATCCCTTTCACTCATTTCACTTGTATCCGTTTCTTCGATTGTTTATTTTCAGAGCGAACACATCAGGACTATTATAAAAGCCAGAGGAATTAGCTATCCCAATGTCACGGGAAGAACCTTTGCCGTTTTTCGCGTTGATAGAAAGCACCATCTCATGTCGCTCGTTTCTATGATCGGTAATGATCAATCAATCAACTTTTCCACAGACCGTTTTCCCAAAAAAATTAAAAAAAATATGTCTCGTTTTTTCCTTGTCCATATTCGCAGATCCCTCGCCGGACTGGATCGTCGGTGTTTCAGGACTCGAACTTTGCCTGTCAAACTGTTCCTGGATAGAACATAAGGAGTTGAATTTGTACCCTTACGACGCAGGAACAGACAGCGGAATTACTTACATCGTAAGTGAATTAGATCGAATAAATCACTCCATTGAACATTTCCTTTCATTCTTCATAAAAATTGTATGGTAATTCTACAGCGATATTCGGTACCATGGGCGGTTATTGTTCTGCAAATTATAGTGATCGATGCGTGTCCGCATGCCATTGATTTGCAAAAATAACAGAGCGTATAATTTGAACGTAACGACCGAACTGCAACGCGTCCCGATAATTCTGGGATGGCCACACTATGGCCGCAACAATCGCACGGTCAATTGCTCATTTTCGGCATGGTTATGGAGCTGTTTTGGATCATTTACCAATTATCGAATGTATCGCCTGTTACTGCAGAGATGTCATCCTCATTTATATTGCTATACACAAGCCAACTACGACTTTAAAATATGCTACTACACGCGGATGACGCGATAACGGTGAAGGGTCGGTGCGGTTATCCGAGCAGATGGTAGAGCGTAACCCTTTAAACTTTATCCGAGTGACAGATGATCCGTGACAGATAGCGTCTAAGATTCGGTTTCTTAGCTATTGAGAACGTAAATCCTTTTCCCTTCCACCAGTCCCTTTTCTCAACGATTTTCCGAAATCATGCTCATCCGCAAAGTTAGTCTTTTTCGCTCCGAATTTTTCCGTGACAAGATTCCGAATGGCATCAAAACTAGGGGGATAAAAGAATACGAAGGAGCTGGGGGTAAATTACCGGAAGACAGATTCCTCGACTGCGAAAAACATTTCTTGGGCTGAGGGAAAATTGCGACGTCCATATTTAAGCTTTTTGATTGAAGGGAAAAAAAAAAAAAAAAATTGCGTAAAAAAATATATTCTCGCACAAGATTCTCTAACCCGAATGGCTGGTGTCTACCCACGGAATTTATGGTCGACTAGCCGGCTGATTTATGTACCGTTCGAAATGTGGCGTCGCTTTCAACCCCTACACGTTGCTCTGATGGTCGTTGGAACGGCTGATACGAGGGTAATGGAGATGTAAAGGCGCTCTAGCGAGCTCCAGACGCGAACCGATTTTACCAAAATCTCCTTGCCTTTACTCATTTTAAGCATAAGAGGCAGATGGCTTTGACTTTTTCGATGAAAAAGAAGAGCGATAAATTTTACATTTTTTATCTTGCGAATGAAAAAAAAATCTGCAGTAGATACTATATCGCCAAATCGATAGATGTTTACGCATATATATATATATACATATTATAAATCTGTTCACGTTAATTTATACCATTCGAATATGCATATTTCGATATTATAATATTCGCATACCGAAGTGAAACCAATTAGGATTAATTTTCAGTCACCAGATTCTCCTACAATCCCAAGAGAACCTATTCGCCGAATAACTTCAACGTTTCCGCATGACAACCGATCACCGTTTTACGATGAAAGTGGCATCGATATGAAACCAATAGCAAAACTTTACCTCAACCGACAACGTCTCTATGAAAAAACCTGCGACGATCCGCAACCCGTTGTGGGTCCAACAGGTGGGCGTCCCGGACACGGCAAACCTGGTCATACTGTTCGTAGCAAGTATCGCTTTTAGTTGTTTTCTTTTGTCATTATTCGTCACATGCTCAGTCACATCACTCACCAAATTCATTGTTTATTAATCTACAATGTATTTTGAGTCGATCACTTTCCATGCATATTCACACGGATCTACAGGTGAGGAATAATATTAGCTGATGCTGAAGTTTTCCAATTTATTTACCGCATTATAATTCATTTGTTAATTATTTATTTTCGATCGTAAATTTTTAGTAGACTGTAATTTCAGTTGACCATAATCACGCCAAGCCCTGATGGATTACTGATTGATCGATCGATTGTTAATAATTGAAAATCTTTTTCCAACTTAATAGAGGCATGCGAGGTGAGCGGCTGGAGTAAATTCGGCGAATGTTCACGGTCGTGCGGCCGAGGGCATAAACTTCGTCAAAGACATTATATAGACCCAGAAGCAGCTTCAGCGAGTAATTGCAAACGCGAATTAACTGGAAGAACAAAGTGCAACGTTGAACGCTGGTAAGTCAATTGTATCATGCACTCCACACGTATATTCCTGAAACTTCTACCCAGGCACACGTATAATAATAGAACATTATCGGATACCCTCAAACTCTACAAATCTTGACAAACTTTTTGAAACGTTGGTTATTTATTTTTATTTTTTTACAAATTTCATAACTTCATCCGACAGTTATCGAACTCCGCATAACGTTCTCAATATCATAATCAATCATGATCTGGGCAGATGTCTTTTTTTCTTTATTTCTTTATTTCTTTTTATATTTTCATTGTGAATTATGGGTTCTGTCGTCCGTCGAGCAGAGTTATATGAAGACGAATGAGTGGAACCACCTATATAGGTATATCTATTTTTTATTTTCCAGCCCTGGTCATTCCACGCGTCCTGGTCTGACCGCGGAAATGTGTGAGTTGGAGGAATGGACGGCGTGGTCATCGTGTACGACAACATGTGGTGCGGGTTTAAAAACACGTTCGCGAAAATACAAAAATCGAAAGTACAGAAAATACTGCATGCATAACGTGCATCCCTTAGAATTGGAACAAACCATTGAATGTGATGAAAATGAACCGTGCTCCGACGATGATCCCGATGCCGAGGAGGTAAGCGAAACTACCGAAACTGCTGTTGATGAAGACGAAAATGAACATGAAAATGAAAATAATAATAATGATAATGATAGTGATAATGATAATGAAAATGAAAATGAAAATGATAACGAAAATGAAAATGAAAATGAACACGAAAATGAAAATGAAACTGAATACATCGAGGAAGTGACGAGGTCAGAGGAATGGTTGCAGGTACGATGACAAATGGTCACGATTTATTTCTTTTGATTTACTTATTTTATTCTTTTTTTTTTGAACGTCATTCTTATCATGATCTCATCGCATCGAATGAAAGTTGCCGTTACGGAATTAATCATTGACGCATCTTGAAATGAATATAAATATATTTTTGCCCATTTTTCATTCGAACACAATTATAATACAACTGATGCACCATTCCTCACGTATCTGCCCATTGCACCGTCACAGTATAATAATATACTTACAGTACGTATGTGATCGCAGTAAGTCAGAAAAAATAAATAAATAAATAAAAAGTATGCGGTGAACTGAAACATTATATGCATGGCTGTGCATTCAGAACGACGATGGTTTTTCCTGTAAGGCGAATAATTGATAGAAAAATTTTCTCCGTAGAAATGTCCGCGAGAAAGATTTACCGAATGGTCAATGTGGTCCCCGTGCAGTTCAAGTTGCGGTCCAGGAGTCAGACTACGATCTAGACTTCCGAACAAATCCTGGAGTCACATGAACGACGCGGAAGAACGTGATCTTGAGGAATGTAAAATTGAACAAGCATCTTGCGAGGCAGAAATTCCAAACTGTGATTTTTCGGAGGAAATAGCGCGAAGTGAGTGCTTAGCAAAATTATTCTATTCACTCTTGTGAGTTTGTTGAACGAAAATTACTTCCTTTTATCGCTTCATTTAGGCATTTGCAGCGAACCGCAAGTCGTTGGTACATGTAATGGAAATATTCTGCGCGTCTACTTTGACAGTGCGAGCAACCAATGCAGATGGTTCGGTTACACCGGCTGTAACGGAAACAGGAATAATTTTCCGACAGAACAGGACTGCAATAACGTCTGCAGTAGATATCAAAGTATGTTGTAGAATTATCGATTACTTATTAAATGTTATCAGTAATTGAAAAAAACAAATTAATGAAAGGCTAACCATTAGCTAACACAAAGCTTGTCCCATGCACGCTTACTAACTACTCAGGAGAACTTCGAGCGAATCTTTCGGCGGTAATGAAGAAATTTAAGGTCTCTCTTAGCAGCGTGCTCTCTTATCACATACCTACGCAAGAACAACGTAGCGGAAAAACCAAAAGAGCTAAATACGGTGACGGTTTTTTCTTTTAGCAAACCCTCAAATTCCTGGACTAATGAAAAAAGAAATATGTTACACGATTTTCGAGTTATGAAAATATTCAACTTTTTTACAGCACAAGTAACAGAGGAACCGGACCTTGGAGGGATCCCATCTGGTAGCCAAGTAATCGAAACTACGGATGAATATTCGAGCGATTCGATTGACTGCGAATTTACCGAATGGGGATCGTGGTCACCTTGCAGATCGGACTGCAAAGGCTACACGTATCGTAACAGAACGATTATTGTTAGTGAATGAAAATAACCACCAGAAATATATACTAACAATTATAGGCCATTATCTCTAAAACCATCTTTTTGGTTCACTGCAGCGGGAAGCCGAAAACGGTGGTAGAAAGTGCCCAACCAAACTGCAACAGAAAAAAAGGTGCCGGAAAGTACCACCTTGCTGTAAGTGTGCAGTACGACGGTATCGTCATATCTCAACCTTCAATTACACAACTTCTATCAAATTGTTTCATTTGCAGCCACCCGAAGGGGAATGCGGCGCAGAAGTTATAACGACTCATTCTATGGATCCAGTGAAGATCCGAGTGAGTTTTAATTTGATAAAAGCCCGGAACGATTTTTTCAATTTTTTACCTAATTTACTATTTGGAATTAGATCCCATTGATTGTGAGGTATCCTCCTGGTCACCTTGGTCGCCATGTACAGCAACGTGCGGATATTCCGTTCGCCACAGGACAAGAAATATAATGGTTGTACCAGTTGGACAAGAAGCGAAGCTGTGTCCTTCTCTCGTTCAATTTGCTTCATGTTCTTCGCCTGCATGCACCGAAACTCCGAATCAGTGAAACAAAATATTAGTGCGTAAGTTTAAAATATGGAAACATACGTAATATGCACGTAATAATTTTACGTCCGCAGATCATTTGCAAAAAAAAAAAAATTCAAAAATGCCAATAAGATTTTTCAATTATTGGCACTACAAAATGCGCATAATTACACGACATTACATTTATATTATAAATTTATGAGACATTCTACTGTATTTTATTAATTATTTTTGTTAGAAAGGTATGATATTACTACGAGGGTAGAGTGGTGAACTTATTATACAGGACTAGTCACGAGCCATTCTGATACATTTTAGTCATACATATGTTAGTTGTACGTACGTACATTAAAAATAAATGAATTTAGGGAATAAGTAAACCATAAAATGTGAAAGACATACATAATTGGACTTATTAAAAATCTATATTGGAGCACGAGAAATCATACGAGATATTTAGGAAACTCCAAAATCCACAGTACGTGCAATCCTTTGAGACGATTGACTCTCGGAATCACAATATGAATCGTAAATACAATCCAACAAAATGTAGACATGATCACATCAGGCATTTATAGCTCTCAGAAGCTGCATTTCAACATCATTGTTTTTCATTGTACGTCGTAAAATAATTCTAAGAATAATTTTAGCAATAAATGTACCTAACATTAATTGTTCGTTTCTTTTTTTTTTTGAAGAAGAAGAAGAAGATACTTCTTCTCTTTGCACGGAAACGCCATTTAAATGCTGACAAACAAAAATTGGAAGTATGTATTGTAATGTAATATACTGTACAAGCATTATATCTTCATATACCCGATATTGTTATAGTAATTTTTTTCATTTTTAGAGAGTAAATGTATATGGGGCATTCGACGTCAGAAGAGCCACTTTTTCCAAAATATTTTTTGAACTTGATAAAACTTTCTCGACGTCTTGAGGAGTTTCAGAAATCATGCTCAGACCACGTATTAACGCCCAAAGTCAGAATTCCCATAAGCTACGATTTATGATGAGAATTGTAAATTTAAACTTTTTTACGATTTTGGGGTTAAAAATAAACATTATTTTTTAATTAGTTTCTCCTATCTTATTCTGATGTGTTTTGATCTCGGCAATGCGAATTTGAAAACCAAATTGATCTAACTATGAAATCGAAAGATCTGATTAATTGCTCCAAAATGCAAAAAATCGAGGATATGTCGATGGGATTTATTTCCAACTCAATTTAATCAACGCATTCGTGTTTCCTCACATGTTTCTTAAGCGAAAATACATAGGAAAAGCGTTTTGAAATTAATTTTGCAATAATTTCACATTTCGCTCCAAAAAAACGTCTAGCCTATAGCCTTAGATTTTGCTCGAAATTCGAGCCAAAATTTGGCAAATTTTTCTTATCGAGTTTTATATGGTATTCTTATGTGTTTTGGTTTCCGAGACCCCTCAAGACATCAAGTTCAAAAAATATCTTGTCAAAAGTCGCCCGTTTGATGTGGAGTGCCCCATATGTAAATTGCATATCGATAGAATTAAGATACAAGTGATCGAATGGAGTATTTTAAACTGAACAAAATTTTTGTTTACAGTGTCGATTGACAATAACATATAATATATACTCTGTATTCATAGTGATTAGTATTAATAAGTCAGATCGATTGCGGTGAAGACACATGACATTATACGAATGTAAATATATTATTATATCTAGAGAATTGCACACAAATGTTTTTTACATACTTTGGTCCACATCAAAACAATTTTACTCTGACAAATAATGGATAAATATTTCTTAGTATGATCATAAGATCTATAGGGATGCTAGGCTAAGGAAAAAAAGAACAGTTTTGTCACACACTCCGTTTAATCATGAGAGACATTTTTCATTCTATGTAACATTGAATTTATAATTTCGCAAAAATATAAATCTATCAATAATTGAGTGTACGCATTAAAAGTGGAATTCTCTTCCATTTTCTCACAACAATTATTCTGCTTTGTCCTTCCAACCTATTTACAACATTATCCATTTATACTCGTAAGTTGTTGGAAATTTTTTAATCTCGTAAGTCACTAATTTATGATACAAATGACTTGCAGTAAGAACATAATAAACAATGACAAAATGAGTATGCTACAATTGCAAACACTCCATAAACATATGGAGGATCAAGTGGATTCTTGAGGTTTTGTCTTTGCTTCAGCTTCTTCAGGTTTTTGTATTTCAATCTTTTCCACATCTGGCATAATTTGGAACCTTATCGAATTACCCTTTTGCAATTTTGATTGAATTTTTCCAAGATGCTTAGTCTCATTTTCAATTAACGTGCATATGTTTTCCTGTTGAATTAAGAAAGCAGAATATAAATAGCTATGATGTAAGGAAGCTGTGCATGACCTTACCGCCGTCTGAATGTTTTGCAGAATACCAACAGTGACTCTAACTTCATGTCTTTTGCTCAACCACTTAACAATACTTTTTGTCTTGGACTTCAAGTCGTTATTGTCAATTTTAGTTGTCATAGAAATCAGTTTGAAATCCTTAATTTCGGTCTGTCTTTTCAGCACTTTTTGCTGCCGCCTGTTAGGTTCGTCTTGGAAGTATTCAGCACCTGTCATCATTTTGTAAGTAGGCTTGCGTGTCTTTGGATCATAGTCAGTAATTTTGACCAGTCTCAGATTCCTACGTTTGGCTATTCGCTCTGCTGCTTCTAGAGTCATTATGACAACCGATGATACTCCAGACAGAACGGTAATTTTAGGACTCACAGGTGGTCCATTGGGTGAATCGATGTTGGTTGATTGAGGGTTGAGTTGACGTTCAGTTATTCTCTTTGAATTCGTAGAATACGAACAATGTTTACTTATATTTGTGAAACTGATATTTGTCATCTGTGCAATATACCCACCACAAGCACTATCAACTACTATAGTTCTAACAAGTGGCAACATTCTCACCCCATTCAACAACACATTGTATAACACCATTTTTGCTCAACTGACGTCTAGGCACGAGCAAGCACGAGGTAGTCGATCAGCTGGGCGAAGCAGAAGCCTCAGCAGAGGCTCAACTTCTACCCATTCGCGTATGGTGGCGACAGTTACGACATGGACAGTGCATGGTTAAAATTCTTGAGAATTTGTTTCTGTTAAAAATTTGCATAATTGTTGAGTTATAATTTAGGAACAACTGTCCACCTAAAATGTACATAAAAAGTACAATTTGCGGTGTGTTCAACATACACAAGAGTTATTCGTTCAGAAATGTTAAAATATTTCGAAAAACAATCAGGTTTGTTTATATGACCCAAGTCATGATTTGTTAAATATTTTTCTATGACGAACTTAGACTTTTGATATCTGAAGTCCCTGCTTTCTTAATCTCATTATTTCATAACATATGTGTTTGAAATATCTAGACAGCTGCCTATGATATACAAAAGACGATACTCCTCAGCGAATGAAGATAGAGAAGTGGCCGAGACTCCATTAGAAAATATTCGAAACTTTAGCATAATCGCTCACGTAGATCACGGTAAAAGTACTCTGGCAGACCGTTTACTGGAAATAACGGGCGCAATAAAACAAAATGCAGGAGCACAATTCCTGGATAAATTGCAAGTAGAAAAAGAAAGAGGGATAACCGTGAAGGCTCAAACGGCATCATTGAGATACAACTACAAAGGCAAAAAGTATCTATTAAACCTGATTGACACTCCTGGCCATGTAGATTTTTCAAACGAAGTGGCTAGGTCTCTAGCTGCGTGTCAAGGTGTCATTTTGTTAGTGGATGCAAATCATGGTGTCCAAGCACAGACTGTGGCTAACTTTTTTCTTGCTTTTGGACGAGATCTTAAAATCATTCCTGTATTGAACAAAGTTGATTTAAAAAATGCAAACCCTGAACGAGTTGCTAGCCAACTAAAAACCCTATTTGATATAGAAGAGTCAGAGATTCTCAAAATATCTGCCAAATTTGGAACAGGAGTTGACAAAGTCCTTGAAGCTATTGTGGAGAGATTGCCGTCACCACCTGTTAACAGAACTGGTCCCCTCAAAGCCTTAATATTCGACAGTTGGTTTGATAAATTCAAAGGAGCCATCTCTTTGGTCTATATTAATGAAGGTTCCATTTCTGTAGGAGATGTAATTGCTTCTGTGTACACTGAAAAATCGTATGAAGTAAAAAATCTATTTATTTTGACACCATTTGAACAAAATGTGAAGACACTGTGAGTTTCAATTGCTTGGACGTAATTACTTTCAAATATGAGCACTAGATTTAATTTTGATCAGGTAACCAAACGTTGCTTGTTATTCTGCCAAAAAGATTTGCTGGACAAGTTGGATGTGTCACTTGCAATATGAAGTCGTCCAAAGAAGCTATGGTAGGAGATACTCTATACTTGAAATCAACCCCTGTTCAACCACTAGAAGGATTTCAACCTGCAAGGCCCATGGTGTATGCAGGTGTTTATCCCATGGATCAATCTCAGCATGGCGCCTTGCGTAGTGCTATTGAAAAGCTTGTGCTCAATGACTACGCCGTCAGTACTGCGGTAGATTCGAGGTATAATTTGAGCTCTGAAATTCATTATGTTTTTACAAATTTAAATAGAATCCAAAATCAATTGTAACAAATTTCATCGTTATAGTCCAGCACTTGGTCTTGGCTGGCGGATTGGATTCTTAGGAATTTTACACATGGAAGTGTTCATTCAGCGTCTGGAGCAGGAATATGGTACTCAACCAATAGTTACAGCGCCGAATGTCACTTACAAAGCAAAAGTCATTGGTGATAAAAATATCGCTAAATATGGAGGCGAAGAAATGTCTTTCAACAATCCGATACACATGCCTGACCCGTCCATTGTTTCTGATTACTATGAGCCAACGGTGTTAGGTACCATCATAACACCAGGTAAGGGAAAGTTCAAAATCTATCATTTTCCAATCTACTGTTACTTTAATCGATTCGACTCGCTAAAATATTTATTTGCTGATGACAGACGTTTTTTAGACGAGTATTTGGGGCCTGTAACGACACTCGCCATGGAAAAGAGGGGTTTGCACAAATCAGGGTCAAACATTGATAGCCACAGAGTTATGCTACAGTTCGCTTTTCCCTTGAACGAGATTGTTGTGGATTTTCATGATACCCTCAAGTCGATCACCTCTGGATATGCCAGCTTTGACTATGAAGACTTGGGATATCAAGCATCAAACATAGTCAGAGTAAGAATTACTGGTCTGTCGACCTACAGTTCCTCATAGGTAATGAAACTTATGCTGTATACTTTCTTCAGTTGAACATTTTATTGAACGGAACCCTCGTTGAAGAGCTAAGTACAGTAGTTCACTGTACAAAAGCCACTTTGGTTGGAAAACGAATGTGCACTAAGCTATTGGACATACTTCCTAGACAACAATTTTTAATTGCTATTCAAGCGGCGGTAGGAAACAAGATATTGGCCAGGGAGAATTTGAAGCCTTACAGAAAGGATGTTACGGCAAAATTGGTAAGATGCTATGATACTAAAACAAATTCGTGAATTCATATTTTGTGTTTTTTTCTCTTATTTGTTTATTGAAATATTTTCAGTACGGTGGAGACGTCACAAGGAGAAAAAAATTGCTAGCCTTTCAGGCAGACGGAAAGCGAAAACTGCGTATGGTAGCGAACATCCCAATACCAAGGGAAACTTTTATAAATGTCCTCAAAAGATAAAAGATATGAATCGTTAAAAATATCCCTAGCAGTCTCTGCTATTAATACTTTTGTAAGCCTGTAATCAACAATGTGGTCGCATTAAATCGTATCAAATTCTTGATTTTTTATGTTTTTTCTGCTGTGGTTGTAACTCATTGTCACGAAATTAAACAGGCCAAAGTCAGAACGCATTTCTATCTAATTGGTGGCTCCACCGATGGAAGATGAAGAAAACTAGCAATTATTGATCTTGTGCAAGAAGTCGCACACAGTTGGAAAAAAAAGAAGATAAACTAAAAAAAAAAAGAATACTGAAGACGAAAGGTGACGAACTCCTGATTGTTCAAATTGTGTTACAGAACGGTTACGGCTATTTAGGGTGAAACAACTCGAAATGAAGTCTGCAATCTCTGGTACAAAATATAAGAGCGATTGTGTAGTGATTCTGCCAGATATCCAATCAGACGCGAATGGGGCTATCGTGACAGATTAATACATATAACGGTTGAAAAGGTTAGACAACTCACTCTCCATTTTCCATCTATTACTTCTTGGTAATGAACATATGTATGTATACCTGATCTTAACCTCACTGCCGAAACGTCAGGGATCATTTAACACAAATTTGTCGCTAGCCCCTATCACCTCATTCGTCATATTCATCCATGGGATAGGCTTCTGCAAACTCCAGCTATCCTATGGTACTTGCATCGACTTAAATCATTTCCGCAATTGAAATTTGGACTTGGAACTGACATAAACATAGTCACTGGGAGAGTAGCAACAGTATTCACATGTATCATGGGACAGACACTCAGCGAACCAGTTACCGCCAAAGAGTCTGCCTGTTGCAGAGACAACAATTATAGAGTCGGAAGCTCATGCATGCAAGGATGGCGTGTCAACATGGAAGACTGCCATGTCCATATACTTTCCTTACCAGATGATCCTGGAACTGCCTTTTTTGCCGTATACGATGGCCATGGTGGTGAAAATCTTTTCTTAAAGTATTGTTTGCTAAGACAATAATGTTTGTGTGCAACTGCCAGAATAGCTCTTCTAATTACATATTTCATCAGCAGTTACGTCATGAATTTTCTTTTGAGTTCCATTATTATTTCAGGTGCAAAAGTTGCGCAATATGCCGCAAAGCATTTACATGAATATATAACACGCAGAGCAGAATACAAAGCTGGAAATGTAGTAGAGGCAATGCAACAGGGATTCTTAGAATTGGATAGAACAATGCAGTACGATGCGCTGTTAAGAGATGAACAAGCTGGCACCACTGTTATCTCCCTCCTCATCAAGGATAGTGTTTTATATAGCGTGAGTTACAACTCAACCCGTTTTATTATCTTTGGCTTTGCAATGTCATTAAAACAAGTATGAATGTATAAAAAATATTACGATTTAATTCTTTGATGACAGACAATTGATAGTACGAGAAAGAAGTTTAAAAATCATTTATAAGCTTCAGTGTGTGCTACAAGTGAATTATTTTTAATTCTTTGTTGCGTCATATTATACGATATCAGAGGCATGTTAATATTGACACTTTGATTATAATTTCCATATGAATTTTAGGCAAATGCAGGTGATAGTCGAGCCGTGGCAAGTGTTGGCGGGAAAGCTGTGCCCCTTAGCAGAGACCACAAACCGTCCTTGAGGGCAGAACGAGATCGGATTGAAGCAGCCGGTGGATGGGTGGAACTCAACCGAGTAAACGGAAACTTGGCCCTGTCCCGAGCTCTCGGCGATTTTGTGTTCAAACGAAACGAACGCAAGACTGCAGAAGAGCAGATCGTTACTGGTTATAACAATATTTTATACTTTGCTAATTAGAGCAGATGGTGTTACACCAAATCAATTATGGTGGCAGTATTTATATTGTTAGAGAATCATTATTCATACCGTACTGATTTGAATGAGCATTTAAAATAGAAAATTGATGACCCTACAGCATATCCGGAAGTACAGAGGCACAATGTGACCACCGACTGGGAATTCGTCATTGTGGCATGCGATGGGATTTGGGATGTGATGAGCAACGAAGAAGTTGTCGCGTTTGTAAGAAGCCGTCTGGCCCAAGAGGCAAAGAATGGAACAGAGGACCAGGGGAGCATGGTGGATCCCGAAGACGTTTGCGAAGAGTTGATGAGCCACTGCCTGGCGCCAGATGCCCGGATGGGCACAGGTTGCGACAACATGACCGTCGTCCTCGTGTGTTTTTTACACGGCCAACCATATTCGCATCTGATTGCGAGGTGTCGACAGCCACCAAGTGTCGATACTTAGCTAGTCTTTTATGCTGCTAAATTTTAGTTAATTGTTGAAATTTTTAGTTGTCCCAATCTCTAATCTACGATATTGTGTCAACATTGTCTTTATACTATATTATTAATTGTTATTGTCGACGCTACTTATTAGCGATTTAATCGTACAACTTGATAGACCTATAAATATTTTTATACATAGAATTCAGCATTTTTATATCAATCTCAATGTCATCAGATTTATATAAATTTGAAAAACTCATAACGAGTTGTTCAATTAGATAGTAAGTTGAAAGACAATCAAAGCATCGTGTGGTTAGTAGTAGATTTTTATTTACATTTCCGTACAACAGTGATTGGAAAAGTCTCAACAATATTTGAAATGCCTAGTCAAAATAAGTATAATTATAATACGTGTTATTGAAAATTACACGAATAGTTTTCAGTTAGTATCCATATCTATCCTGAATGGAGGATACTGCAGCACTGGCCAGTGAACTGAGCCTGCCTGCAACTTTGTTAACTCCTTGACGAACGCTTTCCCTCACTTCTTCCAAATCTACGCTACCACTTCCTTGTCTCACTGATCTGCCACCGCCAGAAGACATAGGTCCAGATGACATCGATTGTCCATTACCGTGGCTAGACCCATCGCCAAAATAATCAGCTGATGAAATGCTGGAAGATCCTTCAAACCGACGCAAGTTACTCTTACGTTCCCACTGTAAAATCCGAAGAGAACAATCATTGATTATTCACGGTATTTTGATGTAGTCTGAACAAACTTCAGAAGTGTTAACAAATGTTGACGGAGTTTACTGACCGCATCTCCATCGGCATTACTATTGCGGAAGTACTGGTCTGAACTAATAGCCTTAGCACTGCCGAACTTTTTCTGGGCTTCACCACCGTAATCATTTGACTCCCGTTCTTCGGTGTGAGGCTTATTAATGGTTTGCTGTGTCGATCGCCGAGGTACATCTGCTTCAGCAACAACTATCACATCATCATTTCGCGAACTGCCAAAGTTACTAGACTGCTTTCCATAAGCAGGTGAGCATGTGAAATCTTCGATATCGAAGAACATCTCAATATCTTGTTCCCTAGACCTCATTTCACTGGCCAAAATCATTCGAGATGGAACTGGAGCACCCTCCTGAGTTATAGTGCGCATGTCACTGACTGCAGAGTGGCTAGCACCTCTGAAATACAACAGGTTATTTGTCACTTTATACCGGTTAGAGGTGAATGGTATTAATGATTTCTAATTGAATTACCGCCGTGCGTTAAAACCCATGCCTAGACGTTCAGCCTCCCCTGCTTTTGAAGGATCCATCCGCTTCGTCCTTTCTTCTACCTTTTTTGCCTGAAGCGTCAGATCGTGCTCATATTGATAAGCTAGGCGTGTGTCAATGGCCTCCTGTTCATCCTTAGCCTTCTCGCGACTCTCCTTTTCTCGTGATTCACGGCTTGCCTCAGCCACACTTCTTTCCAATTCGTCAAAATTAGTCTTCACCCTTTGCGCTCCCATTCCACCACTTTTCTTGGCTCCCAGCTATATAAGATCAAGCATATGAAATTTCAACGTATTAAAATTCATTGACTATTCAAGAAATTTAGGGAGTTACATTTCATATTAGGTTCACTTACCCCGCTTCGTTTAGGCTGAATTTTTCTGACACCAATAGTGGGTTTACGGTCTGGTTGATGAGGAATGGAATCTGATTGTAAGAGTACGCCTGTTACATTAGGCCCTGTGGTACCGGTTAGAGTAGTAGGTGCTGTGGAGGGCAACGTATTTCCAGTATCCTCACTAACTGCAGGAGCTGGCTCAGATTTTACTGGCGGATCTGTTCCAAACTTAGTTTTGGCAGAATAGAAATTGTCAGACTGCTCTAAAGTTTCATGCTCCTTGAAAAAATCTAATTCGGGCGCTGCTTCTGGCTGTAATTGTTCGGGATCTGGCTCCAAGTATAACTAGAATAATGATGACACAAGCTTTAAAAGTTGGAACATGGTGATTCGTTGTCAGTCATAAAATCTGTCAACGGTATCTTCTGACCTTGGTTCCATGGAGTTTCATGGCATGAGCAGAAGCTTGGGCCAGCTTATCCCTATACAGGCTGGCAGCTCTCGATTTATACTTTTGCTGAGCATCAGTAGTAGTGCAGTTGTGCTGAGCAAAAAATTTTCTCTAGCAAAAATTTATAGTGATTAGCATTAGGAATGACTGAATATCTTGATTTAGAAATTTACATCATAATTAAACTAGACTTTTGTCTATGGAAATAATATTCAAGGAAGGTAAATGTCTGAATATGTTTAGCAAGAATGATTTGCCACTATTCGTACAGTGCAAAAACAAGCATGTACTAGATATTGAAGAAAGCTTAAAACAGGTATTTTTAAATATCTTTTATGGACTAACAGCATTTGCATTCCCTCCGAGCTGCATGTTCCTTAATTGTAGCCAAGTCCAGTTAGTGTCAAGTTGAGTGGATCGAACAAAGGTCAAATGTACACCCAAACTTCTGTGCACAGCTGAACAATCTATGCACAGAAATACCCCGTAGGTAACACTGGACCATGCCGGGTTCTTGGCGTTGCAATCGAAGCATGACTGAAAATTAAAATACCACGACTACATAACTTGGAGACAATTTTTGTAAAAAGTATCGTGCAAATAGTGTAACACAATCCAAGGTAGATATCTTGTACAAAACATGGAAAGTCAAGGGAAGGTTAACACATGTTTCAATCGGTCTCCATATTTGAATAGTCGATCAGTAGAAAAAATTAAAAAATACTCGTGGCAGATTAACAACGAGAGAAAATTATTCATTTAATTATCAAATGCGATAGATTATTATGAAACAAAATATCTGTACGTTAAATGAATATCCTCGACCCTACAGTCAGAGCCAGAAATGGATTCAGGGGTCACAAAATCTAATCAAAGTTGGAGTTTAAAATTTTCAAACTAAAATGAAACAGAGTCCAGAATCTCCACTGTATTCCTAATGATTTAAATGCAAACCTTGTTAGCCGGGATAGCTCGCAATCTTTTAAAAATCTGCTCAATCTCACTCTTGCTGGGTGCAGGATCTGCCATCTTTGACGTCGTGTTGTCAATTTAATCACGCGCGTGGCATGTCGGGACTTGGGGCGGGCAAACGATTCTGCAGTTTCAACCACTGATCTCCTATAACGGTGTCGGTACGGCAGCGATGCTTAGAACATAGCGGTGAGTGGAATTTACGAGTAGCAGAAAACTTTGTTCGTCCTAAGTCTTTCTTACATTATACCATTCAGAATAGTTACCTATTTAAATCTCAAAATTAGAAAATGATGGTCTTATTTTTTGAGTGAATCCGAGAAAATGTCATAGTATATTATGTGCCTGGGGCAAGCTTGTATACGGAGTATGATTTTCTTCATTTCGTCAAAAATAAGAATAGTACAATTCAAATGTCGAAGACGAGTAAACGGAAGAATTGGAAAAATTGAAAGACTCATAGTATTGATTTATTACAAAGAGAGCCAGAATTCTTTATTTAAAGATTTAGACTCATGATCTTTTTCTTTTTTCAGCCAGAGCTTCAGATTGACGTAGCCGAACGGAGTTGGGGGAGTCGCTCACGTTGACCTCTTCTTCGTCAACCTCCAAGCTATTTAATCTGGCCGGAATAATCAACGATGGTTTTAAGTTTATAGTCAACCAGCAGGTGGGTGATAACAAGAGACATCATAAAAGAGAAAAAGTAGGAAGTGATGTAAAAAACGTACGACTGGAAAGCTTTGCCTCACCCTTCCTGCTCTAGACTATGAAGCATTTGGAACCCTGCATCAAGATTCGGTGGAAATCCAAGCTCAGGATCCAATAGTTGTAACGTTGGCACTTCTCTGCATACATTGCCAAATTCGTCAAGTTCGTCAAAACCTACATCGCTAAAACCGTCGTCTTGTTCCATCCTATAGGGTGAGAAATCATTTTTGAAGAGAATGATAAATCACAACTAGTTACTGAAATATTATGGCTCACTTGCTGCTGCCTGAACCAGGTTCCCTTTTCCTCCGTTTAGCTGCCGCCCTTTCAACAGCTATTTTCATACTTGCTTCGAATCTCAAAACGTTTTCCTGATAGTAATCGTGGAGCGCTCGAGCTCCGCCAATACCCATTTCACACAAGACTCTCTCAACAACGTCCTAATATTACGAAATGAATCAAATATCGTGATTGCAGTGAAAATTTTCTTTCTATGCTCTTTTCACTTACAGGAAAACCACATTCTTCTTGTTCCGCCGCAACCTTAAGTAGTCCAGAGGTTCGCTTCAAAAATTGTTCAGCAATATCCGTCAGCGCTTCAATGGCTATATCAGAGGAACCTGAAAGGAAAAAAGGAAAAATATAATCAATTCAATTTCAATCTTTGAAGGGCATAATAGAAATGCATTACTTTCAAACCCGGTATGCGCCAGTAGAACAACAACGGAATGTTTCAGCAAACCATGAGCCGTTTCCGGTTTCAGGTATATTATCGCGTCATGGTTTGATGAGCCCTCGGGTATTTTTCTACTTAAGAAAAGAGTACGGATGTGATATAATTTCTATGGTATCATCATTAATCAGGTGAATAAAGATGTTGAGATCACCTATTAGAATCCTCCTCAGTTTCTCCGTGTGGAAATAAAAATTGGAAAGGGTTTAAGGAGTTTTGTGTTTTGGGTGGCGTCAATACTTCGATTTCAGTCGCTGGTACGTGAAAAACTCCATCTTTCTGAAAAAAATTGATCATGGACAGTCAATTTATGTATCACAGAATTCATCTGTTGGATAGGTACGAATATTTTTACCAGATCTCTTAAACGCTGATGAAGATTTATGGTATTCAGTACGTGAGGGTTCAGTGCGGGTAACCTGTAAAAAAAACCCTGAATTTTAGAGTATGAGTTCCCTTGTATAGATCGGTTTTCTTGTGTATACTCACTGAAAATGTTCTGCTTGTACATCTGGTTGAAAATCAAAACCCGAATCCTTGGTATCTTCAATAACCTGTCTCCAAATGTTTTCAATCACGTCGGGGGTGATTATCTCCTGCTTGTGAGTTTCTCTCGCGGGTAATTCACCCCAATGGTTACCAGTTCCAGGCGCGTTACATTTACTCGATTTCATAATCGGTTCTAGCACAGGTAATAGACTTCATACATCTAATTTTAACAATTGTTGTACTTTGTTGGAAAGCACGGCAGTGCTCGTGTTTGAATTTAAAATGTGTGACACGATGTATACGGTCACTGGCATCTGTCGTTAACGGCGTTAATCCTCTACACCGAATTATTCGCCGTCCGCGAATTGTCGGTACCAGTTTTACTCCCATCGGTCCATAATTTATGGGTAAACGTGTTGCGTTCTGTAGTTCTCAAAATGGATTAGAAATTATAACGCTATCGCAAAAACCCGAGGCTCAATGATCGTAACAGAGCACAGTCTAGTAGAAAAGACTTGAATCGAATGTTCACTTGCACATGAAACGTCCGTGGGAACCACTGTAGGAACAACAATATTCCAGGTTAGAATCACAGTTTACCAGACAAAACTCTGTGCATGACGTTTCGTTTAATGCTGTTATGAATGCTGTTGTCAAAAGGCGCCATAGGACGGCATTCTTTGTAACTGTTTGACAACAATACCAAACAATTATACCAAATTTACGGAACATTTCTTATTTCAAAAGAAAATTTATTTTACAGATCATGGAAAGTGCAGCAGTTTCGATTTTATTGAGAGCTGTAGAAATGGACAGCAAGCAGCGGTATACAATGGCTTTAGTCCTGTATCAAGAGGGTTTGCAGATTCTTATGGATTTGATTAAAGGTACACACATCATCATTTTAGATGGTTGTGTGCTAAGCCTGATTATTGATGATAAAAATCAAACATTTCTCTTCAAATAAACAGAAACAGGAGACCCTGGAAAAAAGAAGCATTTCAAAGTAAAAGCAGAAGAATACATGAATAGAGCTGAAACTATAAAAATAATAATACAGGAGCAAAAAGCAGCTGGTGCCTACAGAGAACAAACCAGAATTGAGGCTGGATCAATTGGCTATGGTTATGCCACTGTCTTTGGTAGATTCCTTGATGCTTCTGTCACCCATGTACATATCGAAGATCCCTACATCAGACTTTTTCATCAGGTTAGACTCTTTTTGAAATAACGAGACATTAACTACTAGAGTTCTTGAATGCTTGTATATCGATATGAATTTTATTACAGTGTCAAAATCTGTTGAGACTTTGCGAACTTTGTGTCCAGAAGTGTCATTCTTTGAAAAAAGTGACGTTAGTCACGACACAGGAATCAGATGAACGCAAGGGCCAAATCGCTAATCTCAAAGAGCTCAAACTTAGTCTTGGTATGCGACAAATATCATTTGAATTTGAGTTCTCTTCTACACTGCACGATAGACAAGTGAGGTGGGTGAATCGTGCTGTATATTCTATTTCTACTATCTCTTTGCAAACCATATTTCTATCCGTATATTGAACACAGGTTAGACAATGGATGGGTGATTAAAATTGGCCGCGGTTTGGACTACTTCAAGCCTTCCGCTGGTAAATGTTCACTTGGTGCCTGTGATATGGATTTGCGACAATGCTTGGAGACTAGCATTGACATTTTCCATGTTTCTCAACTTACAAATAACACTCACACTTAACACGACACCTTCGTAGCTTAGTTTCAAATGAAGTCATCCTACGATACAGTAGACTGCGTCAATAGGTACAGCAGCGACTTCTTGTACAGTTTTACTGGAAATAACGAGACCTTCCAATTATGATAAAACGATCGTCTTGTTTGTACAGTGGGGATAGAAGTATTTTTTGAAGAATAGAAATTCGTTGGATCGTGCAACAAGAAAGAAAAAAATAGGCCGATCGACCAGAAATAATATTAATCTTATAATATTTGCCTTGAAAGTAGTGTAAACAATCGTCACAAATTTAAATCGACGATCAGTGATATTTTTGTACATTATATAAATATTTTATTCCAGACTGATGAGGCAATTTTTCCTTTGTCAAACACATGGTATGTCACAATTACAAATAATTAATTCGTTGCAAAATATGGCACATGGATTACATTCTTATGATAAAAGTCTTCAGAGTTCTAATTATCTGGGAATATTTTTATAGTATTATAGATATATTGGTATTATATTATACATATATGTATAAGTTGACTGTATGTATAACAGTAATTATGGATATGAAATAATTTTATACACCAAAGACAAGGGATCTCTATCCAAAATTACGGTTACGGTATTCTAATAAACATTTTACTTGATACGAATTGTATTTCTAATCAATTTTAAAATAATATACTCTCTGTTATATGCTTTATCTATACTTAATACTAGTTCTTTTATACGAAAATATCTACACCTCTAAAAATATATTCCATTGTATCAAGCTTGAGATTAGACAATCCAGAACCATTCCGCTGAATTTTCATCGGTCTAAAGTGCAGGCCCGATCGGATGCTTTAGCGGCGTCGATTTGCCGGGCAGCTTTCTTGCACGCGATTCTGAGCGACCTTGTATACCGTGAATTACCGGTTTTTGACGACTCTCCGGTGCTGGAACTTTGATATGGAATAACACAATTGACGCCACCGACATCGACAACCTGCTGTGCAACTTCCCTATGAACGCAAAGTCTTGCAAGAGCAGCGGATGCCGTTGCTTCGAGTCTTTTATACGCGCTCTCAAGACCGGGCGGTCTCATTCTCAAAAAACAAACCAGAGCCACCGACGCTCTTGCTTCCGCCAAGTGGGGATGCAATTCAGAAGACCTCGCCAGTTTACCGATCAAGGAAGCTACTTGTTCCATCAACCAGATACTTCCACCCCCAGAACGCTTAACACTTCTGAGCAACGCAGCGACTGTTTTACAATCTACCATCGGTTCTACGTACCCCGGAGAACTGGCCAAATTATTAAGGGCCGCTGCGGTAAGAAGCAACGTTTGTGAGCAGGTAGTATCCTCCGCCAATAGTGTCAAGGATCTAACAAATTCATCGGCAAAGAATTCAAGATGAGGAAGACCGAAAGCATTGGTCCACGGTGCAGTTATCTGTACGATGAGCGCTGCAGCTTCCATCTTTTCTACTTCGGGAGCCGATTCTGCGCTCAAAAGATCGGCGAGAATCTCCGGGCCTCCATTTTTCACCAGCTGTTCTATCGACTCTGAACAACAGCAAACGCTGGCCAACGCGCGAAGACACGCGGCTCTCGATTCTCTGGCAGCTACCGATTGCCCGCGAATCGACAAAAGGGCTGTTAGCAGTGCACGCACTCCGGAACATCGAGCGATGCTACGACCTCCCCTTGAACCCCCAGGGCCCAGCCCCAGGACGGTCATTGCTGCTAGAGCGCCCCGAGCAGCCGTTCCCTCTTCCCTTGGCGCCTCTTCGAGTCCGCGGACCACGCGCTACAGGAAAAGAATTTCATAATGAGATATTGATTATACTTTTGTTTTTCTCTTCCTACGTATAATAATTCGAAATGACGAATTACCTCGATGTAGAAATCTAGACGAGCGTCGACCGCGCGGTCCACTTCGTTATGGAGATCCCTGAGCTGCCGAAGAATGTTTTTAAAACTGCTCAAATTACGGACTCTCTGAGGTGGCGGTGCTCCGAGCTCGGAGAGTAACAAGAACGCTTCCTCTTCAACCGATTGCACCAAGCTACGCTCTATCCTTCCAATTCCCGGCTGGTTCAACTTACTACAAAGTTTAATAAGAACGAAAAATTATGTCAACAACGATAAGCAACTTCCCTGAAAAGAAAATTCCTCGAGTCCAATAAATATGTACTCACTCTATCGCGGATTGGTAGCATTGCTGGAAAAGCTCGACCCTTGCGAGTAATTTGGTCGCAGCAGCTGTAGCCGATGCTGTGAGGAGGGTTGAGTCATTAGCTTGAATTTCTTGAGAATCTTTAGATTTTCCATTATCAGCGGTACCGGCGTAATAAGTTTTTCTCATCCGAGGCAACGCTTTACTCTGCAGCGTTGCACTGCATTCCGCTTCCGTTTCAAGGGCAAGGTGACCGAGCCATGTTCGCACTGGTGCTAGGTGATCGCGTACGTTATCGGAGTTATTTCCACTGCGATTTCTGGGGTGATGAGTCGACCTTCGGATCGCTCCTCCAGAAGTAACGAGGCCAGCGTCAGCCAGGAAGAGGTCTTCCGGTGGTTCGCTAGCGTATAAAAAATCTCCAAGACATTCTCCGTCTTCCATCGAAACCTCGATCATTCGAGGCACTCGACAGTCCTCGATTTGACGAGCTTCGCCATCGTCGTCAGCGTCTCTCCTGCAATGATAATTACGCCGTCGGTATGTAAGTATGTATGTAAATAAAATATATTCAAATATTCGTAACAAAACGCGCTCCCTGCAGCAACGAGTCAGTTTTCGTAATAACAAAATGTTCCATTACACTTATCTACATTTATAATCTCAAGTGTCTCGAACGTGCATTATATAAACAGACCTTCGTCGCAGGTATAAATCGGATGTTGAAATGAATTTATCAAGCTGAATCCTTATCCGAGTCGTATCATCGTACGCGAAGCAACGCGACGCCGCGACGGTTGGTTCGTAGGGTCCCCTATTCGACGTTCATTCATCTGCCCGTATACCGGTGGGTGCGTATGAGTAACTCCGCGCTCCTATTTCAAAGCAAGTTCCGATGGTTCATCATTCGTCACAAAAAATTCTCCGTCGTTGATGGTCATCGCTGAGGTGATGACTGTAGCGCAGGTTGACTCAATCTTTGGAGTTCGTTTGGTCGCCCCGCGTATCCCCCCGCTTTTCAAAACTATACGACTTCCGCGCGACCGCTAAGCTGAGCTATCACGTATGTACGTACATACGTACACACTCGTGAAATGCCGAGGTAAATCCACACGTTCTACGTGCACGTACACCTGCTTGGATTGAGCCGAGTGTATACGCTATAGGCTCCCCGGCGTGAGTCAATTCGAATGCTGATCACAACCATAGGCATACCAAACATTTATGCTACCGAAGCTACAACGATGTGCTTTGCTAGCGGTTCGTGAGGGCTATTGTTATGTGTTTTAAATACACGCGAACGTTTACCGTGCATATATGTATATATGGGCACAGAAATACTCTGATACGTGAGAGAAATAATACGCAACCGATAAATGTGCAAGTTAAACTGATTCGCATGCATCGCGAAGCGGAAGAGCGTATATTATATACCTATATACCGATACATATATAGCCACGATTCGAAGCATTTATGTACTTCGATTAAAAACGGCAAAGATTATCGTAAACGGGCAAACACCGAATTTTCTCGTTTACTGGTATATAATTCTTTGCTTCAAAAACAAACTACACAGTCGATCTTTCCAGTTCCTTATACGAGTACTGACCTATTGACCTCCGCAGCTGCAGCCTCCCGGTTCTCCAAAGGTGAATTTCTACCACGTCGCTTGGATCCTCGGCGGGGTAGCGACGCCGACAGTTTGCGACCCCGTGTTTCGGTTGCCTTCGGCGTCGAAGAGTGTCTGGGATGAGAAAGACAATCGCTTTGGGCCCAGGGTGAGTCCAGTCTTCTGGCAAGGGAATACCGGTCGTGATTTATTTCAACGGGGAGTGACTGCTCATTACTATCTGACTGCGGGATTTCGGTTTGTCTCCTCCGACGTGACTTCCTGGTCCTTGCGAGGCGCAGTCTTTCAACTCTTGAGGCGTACGCGTCGACCGCTGATTCTTCCGATCGTTCGGAATCTGAAAAACCTGAGTCCTGACTGCGGTGACCAACGAAGCTTCTTGGACTCGACGATCTCTCCCGAGCTTGATCAGGCCATTCCATCAAATCCTCCGATTCTCCGGAATTGGCTTCGATCGTACCGAGTTTTTCAAAGCTCATCGAACGCCGATCTTTTCGTTCGTTCTGTTTTCCTTCATTTTCTTCCTCCTCTTCTTCAGACGGCAACTGTAACGGCCTAGAAGTCGGTCCGTCGCAGTGGTCCACCACGGATTCCCAATGTTCACTTTTTCTCATTAAATCTACTTCGTCAACATCAACGACCGTGTCGGTTGCGGGAAGCCCAAGGTCCTGGGACTCCATATATTTCCAGAATACCTGGCTCTGTTTTCTTTTGAAGTGACTCATTTTATCTCATATTATTCACTTTGCTTCTGATCAATAGTTCCAGCTCCTGAATAATGATTAAATCATGCGGACGATCACCGCCTCTAGAAGATGACGCACTACCACCGATGACAACGATGACGACGATGATGACGATAAACACGGAGTTGACTTCGCGACGTTCCGCGCGTTACTGAGCCGACCCCATCGAGGGGCCCGTGGAAAAAGAGAAGGACGCTTCTGCAATCGGGCCCGATATTTCCCCCACCGAGTTCCATTCGCCCTAATATTGTACGTACAACTAATACAGTCAGCGATAGCACCCCCGGCTCGCGCCGTTACGGCTCGTCGCGGGGGGAAATTTCGTGGGGGAGGGTCGCTCCTCCAGAGGGGTCTTCCTCATCGGGGTCCTCACTCGTGCCCCGGTTCCGGCATATGGTTGGAAACGGTAACCACCTATAGGAGAAGCAGACCCGTCACGGGCTACGCCGATGGCGAAGCGCCAGGTGCCATTCTCGCAGTGCCTTGGGGAGGGACGTCCGCCCCTTTTATTCAAAGAGTCACCCGCTTGTGCCAGCGTTCGTCGCTATGTTATGCATCTGCGCCCGCACCCTCGTTCGGTGCACACGTGCCGATGCTTCGAAATCCGTTTCCATATGCATCGCAGTACGTATGTGTGTGTATGATATTCGTGTGACGATGCACGAGTATGCAGTTTCAACGTTTTTCCGCCCTTATACTCTCACCTTTATTCGCACCCTTGGCTGTCACCCTTCGGCGACACAATTCTTGTTACTCTGACTCTCCAACGAGTTCCGTAACTTCGTACCCGATATATTTAAATTAAAAACTGAAAGTCAGACGGGACATTTTACAATAATTTTCATCCATGCTTGGAAATTAAATACATAATCCATTACGCTTTCATTGATTGCCCTCTTCTGAGCTTTGCGCGACTGAAAATATCAGTTTTCAACGCTTGTAGTTCAAATTGATTGGCTGCACGCGGAAATGCTTGTGCACCCTCGCCATGCACATTTAATCCAGTATGAATCTGTATACGAGCACATTACAGCATATGTGAACGCATATGGCTGAATCCAGCCGATCTTTAAAGGGCATTAGACCTATGTACTTTATCGTCTAGCTTGCGCTATTGTCGTCGATCATGAGGGATGAGGGGGTAAGGCGAGAGAGGAAAGAAGTAGACAGCTGCGACGGACCGTTACGACTCGTACATGAACCGAGCTACTACATAGGAACGTTGTGAACGCGCAACCTGCGAACCCCGCAGACAATGATAATTCGGGGTGCACGGTTCCTATGGTTCACGTTATGCTCAACGTGGGGTTCCGCGGAGCAAGAGGGAAATATATCCCAAACCCCACTGGGCATTTGAAGGGGTATTTATTCAGGGTGAGAAAAAATGTTCAACTATTACCTGGGCGCGATATTTTTTGTCGCTCATCTATATTCGATCATCTATGGGAAGAGACAAAAAGTTTCGTCCATTGAACACCAGCGATTGAAAATATGGTTTTACAGGGTTCATTTGAGTTTATAAAAGTTTGAGTTAATTGTATTCTTCGGGCTTCGGCGCAGGAACGGGAAAAGCTTTCACGGATCCAAATCTCCTAGAGATTTGGTGCGGTATTGCGCACGTGCGCGCGTTCTATGCAGGTGAAGTGGTGAGTCAGATTTATGTAACGCATTGCTCTGGCATTTTGAGATAGCTTGGTATAAGAAGTGATTTCTGTAGGAAGTATTGTGTTCAGAATTGTTGCGTTGCATTCCTCTGAAGTGACTTTGAAATTCGAATGAGTAATGCGCATTCGATAGTTCTCCTACTCCTCGTGGAAGTCGCTACCGAAGGGGAATATGGATTGTGCACTGATCTAATCTTCGGTCAACGATACGAGAACCCATTCGGCAATTTCCCCGACTGCAGATCGAGTTCAACATTCTCTTACAAAAGTGAAGTATCATACAAGATGAACAGAAAGTGGGTTAGGCATGCCTATTTTGGATTTCCATGCAATTGTTGGTTGCAGACCCTCGACACGCAGATCCGAGCGCGGCGCGCGTCAGCGCATGAACGAAAGTATGACCGTAATTGGAATTGGTTTGGTAGCAAAGGGCGAGCTCGGCACGAGTAGAAGCCATGTAGAGCCCTCTACCTGGCACCCTGTAAGACTTTGAAGATCCGTGGTTGTGATTGGTCAGATCGCATCCGACTGTAAAGTTTCTAGTTGTTTCTGCGGTGCCCCCTTGATTCCCCGTTGTTTCGTGCTACCCGTCCTCATCACGATCATTGAACAGCACTAAGCAAGCAACTCCGAGGCGGTGATTTCTGAATTGGATATTTGATTTACAATTTCACACGAACCATCATGGTCAGTACTGCGTTTTGATAAATATTCAATTAACAACTCGCTCTGCCGGAGTCTATATTTTCATAGATTCGTCTAAATCCGAATCTTAGAATGGGCGACATTCGTCCTCTTACCATTGACGGTGCGGCGTTCCTACCCAAAACTATGGCCGATCGCGTGACACGAACTGCACGTGTCTTGGTTCTTGCCGACTGAAAATTTCAGAGCAAAATCATTTCTCGCGTTATTGATATGCATTACAAAATGACACTCAAGTCCCACTTTCTAATGGCACTCCCCAATTTTCGGAGCACCCTTTTCTCGCCTACCTAGCAATTTTAACCTCTCGATTAAATGAAAATAATCACTAGTTATTTGAAGATCATCAGAATTGTGAAAGATGATGTAAGATTGAATAATCTTTATTTGACATGAAACCCTTTTCTTTTCGTTTTTAGGTGTCCCTTAATCCTGTTAGGATTTTGAAAAATGAGGCTGAAGAGGAGAAAGCTGAAATTGCTCGATTGAGTTCCTTTGTAGGAGCCATTGCAATTGGCGAACTGGTCAAATCAACTCTTGGCCCCAAAGGAATGGATAAAATCCTGGTAGCTCATGGACGATCTGCTGGTCAAGTTCAGGTTACTAATGATGGAGCTACTATCCTAAAGAGTGTTGGCGTTGACAATCCAGCAGCAAAAATATTAGTCGATATGAGCCGTGTGCAGGATGATGAAGTTGGAGATGGAACAACTTCTGTAACTGTACTAGGTTTGTTGTTTTTCCAATTATACATTATCACTTTAATACTGCGTAAAATTTGTTGATTTCTCACTAATCCTATTTTTATTTTTTACAGCTGCTGAGTTGCTAAAAGAAGCTGAGAAGTTGATAGACCAAAAGATTCATCCACAAACTATTATTGCTGGATGGCGCAGCGCTACAGTGGTAGCCCGAGAGGCATTGCGAAATGCAGCCACAGACAACTCTGCAGATCCAGCAATTTTCCGCAGAGATCTCATGAACATTGCACGAACAACACTTAGTTCAAAGATCCTCTCTCAGCATAAGGAGCATTTTAGCACTCTGGCAGTCGATGCTGTTCTTCGTCTGAAAGGCTCAGGAAATTTGTCGGCGATACAGATTATCAAGAAGCGAGGTGCAACACTGGCAGACTCTTTTCTCGATGAAGGTTTTCTACTTGACAAGAAACCTGGTGTTCATCAGCCACAGAGGGTCCAGGATGCCCGAATTTTAATAGCGAATACACCCATGGATACCGATAAAATCAAGGTCTTTGGCTCCAGGGTGCGAGTCGATTCAATGGCCAAAATTGCCGAACTAGAAACGGCAGAGAAGGAAAAGATGAAGGTA